>NC_133172.1:48169268-48477862 GCF_040802235.1 Manis javanica
TGATGCGGATGGCTGGGGCTGGGTGTTCAGCGGTCCTGGGCTCCCTCTCCCTCCCTGCTCCGACTCCTCTCCTCCCGCCGGGAGCTGGGGTGAGGGGCGCTCGGGTCCCGCCGGGCTGCGGCTTGTATCTTAACCCCTTCGCGAGGTGCTGGGTTCTCGCAGGTGTAGATGTAGTCTGGCTGTTGTCCTGTATCTTCTGGTCTCTCTTTTAGGATTAGTTGTATTTGTTGTATTTTCAAAAATATATGTGGTTTTGGGAGGAGATTTCCACTGCTCTACTCATGCCGCCATCTTGGTTCTCCCCCACTCATCTTTTTTTATCAGTCTTTCTGGCCCAGTGTTTCCCAAGGCTCTATATTCAACTTTCTTGTCATTATATTCCTTTATTCTGGGAAATTTCATCAGCTACCAAATCTCTATCTATATAGCCACATACTTTCTCCTAAACTTCTAACATTCGCTTTAAAGTATCCACTGAATATTACTGCATAAATGTTCCACTGATACTTAAAATGTGAAAACATATCAGACTTCTCAAACCAGCACATCTTATTGGGATCCCCAACAATTGATTAATAATGTCAGGGCCTACTTCTTGGACTGGAAACCATGTTTCCATGTGTCTGTGGTCTTCTCCCTTAAATTCACTTCCTTCCACCCCCTCCCCTTCAACCCTGATCAATAACTGCTTGTCTTCAAGAAAACATCAGTTCCCTTTGACAGTTTATTAATTCATCAATTATTTATGAAGCAAATGCTATGTAATAGACACTAGTCTAGGCATTGGGTTTATAATGGTGAATAAAATGTTCAGGTTGCCTGCTTTTTTTTTCTTAATGTAGTTTTTTTTTTTTTGGTATCATTAATCTACAATTACATGAGCAACATTATGGTTACTAGACTCCCCCCATTATCAAGTTGCTTTTTTTTTTAACAAGCAAACAGTAGTAATTAAGCAAAGTACACACTCAGGGAGGGAGTGTGGACCTGCTCCAGGGGGGAGCAGCATGATGCAGGGGTTTGGTTGGGTGGTCATATAGCTAGAGTTTAAGCAAAGGTGAAATATTCATCGGGTTAGGTGGGGTTCTTCACCCTAGGGCAGGAGGATTTTTTTTTCACCCTAGGGAGAGGATTTCTGGGACCCTAGGGTGAATGCCCTCTTTTTGTCCTTAGATGGTCTTCCTTGGAAGTGTCATAGTGCCAAGGGGTGTGATTTTTCTTACACTAACAAGCATATAATGTACTTTGAAGTGAGGTCAGGGTCTACTTTTCCATGTTGGAACTAGTCAGTTTTGGCAGGTCTGGTATCTATACCCTTCCTCCCCACATCCCAAGAGAACAGTTTGCATAGATCATTTAGAGTATAAACAAGCATCTAACTGAATGTGAACACTGGCCAAAGTCCCCAATCCCCTCCTTGCTTATTGTCTGGCTATCCACCTACTATAACATTTCCCCCCTCAAGGAATGTGGACCCTTGAAATCTTTCAAGGGAAAATGGGTATTAGTTATACTTCTGTGGCTGCTTTCTGCTGAGGAGGGATGTTGACCCTGTCTATGGGTCCATCAGTTCCTTGCTGTCAGGGAGAGGAGGGGTCATGGAGTTGTCTCAGCAGTGGCAGAGATGGACAAGGGCATATAAAAGGAGGATGCAGCTAGGCTGCGGTATTGCTCAGGTTGCCTTCTTTAATAGACCTTATACTCTAGCGGGGGAGCAGACCATGAACATAGAAATAAATAAATGAACAAGATAATCCCAGATAAAAGTGCTTATGAAGAGGGTAGAGTGGTAATGAATGAACAGTAAACTATTTTTATTAAATGGTCAAGGAATGTCTGTCTGCAGAGGTTATATTTTATGAGAAATAAGAAGTATAAGGAAGAAATAGCATCTCAAAACTACCCTTTTCCACTGTAAAAATTAATTTGTGTCTGAATATAATAAGTGTGTATGTATAGAGCAGTTTCATGATAGAATTCATTTTATTTCACACAGAGCTTGACTTTCTTTTTTTAATTAAGGTATGATTAATATACACTCTTACGAAGGTTTACGTAAAAAAACAATGTGGTTACTACATTTACCCATATTGTCAAGTCCCCACCCGTACCCAAATGTAGTCACTGTCCATCAGTGTAGTAAGATCACAGAGCTTGACTTTTAAGAGCTTTGATTGAAATTAAATCATGTTAAATGGTAGCAGTTACTCGTTTCAGATGAGATTGCAGTTGTAAACTTGAAACTCCCATTCTGAAAGCTCCTTCAGTGATCCCTTCAGTTTTCAGGCTCCTGTTGACTTGTCTTTCCAGCCTCATTTCTTACTGCTCCCTGCCTCATACTTTGCCCTCCCCCTCCACAGCTTCTTAGGGTTCCCCACATCATGTAGTTTCTTGCCATCCTGCCTTTGCTTATGCTGTCTCTCTTGCCTAGACTACCCATCCCCCCACATCATCTGAGTTCTACCTTGTCTTTAAGTATCAGTTCCAGAGCTCCTTAGGAAGACTTTTTGTCTCATACTTCCACCTGCAGACTAGGTTAAGGAACGTGACCTCTGTGCTCTTGGTACATCGAAAGTGTACCTCTGTTAGTTATTAGTTACCACCACATTTCATAATAATGAGCTGTTTGTATTTGCCTTTAATGCACAGACTGAGGGCAGGGAATCCTATCTCCATTATCTCAGTAATCCAAAGTGCGTAGCACAAAGGACCCGGCAAATGATTATTGAACTGAGATACATAGTGTTTATTTGTAGTGTCTCTTATGCACAAGGGTAGCCATTATCTAGTTATTGGGCTGGAAAATGGTAGTCAAAATCTGGAAGGCATTTGATTAAGTCTCTCCTAATATCTTCACAAACCAGATGAAGAAGTCCTGCTAGCTACAAAGATATTTGTATGGGTTAGCCACTGGGTGAATGTCTATGACATAAAAAGAATGCTTTAGCATAACTGCACATCACACTGAATTAAAGCTTTAGTAGCAGATGGGGCTCTCCCCAGGTGAACAAATCACTTGGGATGAAAAGACAGAAAATGTGCTGGTCAGATTTTCAGGTGACACAAATCTCGAAGCCTAGCAAATATTTTAGAAGACTGTCAGTTTCTAAAAAGATCTTGACAAGCCAAGTGATCCAAGAAAATGAAGTGAGAAATTAATATAACAAGGGTTGGCGTGGGGGTAACGCAGCTGCATAAGTGCACAGTGTGCTTGAGCCTAGTAGTAGGAAATATAACAGGCTGAGGGATGCTTGCTAGCCCTAAGTTTAAGAGTCAGCATGATGCGGCTGCCCCCAGAAAATTTTTATTAACAGAGACACAGCATCTCATGTCACATAAGGTGGTAAGAGCCTCAATCACTCTACTGTGCTGGTTCCTTTCTCACCTGGGCTGTTTAGTCCTGGGCATAGTGCATTTGGAGGGAGATGGTTACACTAGAGGAGTGTTCAAAGAAGAGTGACCAAGAAGGCTAAAATACTGTATAAGGGATTGATGCAGAACTGGGGATGCTAGTCAGCAGAAGAGGAGACACAGGCAAAGAAAGACAGGTGCTTTTAAACATCTGAAATACTGTCTCTAAGAGAAGCACTCAAGGTGTTTTTGAGTGGCTACAAGGAGTAGTATTTAGACCAGTGAGTGGTTAGATACTCTAAGGAGACCAGTTTCATCTATCACGAAGAGCTTCCCAGCAGCAACTGTTGTCCAAAGAATGAAATGGGTTACTTGGTGACAGTGACTTTCTCATTAAAATGTATAAGCAAAAATTGGCTCCCACTTGGTGGAGGTGCTCTCAGAGGATTTTCAAACATCACTTGGTAAACTCCGTGGGGCCTGCTAACTTGGGCAGCCCAAGATTTTTCTCCCCGTTTTTTTCCCCATAGGTACACATTTAAAATTTTTCACAATGCAAGTCAGTAAGAAAAGATTCCTTTTGCCAATGAATTTGTGAAACTAAATACATTAAATCTGTTTATATGCTTTCTGACTTGAATTACTTTTAACTGGAAATTATTTCTCTCAACAGATGGACGACCTCAGTGGGAGGTAGAAGGGAAAATAATCAGGGAAAAATGTCAAGGGGTAAGAAATTTACCTTATTTCTTTGGAAATATTTAAGAAGCTTAATGAGAAATTGGATAATGGTGCTTTATGGCATAGGTGAGTCTCTTACCTGTGAGTAATAGAAAAGTAAATAAGAATTTTTGGAAGTTTGGACATGAGGCGGATGCTTTCCTGATATTAAAGTTTAGGAAAGATAAACAATTGGTGTTGTTCTTCCCCTTTTTTGTTTAGGAAACGACAATTAGAAATGGAAGATTATGAGAAGCTTCCTACTGAAATTATTGATTTGCTTTTACTTATCTGAACTCAGTGAAGAAATCAGAGAAATTCAGTAAAGAACACATACATTGGACAGAAAAGAGGAGGAGGACAAGCCTCAGGGATTTGTGTATTTGACACACTATTTCTAACTCCTTAGTGTTAAGTCTTCCAGGATTCAACCCAGGTTGAAAGTTGTGGTCCCTTCATCCTGGTTGGAATGGAGATAGTCTTCTCTAGGGTAGAGCATAACACTTCCCATGGTGCTCTCCAGCGACCTGGGGAAATTGGCTTAAGGATTGAAATTAGTTTGGAGCTAAAGGTTTTCACTCTGCTTATGTAAAATTATTGTTTATATGGATACAGATTTTGTGTATTGCCAATTTAGAACATTTTGAATGTAAGATTTAAGAAATCTAAACTATGACACAACTTGGGAAATACTAAACTTGATTAAACAACCAGAACAGACTTCCAGTTAAGATACAGTATCGTGTAATATTCAGTAGAGTAAAGTATCTTACTGTATAGTAGATAAGACAGTTTTTATTTCTGCTACAACTAGAAATCCAGTTGGGTGAGTAAAAAGCAATTTCTCTTTTAATGGTTTACTTTAAGGAAGTTATCTCTGTTAAGACTGAAGTATCCATAGAGTAAATATCCAGATAACTTACATGACCAGTTGATGTGCATAATGATCTATGGTGGCAGAGCCTGGGTAAAGACTTATGAGTTGTGCTGAGTTTAGCAGGTGCATTTCATTTTTAGTTCTGAATGTAACACAATCTTGCTTTCCATTCTCCTTAGGCTCACATTGTTCTTGAAGTTCCTCCATATCATAACCCAGCAGTTACAGCTGCAGTGCAGGTGCACTTTTATCTTTGCAATGGCAAGAGGAAAAAAAGCCAGTCTCAACGTTTTACTTACACACCAGGTACAAGGCGTGGTGATGGTTTACTTTCATAATGAATACAAAGTTATTCAGTGAATCCTATATTAGAGTGTTTAGGGAAGAGTGCTCATAATTAATAAAAATCCCAACGTGCCTAATCTGTAAAGTTTAAGTCACCTTTAAATATTAGATGTGATATCAGTTGTTATTTTGTAATCATTTACTAGGAAATAAGAAGATTGACTGTAGATTTGAAGTCTGTTTTTCAGGAGCTACCAAAAAATCACCAACGCTACAGGAAGGGCAGGTGTTTGTGAATATAGGTGAACTCCCCTCATGCCCTTAGCACTGCAAGAAGACAGTGCACCTGTTTTATAATGTCTTCATCTCAACCATTCCCAATCAGATGAAGAATGTCATTAGATTTTCATTTGGCAAGTAACCACTGTAGCGTACTATGGGCTTTGGAAGATGTAAAAGTGATGCTGGAGTTTCTAGCTTTATATGTACACCCGAACAAAGGAGGCTTCCAGACCTCTGTTTGCAGCAGTTCAAGTGCTGCTTTCCAGTTCTTGATTGTGACACATAAATATTATATGCAGTAATTTATGCTTATGTTTATATTCTTAACTTAGGGAACAAATATTTATGAGAACTTCTTTGTGCTGGGCTTTGTATTAGTCACCAGAGCACAAGTTAATAAAAAAATCATATTGAACCTTAGTCTCCAATACTTACTCTTGTAAGAACTTTTAAAAGGTTTATAGTAAATGAAAAGAACAAACACTAGAATTTGAGAGGGTACTGGTTATCAATGGTCATTCATTTGTCATTCAGTTTATTTAAAACCTGGCTATATTTCATTTATAGTGTCTAAAGGCCACTAATATTTCAGATCATTTTCAAACAAACTACAAATCTTTTGAAAACTTGAAGATTTTGGGTAGCTGTTTGATTCCTTCATTACTTCAATAAGTATTTGAGGGCACTACGTGGGTCCCTTCTCTCCTGGAATTTATAATCTAATGTCTAGGGACAAGCAAGCTAATAAATCACTATTACTAACAAATTTGTGATTAGGAAGTAAGATAGGACTCTGAAGAAAGAGACAATGTTGTGGGTGAAAATAACAGAGGGACCCTTGCCTAGGCTAACTGGTTGAGAGAAAGCTTCCATGAAGAAGTGATACTTGAGTTGATAACTGGAAAATAATGGTAATAGTTTATAATTATGTAACATTTACTATTTTCTTAGTACTGTTTTAAACTCTTTCTATATTTATTCATTTAATCCTTGCAATAGACCTGTAAAATCGGCTTTTGTCTTGTTTTACAGATGAGGAAACTAAGTAGCTAAGTTATGTGCCCAAGGTCTCACGGCATTTAAGTCTTGGAGCCAAATGCCATGCATAGGCAGTCTGGTTCTAGAGTCTGGACCATGCCAGAGTACTGTTATGTTAGAGTATGTCTCAGATTTGTTTATTTAGCAAACATATGGAACATGTGGTGTGTGCCAGGTGCTATTCTAAGCAGTTTAGAAGGTAGGTACTATTGCCCTTCCCATTTTACAAAAGAGCGAACTGAGGTCACACAGCTAGTAAGTGACAGGTGAGATTTGAATCCAGGCAGTTGTCTATAGAATATATACTATTAATTACCATGTTAGATAAAGTGAGGGAAAACATTCCAGACAAAGGCAGCAGTATCTGCAAAGGCTTGTGACTTTAACAGGGAGCTTTAACAGGGAGGTGACAGATCAAATTTGTGTTTCAAGAACCATTTTCCCTACAGTTTTTAAAATATCAAATTGACATGTTGTACCCCTTAAATTTATATGATATGTCAATATATTCAATAAATTTTTTCAGTTAGAATCATTTTCCTCATACTTCTTCTGTTGTTTATAAGGTGTCAATGACCAATTTGTCTTCTCAAATGACTAAGTCTGGAGAATGATTTGTATGGGAGAGGCCCAAGAAGCTTGAAAAAGTGATTCAGATAGCTAGATTATTTTGAATATACAGAGAAGAGAGCATCAGTGATGATAAAGAATATTTGGTTACTGAGAAAGGTGGAAAGGGATAGGATTTAAAGTAGTTGGGATAGGCCTTAGATGGGAGAGGGAACAGGAGGAACGGTGAAGATGAACAAGAGGGATATATATTAGGAAAGTTTGTAGATTTGGTAGAGAGTTCAGGGTATTTCCATATAATTAGATAGTGTCAATTTTTTTTTTTCTGTAAAGAATGACATGAATGAAGTCTCCTATGTGAGCAGAGGTGAGTGTGGGTGATTTGGCATCCACAATTGGAGAGTGTAAAAAAGTTTGAAATAGTTTTGTAAAGAGGGGAAAGAGTAAATTACCACAGAAACCTAGTAGAATTCTAGGCATGACTGAGGGCACCTTTGATGTTGAAGTTCTTGAATTTATAGATACTAACTAGCCCTGCTGTATAATTTTCTTAAGCAGCACTCAAGATTCTTCAAGGCAAGTGTTATAATATGGCTAGTGAGGCTCCTCCAGGGTGAGATTTGCTAAAAACATACAGTCTGAGAGTGTTATCAACAGCTGTTGAGATGGGGGGCTGTAGCATATAATCTGAATAAGGAGGGAGAAGAGGGCTTCTGGGATTGGAGAAAAAAAGAAAGCAGTAGGACCAGCAGATTAGAAGTTTTTATTACTACCATCAGAGTAGTTGGTAGTAAATGAAGAAGCAAACAGAAAGGAGAAAATACAATGCCTTCATATTATCAGCTTGCAAATTGGGAGGACAACCTAAAGTCAGAATCCTAGAGAGTATTACATATGAGAATGGAAACTAGTGGGGCCCAGAGTGCAGAGAGTATATTGAATTGGACTACAGCTGTCTTCACTGGCCTTATGGTTGACAGAATACAAATTAGGTGGCTCACACTAATAGAAGGAAGAATGAACATACAGAAGTGTTTGGACAGTCCTTGTTCTGGTTGATTACTGTCTTTTCTGTGTAGCATTTGGCTTTTCATATTTTTCTAAAATGAAATTTTGAATAAAAATATTACAAAAACATACACATTACTGTGAATTTTTGTTTTTAAAAATATTTGTGAAGTATTTTAAAACACCCAAATCCTCTTTTACTCTGAAACTGTCATTCTATCCTTCTAGATCTTTCTGACTCAGATATAGATATAACTTTTAAAAAATAGAAATGGGACCAAACTGTATATACTAATTTTGTAACTTGAACATTTTTATTTTTCCTCATCAGTTGGTAGGGTTTTACAGAATTTTAATAGCTTCTTAGTATTCTTCTCTATGACCCAGTCTTTATATTAGAGTTATTTTGTTTGTCTTATTAATTTATCTGAATTTAGCCTTTTGTGTATGTTTGTGGCAAATAATTCCTTTTTAAATTTTAGTTATAAAAGTTTTAGATATTCGTGAGTTGCTTATTTTTTATTAAAGGATCTGTAAATTTACCTTTTTGGCAAACCCCTGGCAATAAGGATCTGACCAATATCAATATCCAGTGAAGGAATAATCATTAATTACAAATGGCTGATTCTTTTAAATTTTGAGTTTTTTTTAGAAATTGTATATAGCATTATTTGTCCACAGTCAGTACACTTTATAAAATGAAGACAGTTTCTAGCATCTGTGTATGATTCACAAATTACCCTAGCCACAGATGGTAATAAAGCACACAGCCTTTCCCTAGCGGTGCTCCTAAACTTCTGCCAAGCCTCTAGCTTCAGAACTTTAGACGTGGGAGCCCCCACCCCCACTCAAGCATCCTGAAGCTGTCAAAAGAATGTACCTGAGGCCCACCAGAAGTTATTTGTCCTGAAAGTACCACCTGATCTCTGGTTTTAGAATAATGGGGCTTTTAGCGACAGTGTTAGAGACAAACTCTCATGTGTAGTATTTTGCCTGTGGGAAGGTAAATTATGTGATTTAAGTAGTTGATTGGATAGAATTACTTTTGGATTGTGGTTGGGGGAGAAACTGGTCTTATAGTCAGGAGTTCAGCTCTCAGCTCTGCCAAGACAGTACCCACTGATTAACCTCTGTAAAGTGAGGATATATATAGCAATTGTTTTTAAATTGTGTTTTCTTCCATAAAATGTTATGCAAAAAATAAATAAAAAAGGATGAAAATTAGCTTTAGGTGCTCAGTTTATACTGGTAGAGTAAGTACAGAGAGCTGTAGCTATTTCTATAATTCATCTCATTCTAGATATCATAAGGTCTCTTTAATGATATTTCTCTCCAAACAAGAATAAATTACCATAGACCAGCAGTGAGAGCTTCCTGTGGTTTGGTCAGGTTGGGTTCTAAATGCCTTATAGCCAAAAAGAGTGGTGTTTGATTTGGCAGAATGGAAAATACACTCAGTTTCGCAAAGCAGAACTCTCAATCTGGGTACCCAGATGTGGGTCAGGAACATAGAAGTAAAGATTGGATAATGCAAAAGAGATGGATGTTATGCTGTGATTTTCCATCTCTTTTTAGGGCTGTGATAACCAGCCACTTACCTAACCAAGCAGAGCCCCACCTGCTCCACTCAGGATTAATTAAGGGATGAGAGTATGCCTTCTTGGATATTCTCCCTTACTTTGAAATGTGGAGATAGGATTCACTGTAGGAACTGAGGTAGAAGATGAAAAAAAGCATCCAGTGGTCCAGGGGGAAATGTCTAGTTCTGCCAAAGTCAGAAGAAAAGTAAGTACATTAGGACATTAGGTTAGGATCCAGTAGATGCAGTGAACCATACTTGAAATACCTAAGCAAGAATCAGCAACTGGATGGAGGCTGGCTCAGGTATATGAGCACTGGTAGCAGAAGCAATGAGAAAATTGGTGATACACCTTTCTTTCTGTCCTTGGGTTGTTGCCTCACTGTTATGGATAGGCTAACCACTTGCCAGATTTAGAGGATAAAGCAGATAAATAAATAATGAGCTCATACTGTTCTTGCTAGGAAGCCAGAGTAAAGTGTACAACTCAGATGCATCCCCAAACCAGTGCTTCATTTATCTCCTCTTGTACAATAAAATACACTAGTAGGGCTATCTTAATTTTTACCTGATTTTCCTCAGTTTGATAACACGCTTATGTGAAGAGACTTGTATTTAGCAAGGGTTTAGTAAATGGTCAAATGCAATTTGACCTTGCTTTGCATCTCACTGTTAATTTCTTTGACATAAAGTGAAGTGCTTATATTTTGAGAAGATCATGAAATTTTTAATAATGTTAATTAGTAGTACAAATTTGGGAGGAACAGTGAGATGTGAATTCTGGAAAATTACTTTTAAATGAGTTGTAGCACTTCAATGAGAAGCTAAAATAGATAATTTTTAGAAAAGTGGACTGAAAGGCCTGCCAAGAGAAACAATAAAGACAACTGTTTGAATACACAATAAATTAACTGATGGTTCTTTTTTTGTTTTGATATACATATTAAATAAAATAAGCAAAAGGCACTGATTCCTACTTTGAGCAGTCCTTTCATCAGGTAGACTCATCCTAAATCATGGATCTGCTACCTTATTTTTTAATGGTTGGTATTCATAGTGTCTGCTTGCTTGTTGGAATGGTGAAGTGGAATCATCCTTGGTAATACAGTATACTGCAGTGATTAAAAGCATGAACTTTAGCGGTAGAAAAACCTGGGCTCAAGTCCTTGTGATGCCACTTAACTGCTATGAGAGCCTAGTGTCTTTAATCTCCTCTTCAATATACTCATCCATAAGGCAGGGATAATAATAATCCCTATGGCATGGTGTAAGTTAGGACTTGCAGTTAAAAGACAAAAACCCAATTCAAACTTGCTTAACAAAAAAGGACATGTAACTGGGAGAGTGACTGTAATGTTGGCTTCAGCATGCTTCGGCTCAAGCAGTGTTGCCACAGGGCTTTGAATTGTCCTTCATATAAACACTGCTTTTCTTTCTGTTGTCTTTTCTTTTAGACAGACTTTTACCACATGGCATCTCTAGGTTTCTTTCATCTTCATAATTAGCAATCCTATAGAAAAGAACCAGAAAACACACACACACACACACACACACACACACACACACACACACACACACACATTTCTGGTTCAGTCTTGTTGAGTTCTTTATGTGATCTGGGTATTTGATTCTCCAAAGTTACTAATTTTGATGAAGTCTAATTTATGCCTTTTGTTGTTGTTGCTGTGCTTTGGATGTCATACTTAAAAACCCACTGCCAGTACAATGTCATGAAGCTTTTGCCCGTTGTTTATTTATTTCTTCTAAGTTTAACTTTTATGTTTAGGTCTTTGATCCACTTGAGTTAATTTTCATGTATGATGTCAGGTAAGATTTCATCTTCATTATTCTGAAGGTGATATCCAGTGTGTTTTGTCCCAGCACCATTTGTTGAAGATACTGTTCTTTTCCCATTAAAAGGTCTTGGCACCCTTGTTTAAAGAGCAGTTGACTATATATTTGAGGGTTTGTTTCTAGGCTCTCTATTTCTATTCCATTGGTCTATATTTCTATCCTTATGTCAGAACCACAGTGTTTTCATTACTGCAGTTTTGTAGTAAATTTTGAAATTAGGAAGTGTGAATCTTCTATCTTTGTTCTATTTTCCAGATTATTTTGGCTATTTGAAGTCCCCTGAGATTCTATATGAATTTTAGGATGAGTTTTTATATTTTTACAAGAAGCATTGTTGGGATTTTAATAAGGATTTCACTGAATCTGAAAATTGTTTTGGGAAGTACTATATTCTTAAGAATCAAGTCTTCCAATCCATGAAACTGGGATGTCTTTCCATGTATATAGGTCTTTAATTTCTTTAGCAGTTTTATAGTTTTTAGTGTATAATGCCTTCCTTGGTTAAATTTATTCCTAAATTATTTTGATGCTATTGTAAATGGAATTGTTTTCTTGATTTCCTTTTCAGATTGTTTATTGCTAGTTTATAGAAATAGAACTGATTTTTGCATGTTGATTTTATATCTTGTAACTTTTGTTGAATTTATTAGTTCTGATAAGTTTTTTCTGGATTCCAGTATTGCTTTTAACCCCCCATTATTCCTTTTGTAATATGGAACTGATGATGGTTGAGGATCAGATGAGATACATGTGAAAACCACTGTAAACTAAAAGCTCTATGAATATCAGGTTCATGAATTCGAGTACATGAGATAACATGAAAACCTGGGTGCTGGTAGATTTCAGATCAGAGATATCAAATTGAAAGCTTTTTTATTAGGCATAGAGTTTTTGGCAATTTAAAAAATTATTTATTTAAAAATAGGTAATACATAAATACATGGTAAAAAAAAATATTTAAAAGGCACAGAAACTTACATAGTAAAAAGTAAATCTCCTATCTCCCAGTCACCTAACTTTCCTTCCCAGCAGTAAACCCAGCAGCTTTCAGTTTCATATGTGTCCTTCCAGAGATAGCCATGCATATATAAGCAAAAACATATATATGTATATATGCATATATATGTACACACACACAATATTTTACATGAATTGTGACTTAGACACATTGTTCTGCAACACACTTTTTTTTAGTCACTTAGCAACATGTCTTAGAGATCTTGCCACATCACTTCATAAAGGTTCATGCAGTATTGTTGCTGTTTGTTAACTTGAATACTTTTAGAGCAATATCATTCCTTGTTGTCTTATGCTTGCTGACCTCACGTATTTTATGTTATCTGCCTTCCTTGAAGGCATTTGAGTTTTCAAACCCTGACTGAGATGCATGCTATGGTTGTGTAGCCTAAAATGAAGGCCTTTTGTGGGTATTTTATGTATTATGTAATTAACATGTGCTTTAACCATTTTCTTTTTAGTTCTGATG
The DNA here is from genome assembly GCF_040802235.1 of Manis javanica. Classification (NCBI taxonomy): domain Eukaryota; kingdom Metazoa; phylum Chordata; class Mammalia; order Pholidota; family Manidae; genus Manis; species Manis javanica. The sequence goes on from NC_133172.1 coordinate 48,182,319, forward strand.
AAGCAAGAACACAGAGAGGAGATTGACTTGTCTTCAGTTCCATCATTGTCTGTGCCTCATCCTGCCCAAACCCAGAGGCCTTCCTCAGATACAGGACACCCATGTGACAGTGTACTGTCAGCACAGAGAAGCTTGGTTTGTCCCATCCAGCAAACATACGCATCCATGGTAACCTCATCCCATCTGCCACAGTTGCAGTGTAGGGATGAGAGTGCTGGTAAAGAACAGCATATGATGCCTTCTTCAGTTGTTCACCAGCCTTTTCAAGTCACACCAACACCTACTGCGGGGTCTTCCTATCAGCCTATGCAAACTAATCTGTACAATGGACCAACTTGTCTTCCTATTAATGCTGCCTCTAGTCAAGAATTTGATACAGTTTTGTTTCAGCAGGATGCAGCGCTTCCTAGCTTAATAAATATTAGCTGTCAACCACCATCCATACCTTTTCATTCTTCAAATTCAGGCTCAACAGGACATCTCTTAGCCCACATACCTCATTCAGTGCAGACTCTGCCTCATCTGCAGTCAATGGGGTACCACTGTTCAAACACAGGACAAAGATCTCTTTCTTCTCCAGTGGCTGACCCAGTCACAGGTCAGCCTTCTTCTCAGTTACAACCCATTACATATGGTCCTTCACATTCAGGGTCTGCTACAACAGTTTCCCCAGCAGCCTCTCATCCCTTGGCCAGTTCACCACTTTCTGGGCCACCGTCTCCTCAGCTCCAGCCAATGCCTTACCAATCTCCTAGCTCAGGAACTGCCTCATCACCATCTCTAGCCACCAGAATGCATTCTGGACAGCACTCTACCCAAGCACAAAGTACAGGCCAGGGAGGTCTTTCAGCAACTTCATCATTAATATGTCACAGTCTGTGTGATCCAACTTCATTTCCACCTGAAGAGACAACTGTGAACATTAAACCTGAACCTGAAGAGCAGGAACCTAACTTTTCAACAATTGGTCTACAGGACATCACTTTAGATGATGGTAAGTTCATCTTTGTGTTCTTGAAGCAGTGAAGATTACCATGGATGGCTTATTGGCTAATGGTTGAGCTTTTTGATAAGGTGTTGTTACTAGAAATATGTTAATATATGACTTTGAGAAAAGACATTAAAATCTATGCTTTACAGTGTATTTTACTACTAGTATCAGTTGCAAAGGGTGGGACTTTGAGTGATAACCTGCCACCTGTTTGTGATGAATCTGAACACAGGAGATTTACTGGTCATTCTCTTTTCCAGAGCATATAGTGGGGTCACAGTGTCTAAAGAGTGGAATTCAGGGGCATTAATTCAGTAAATATTGCTGAATGCTATCCATTTGCAAGATATAGAGCTAGATACTGGGAATACTAAGAATTATTAAGATAGAGTTCCTGTTCTTAAGGACACTCACACAAGTAAAGAACCTGTTCCTCTGTGACCCTGCCAGCTGCTGAGTCAGATAATGGTCATGGTGCAAGAACAGACTTGGTTTGCTGCTGCTGGTACAGCTGTTGGTACCAGGATTTAAAAAAAAGCTATTTATATAAATGTAGCAAGTTGGTATGTAGAATTTCTGTTTTTATGAAATCAATAAATTACAGAACATACTCTGGGATTTTAGCTATTTCAATAATTGAAAATCACCCAAGATAAGATTTTCAGGAAATAATTTTAGAGTTTATCCTTAGCTTTATCATTTATGGGGTAGGGATTTTTATTTAAATAGGAATTCAGTGAAAGCTACCTGTAATTCTTGTCCAAAATGAAAATTTGAAAGATTCTGAAATATGGATATATAGAATTTTAGATCCCTCTCTGACACTGTATTAATCTGTAGAAAAGTATTTCTAGGTCAGCAATCTCCTTCATGCATCTAGAGAGGCTGAATTTCCTATGTAGTTGTAAAGGAGATCAAGCAGAGGGATGTGAAATATTCTGTAAGAAGGGTTCAGTAGAGCTGTGATAAGATGACATTTGAAGCCAGACTTGGAGGACACGTATATTTTCAGTAAATGGGGATCAGAGGGCAAATCAAACAACAGAAGCAGAAACATAGAGCTTTGTCTGGGAAAACATGAATCTGTGGTTGGAGGACAAATGGCATACATAGTAAAGGATGGCTTTCAGAACTAGAAGGTGATGTGCCAGGTCATTTGTGTATAAACCGAAGGTATAGTGTAAACTGAAACAATGCCTACAATTTTCATAGCATTTTCCCATTTGTTATTTAATGTTATCCTTACTAATCCTCTGTCTCTGAGGGTAGGTAGTGATGTTTAGAGAATTGGGCTTTCTGAAAGTCACACAACTGACAAGTATATCAATCACATCTAAGTCCACTCTTTTTCAGTCTCTTTTTAATCTGGTCTTTTTCTTGCAGCACTAAGCTGTCTCCCAACAATAGCACTCTGTGCTAGAGGAGATCCCCTAAGCTTTTTTTAATTCCTAGAGAATTGTAGAACAATCTTCAGGAATGCATATGCAGAATTTCACTGCATGAACACATGTTCACAACTGTGTCTGATATGTCACACTTGTGTTGGGAGTACTTGAGGGCTCTGGTATTAAGTGTCTTGCTGTTCTTTTTATGCCCAGCAGGCCTAGGTGTCACTGCTTACTTAATAATGATGAACTCCAGGTAGAGAGGAAGCTACGAATTTGATGCAGAACAGATAAGAAGTGAATAAAGGATTTTCCAAATACATGTAGGCTTTTTAAATTACCTATTCATTCTCTTGGCAGTTTTAACTAATTGACTATTCATACTGCTTTTAAGGTTTATATTTAGAATTTTAAGCCCTAAAACAATAACTGAGACCATGAGTGATAACCTAATGCCCATTTGTGATGGAACTGAAGACATGAGATTTATTGAGCAGATCTCAAAGGGTATTCCAGCTCATTTTCTTCCCAAATGAAGATATTTCCTCTTCTAGAGTGAGACCAAAGCTGGAACCTGCTCTTTGTAATTTACTACAGATTGAATGATTTGGGTGTGGGGCTGGGAGTGGAGGGCAACAAATTGGAACGTCTAGGAAAGTTTAGTGAAAATTTTCCTTTTGAAAATGTGAAGATGTTTTGCAAAAATGGAGAATCTAGAAAGACGATTTCTATGAGGGCAAGTATCAAAGCAGTTGCATTTTTGTTCCCTTCATTGTGTAGGGCACATGATCAAGAAAAGTTCCTAGATGTAGCCCCACAGAGGACACAGACTGGCTCTTGAACTCCCTCATTGCCACCTATCAGGTGATTTGATAGAAGCTCAGTGATGCTAGCAGTAATTAAAGAGAGAGAACATCCTTCACACTCCTGGGCATCTCAGATCATTAGATGTGCAATTTTTGCGAAATTGCATTTTTGATGCTTGCTTTGAACTCTGAAGTGAATTTTTCTGTTGGCCAAAAATTTTTTTTGACTCATTGATTATTTTATTTGGACTTGCCTCTGAAGGTAAAATTCTAAGTGCTTAGAATGACTATACTTCTGCAAGCTTTTAATATAAATTTATTCAAAAACCACAACAACATAGCTCACAGCCTTGAAATGCCTAGCATTTAAACATCCCCTTTTTGGTTATCTTCAAAAGTAAGCCACAAACATGCCAAAAACAGATTAGAGGCACTCATAGTGAACTTTGCAATTAGACTGAGTGCAGGTTTTATTTTAACTTTTCTATATTGTGTTAAGTATTAAGTACACAGTAATTTCTACTGTACATAATCAGAAGACACAGTAATTTTTTAAATGTTTGCTGTGTTAAATATACTTAACTAATCCTAAAAAGTTTTGTTAATCCTATTTCTGTTTTATATTTATCCCCCTCTATTTTTCTTACCAAATTAAAGATAAAACACAAACGAAATACCCCTTTTATTTTTGAAGTTTTAAAGTAAAATGGACTCTGTCAGGAATCATTCAAGCATTACTTGACCGTTCACTTTTAGAAATGGGAATATTAATACCTTAATCTTGTATTATGAATTCAGTACATTTAATAGTGTACCTCAGCTCAGCAATTCAAGACTTATTACAGATCTGGAAATACTCTAATACAACTTCCTCATTTTATAGCTAAAGAATCTTTAGTGTTACAGAGCCTGAGATATTCATCTAGGGTAACACAGTAGTTAATAGAGTGAAGACTAAAACCCAGGTCTCCTGACTCCTATTCAGTACTCTAGAAGTGTCCAATAGCTGTACCATGTTTCTCATCAGTCTTTGGGTTGAGACTCTGGAATGTAGAGCAAGCAGAATAGATGAAGAAAATGTCATTTTCTCTGTAGGGCCTTGGTTTGAGAGGAGTCAGGGCAATCCTAAGATTATAGATTCTCAATATAGGTGAAGGCTCTCGACTCCATCCTCCTCCATGCTCCTTTTTCACCCTGGAGTTCATACTTTATTACCTCTAGTGATGTTATATTCCTGTGTGTCTCCTCCTCTCCAGCTTCTTTGGAACATCTCAGGGCCTTTTGAGTTTCAACTACCCTTGTTTTATGTGGGCTCTAATGCCCCTGAAATCATGCAGAACAAACCCAGTCCTTCTTCTGTAATAACCCTTCTGTAATGATCTCTTTCCCAGTCTTAAGAACACTGAAACACTCCAGCAACTTTGCCCTTCCCTCACTTTCACCAGCATGGTAATTCCCCTCAGCCTGTTTCCAGTTGGTATTTTAGTTCCTTTCATGTGCACTCTAGCCAGCTCAGAGTGGATTGGGACTGTCACCTTCCTTGTTCAGAAGACTCTGTTTTATCAGTGTGGCCTCAGATAAGGGATTTTCTTAGCTCAGTCTTGCTGTTGAGTTAAGTGAGGCAGTCGTAAGTACTATAAATCACATCCTTTCTGCTCCCTGCGTTTCCCATAGGTTTTGGTATATGTTATTTTTGGACACAGGTCTCAACTTTGCAGTCATCTTTGTTCAGTTTCATTGAGGTAATTTCGGCCCCTCATACCAACCATCTGAGCTCAGTAGAGTCCCAGAAGTGTTTCTCTGTTTCAGAGTAGTGGGGCTCCCTCCTCACAGGGTATTCCTTGGGGTAATAACAGTAGCTGAATACTAACCTTTACCAACAGATGTTCTCTTTCAAGCAGTCCCCATTGGAAAGCTGTGATATATGCTTAACCAATTAATTCAAAATTACTTCTGCTACTTGCTTTTTCTTTGATATCTACATGTACCCTTTCCCCTACTTGAAAAAGTGGTTCTACATCTATAAAATTATCAGAGTTTTTACTCATATTATAATTTGTATGCCTACAGCTATAATTTTTCCCAAACATCTCTTTGCATTATCGTGAATATGTCCCAGTTTTGGACCAAGTGATATACATTAAAACAGTACAGAAATACAGAAATTGTCATAGTTGTGTTTTAAGCATTTTAATTAAGATTATAGTATTGTTAAACTAGATTGTCTTAGATCTTTAAATACCGGCCCATTTGTGACTGAGCTGATTCCAGTTACACTTCCCATTAGAGTCCCTCACTTCCCTCTTGTTGTTCTTTGTTCACAAACTAACAGCTGCAGCCGCAGCTCTTCAGCAGAGAAGAGGGTACATGTTAAATATAGCCTGACCTGCTGCTGTGGTGAAAACTGACACTGCCATTTGCAGGCTCTGTGCAGTAACATGCTGATCCGAATGTAGGGCAATTGCTAATTTGACTGTAAACAGGGACCCTAGACATGACCTCAGCTGCTGCAGTTCTGTTATATAGGTGGCAAGCAAAAGAGCCTGCTTTCATGTAGCCAGGGAATGATAAACACAAGATTCAGATGGCTGTCTTGGAGCGGGAAGCAGGAAGCTGGTTTGGAAGAGCAGAGAGGTAAATACTATTGTCAGTGTTCTATTCCACCTGTTCAATACTCACTGCACTGGTGTTTACTGTATTTAAATAAAACAAAAGAAAGCCATGCCACTGGTGAGAGTGGGTCACAAATGAGGTGTTTATTCACTTAGAGGCAATAGGGTGAAAGGAGGTATATAATACTGAACTTTCTCCTTTAACTGGGACTCTGGGCAATTGATGAATCCTCTTCTGGAAAGCATACATATACTATCCAGCCTCAAACATTTATGATGAATAATTCCAGAAGCAGAATGGTTCCTTAAATAACGCCCATGCAGGCTTTGGATCGTGGTTTATGCAGAATGGACCATGATGGGAATCCAGGACCTTAGACACAACCACTCTTGGACATATTAGTAAGAGCATTTAATTTCAGATCCAATAGAGCAAGGGCAAGCATTTGACATATTTTATTTCATATATCAAGTGTGTCTGTGTATCTCTATAGACACAATTGTACCCTATTTGGACAAAAATTTTTCTTTGACTCAGCTTGACATTAAAATTTATACATAGCTGGGAAAAATGCAAGAGATGCTGCTTCTAAGTAACCAGCATATATCACGGCATATCAAAAGTCTTCAAAATAAGTTCACTTTAAAAATTATATTGTAAAACAATTAATGAAATATGGTTACTTTCTTGATGATAAAACATTGTTTTGTGCTAGGCACTTTGCTAGTAGCTCATTAGCTCTTTCCAACAATCTGTGAAAAGTGAATTATTAGTCTTATTTTTAGAAATATGGCTTAGAGGGATTAAGCACTTTCCCAGTGTTATGTGGCCACAGAAAGACTGGTATTTGTGTCCAAGTCTGTCGAAATTTAGATCGTCTCACATGTGTTTAGTGGTTTCTGAAATAGCTATAAGTGATGATACACTCTTACTTCTATAAACATAACAAACAGAGTAACTTTAGGGTATTTGCTATGTATCAGATACAATGCCAGTGTCTAAAGATGTATTCTATTTTAGAATTCGTATCCTGTTTTTTAGTTCCTTTGAAGATAGGTTATTCACAGGGAAAAAAATATTTTAAATGAGAGAGAAATAATTTGAGGCTCCAATTCAACTTTTGTGGTTTAGTGGCAGTTCTCTGCTTTTGCATCACAAAATTACCTCTTGCCAGAAATCTTAGCTTTTGATAGAATTTAGATAAATATACTCAAACAGCTCTTCTCTGTTTGAAATATGTCCTTTTAAAAAAAAAACATTTCTGAAGTCTGCCATTAGACTGTCTATCTGGGCAAGAGAAAAAAATATGAAACTCTAAATTGTGGCGGAAGATACGGTAGGGTTGGGAGTGATGGTTACAGGTATTCTAGCTTTGTAACTATAAGAACATGGAACAAATAAGTCCTTTATAATCATATGATTTATTTAAAAGCATTTGTATATGATTTTATATAGAATGGGAGTTTCTCATTTTATTTGGGTTTCCAAGATAATAAATCATTGTTTAAAAAAAGTCATATATTCATGTATTAAAAATACTAAAGGTGCAACACAGTACACAGTGAAAAGTCTCTCTTCTGGGTACCTGGCTATCCTCTGTATTCACAGTTAGTGTTACCAGGGTCCTGACTGTTACTCCAGAGCTATTTCTAAACAATTGTGTATATTTTTTCTCTTATTTTTTACTAGCGCATTATGTTACTATTGTGCATTTTGCATTTTTCATATTTTAACTGTTGGGAATTTTTCTGTACTTTAACATGAAAAAACTTCCTTGGATAATTCTAGGATTAAAACATATTCATTTTTTTTTCTTTTGAGAGGGCATCTCTCATATTTATTGATCAAATGGTTGTTAACAACAATAAAATTCTGTGTAAGGGACTCAATGCACAATCATTAATCAACCCCAAGCCTAATTCTCAACAGTCTCCAATCTTCTGCAGCATAACGAACAAGTTCTTAGATGGTGAGCAAATTCTTACATAGTGAATAAGTTCTTACATGGTGAACAGTGCAAGGGCAGTTATTACAGACACTTTCGAAAACACATTCATTTTTAAAATCTTGGAAATGGTGGTATGCATGCTGGGATGAATTTGAAGCTTTTCATCTTATATATGTGTATATATATATATATTTTTTGGTATCATTAATCTACAATTACATGAAAGACATTATGTTTACTAGGCTCCCCCCTTCACCAAGTCACCCCCCACATGCCCCTTCACAGTCACTGTCCATCAGCGTAGTAAGATGCTATAGACTCACTACTTGTCTTCTCTGTGTTGCACAGCCCTCCCCGTACCCCCCCCACACTATACATGCTAATCATAATGCCCCCTTTCTTTTTCACCGCCCTTATCCCTCCCTTCCCACCCATCCTCCCCAGTCCCTTTCCCTTTGGTAACTGTTAGTCCATTCTTGGGTTCTGTGATTCTGCTGCTGTTTTGTTCCTTCAGTTTTCCTTTGTTCTTATACTCCACATATGAGTGAAATCATTTGGTACTTGTCTTTCTCCGCATGGCTTATTTCACTGAGCATAATACCCTCTAGCTCCATCCATGTTGTTGCAAATGGTAGGATCTGTTTTTTTCTTATAGCTGACTAATATTCCATTGTGTATATGTACCACATCATCTTTATCCATTCATCTGCTGATGGGCACTTAGGTTGCTTCCATATCTTGGCTATTGTAAATAGTGCAGCGATAAACATAGGGGTGCATCTGTCTTTTTCAAACTGGAGTGCTGCATTCTTGGGGTAAATTCCTAGAAGTGGAATTCCTGGGTCAAATGGTATTTCTATTTTGAGCATTTTGAGGAAACTCCATACTGTTTTCCACAATGGTTGAACTAATTTACATTCCCACCAGCAGTGTAGGAGGGTTCCCCTTTCTCCACAACCTCGCCAACATTTGCTGTTGTTTGTCTTTTGGATGGTAGCCATCCTTACTGGTGTGAGGTGATATCTCATTGTGCTTTTAATTTTCATTTCTCTGATGACAAGCAATGTGGAGCATCTTTTCATGTGTCTGTTGGCCATCTGAATTTCTTCTTTAGAGAACTGTCTATTCAACTCCTCTGCCCATTTTTTAATTGGATTATTTGCTTTTTGTTTGTTGAGGTGCGTGAGCTCTTTATATATTTTGGATGTCAACCCTTTCTCAGATCTGTCATTTATGAATATATTCTCCCATACTGTAGGATACCTTTTTGTTCTATTGATGGTGTCCTTTGCTATACAGAAGCTCTTCAGCTTGATATAGTCCCACTTGTTCATTTTTGCTTTTGTTTCCCTTGCCCGGGGAGATATGTTCAAGAAGAGGTCACTCATGTTTATGTCTAAGAGATTTTTGCCTATGTTTTTTTCTAAGAGTTTTATGGTTTCATGACTTAGGTTCAAGTCTTTGATCGATTTTGAATTTACTTTTGTGTATGGGGTTAGACAGTGATCCAGTTTCATTCTCTTACATGTAGCTGTCCAGTTTTGCCAGCACCATCTGTTGAAGAGACTGTCATTTCCCCATTGTATGTCCATGGCCCTTTATTGAATATTAGTTGACCATATGTGTTTGGGTTAATGTTTGGAGTCTCTATTCTGTTCCATTGGTCTGTGGGTCTGTTCTTGTGCCAGTACCAAATTGTCTTGATTACTGTGGCTTTGTAGTAGAGCTTGAAGTTGGGGAGTGAGATCCCTCCACTTTATTCTTCCTTCTCAGGATTGCTTTAGCTATTCGGGGTCTTTGGTGTTTCCATATGAATTTTTGAACTATTTGTTCCAGTTCATTGAAGAAAGCTGTTGGTAATTTGATAGGCATTGCATCGAATCTGTACATTGCTTTGGGCAGGATGGCCATTTTGACAATATTAATTCTTCCTAGCCAAGAGCATGGGATGAGTTTTCATTTATTAGTGACCTCTTTAATTTCTCTTAAGAGTGTCTTATAGTTTTCAGGGTATAGGTCTTTCACTTCCTTGGTTAGGTTTATTCCTAGGTATTTTATTCTTTTTGATGCAATTGTGAATGGAATTGTTTTCCTGATTTCTCTTTCTATTAGTTCATTCTTAGTGTATAGGGAAGCCACAGAGTTCTGTGTTAGTTTTGTATCCTGCAACTTTGCTGAATTTTGATAGTAGTTCTAGTAATTTTGGAGTAGAGTCTTTAGGGTTTTTTATGTACAATATCATGTCATCTGCAAATAGTGACAATTTAACTTCTTCTTTACCAATCTGGATTCCTTGTATTTCTTTGTTTTGTCTAATTGCTATGGCTAGGACCTCCAGTACTATGTTGAATAACAGTGAGGAGAGTGGGCATCCCTGTCTTGTTCCCGATCTCAGAGGAAGAGCTTTCAGCTTCTCGCTGTTCAGTATGATGTTGGCTGTGGGTTTATCATATATGGCCTTTATTATGTTGAGGTACTTGCCCTCTGTGTCCATTTTGTTGAGAGTTTTTATCATGAATGGATGTTGAATTTTGTCGAAAGCTTTTTCAGCATCTATGGAGATGATCATGTGGTTTTTGTCCTTCTTTTTGTTGATGTGGTGGATGATGTTGATGGATTTTCAAATGTTTTACCATCCTTGCATTCCTGGGATAAATCCCACTTGGTCATGGTGTATGAACCTTTTGATGTATTTTTGAATTCAGTTTGCTAATATTTTAAAGTTGAGTATTTTTGCATCTACATTCATCAGGGATATTGGTCTGTAGTTTTCTTTTTTGGTGGGGTCTTTGCCTGATTTTGGTATTAGGGTGATGTTGGCTTCATAGAATGAGTTTGGGAGTATTCCCTCCTCTTCTATTTTTTGGAAAACTTTAAGGAGAATGGGTGTTATGTCTTCTCTGTATGTCTGATAAAATTCCGAGGTAAATCCATCTGGCCTGGGTTTTTTTTTCTTGGGTAGTTTTTTGATTACTGCTTCAATTTCATTGCTGGTAATTGGTCTGTTTAGATTTTCTGTTTCTTTCTGGGTCAGTCTTGGAAGGTTGTATTTTTCTAGGAAGTTGTCCATTTCTCCTAGGTTTTCCAGCTTGTTAGCATATAGGTTTTCATAGTATTCTCTAAAAATTCTTTGTATTTCTGTGGAGTCCGTCATGATGTTTCCTTTCTCGTTTCTGATTCTGTTGATGTGTGTTGATTCTCTTTTTCTCTTAGTAAGTCTGGCTAGAGGCTTATCTATTTTGTTTATTCTCTCGAAAACCAGCTCTTGGTTTCATTGATTTTTTCTATTGTTTTATTCTTCTCAATTTTATTTATTTCTTCTCTCATCTTTATTATGTCCCTCCTTCTGCTGACCTTAGGCCTCATTTGTTCTTCTTTTTCCAATTTCGATAGCTGTGACATTAGACTGTTCATTTGTGATTGTTCTTCCTTCTTTAAGTATGCCTAGATTGCTATATACTTTCCTCTTAAGACTGCTTTCGCTGCATCCCACTGTAGTTGGGGCTTTGTGTTGTTGTCATTTGTTTCTATATATTGCTGGATCTCCATTTTAATTTGGTGATTGATTCATTGATTATTTAGGAGCATGTTGTTAAGCCTCCATGTGTTTGTGGGCCTTTTTTGCTTTCTTTGTACAATTTATTTCTAGTTTTATACCTTCGTGGTCTGAAAAGTTGGTTGGTAGGATTTCAATCTTTTGTAATTTACTGAGGCTCTTTTTGTGGCCTAGTATGTGGTCTATTCTGGAGAATATTCCATGTGCACTTGAGAAGAATGTGTATCCTGTTGCTTTTGGATGTAGAGTTCTATAGATGTCTATTAGGTCCATCTGTTCTAGTGTGTTGTTCAGTGCCTCTGTGGCCTTACTTATTTTCTGTCTGGTGAATCTGTCCTTTGGAGTGAATGGTGTGTTGAAGTCTCCCAAAATGAATGCATTGCATTCTGTTTCCTCCTTTAATTCTGTTAGTATTTGTTTCACATATGTTGGTGCTCCTGTATTGGGTGCATAAATATTTATAATGGTTATATCCTCTTGTTGGACTGAGTCCTTTATCATTATGTAATGTCCTTCTTTATCTCTTGTTACTTTCTTTGTTTTGAAGCCTGTTTTGTCTGATACTAGTATTGCAACACCTGCTTTTTTCTCTCTGTTGTTTGCATGAAATATCTTTTTCCATCCCTTGACTTTTAGTCTGTGTATGTCTTTAGGTTTGAGGTGAGTCTCTTGTAAGCAGCATATAGATGGGTCTTGCTTTTTTATCCATTCTGTTACTCTGTGTCTTTTGATTGGTGCATACAGTCCATTTACATTTAGGGTGATTATTGAAAGATATGTACTTATTGCCATTGCAGGCTTTAAGTTTGTGGTTACCAAAGGTTCAAGGTTAGCTTCTTTACTATCTCACTGTCTAATTTTACTCGCTTATTGAGCTATTATAAACACTGTCTGATGATTCTTTGTTTCTCTCCCTTCTTATTCCTCCTCCTCCATTCTTCATATGTTGGGTGTTTTGTTCTGTGCTCTTTTAAGGCTAGAGCAGTCCCTGTAAGATACCCTGTAGAGGTGGTTTGTGGGAGGCAAATTCCCTCAACTTTTGCTTGTCTGGGAATTGTTTAACTCCTCCTTCATATTTAAATGATAATCTTGCTGGATACAGTATTCTTGGTTCAAGGCACTTCTGTTTCATGGCATTAAATATATCATGCCATTCTCTTCTGGCCTCTAAGGTTTCTGTTGAGAAGTCTGATGATAGCCTGATGGGTTTTCCTTTGTAGGTGACCTTTTTTTTCTCTCTGGCTGCCTTTAATACTCTGTCCTTGTCTTTGACCTTTGCCATTTTAATTATTATGTGTCTTGATGTTGCCCTCCTTGGGTCCCTTGTCATGGGAGTTCTGTGTGTTTCTGTGGTCTGAGAGGCCATTTCCTTCCCTAGTTTGGGGAAGTTTTCAGCAATTATTTCTTCAAAGACACTTTCTATTCCTTTTTCTCTGTCTTCTTCTTCTGGTACTCCTATGATGCGAATATTGTTCCTTTTGGATTGGTCACACAGTTCTCTTAATATTCTTTCATTCCTGGAAATCCTTTTATCTCTCTCTGCGTCATCTTCTCTGTGTTCCTGTTCTCTGTTTTCTAGTCCATTAATGCTCTCTTGCATCTTGTCCATTCTGCTTTGAAGTCCTTCCAGAGATTGTTTTATTTCTGTATTCTCCCTCCTTAGTTCTTCCATATTTCTCTGCAAGTCCTTCTGCGTGGTTATGACTTTTTGTTTTGAATTCTTTTTCAGGGAGATTGGTTCAATCTACCTCCCTAGATTCCTTCTCTGAGGATGTCGAAGGTGTCTGGGTTAGCCTGCTCTGGATCAAATTTTTTTGCCTTTTCATGTTGATAGATGCAGTGGTATGCTATTGACTCATCTGTCAGCTGGGAGAGCCAAGACCTTTTCCACTTGCTCCTGGACTTTCTTTACTGGGACAATGGTGACCCCTAGCGGCTTATGTTGGGCAGTTGCGTGTAGACTGGGTCTGTTTCTTGCCCAGCACTATAGAGGAAGTTCCCTTGCTGTGGGTGTGGCCAGCCTCAGACTGCTGCTCTGCTATGGCGGGATGCTGGCGTGGGAACAGACAGGGGGCTGTTTATCGCCGTGAGGGGTCTCAGAGCTGCTGCCCAGGGGTTTAGGGTGCCTGGAGTTCCCCAGAATTCCCAGCTGGTGGGCTGAGTGTCCCAGGACGCTTCCGTCCGGCTGTGTTATCCCTGTCCCTTTAAGAATTTCAAAAAGCACTTGCTTTTCTTTGTTCCAGGGGCGCCGACTGCGGGGACCCGCTCACAGGTCTTACTGTCCTGTTTCCCTTGTATCCAGCACCCCACACCTGGGTGCGGATGGCTAGGGCTAGGTATTTAGCAGTCCTTGGCTCCCTCTCCCTCCCCGCTCTGACTCCTCTCCTCCCGCCGGGAGCTGGGTTGAGGGGCACTCGGGTTCCCCCAGGCCGCGGCTTGTATCTACCCCCTTCACGAGGTGCTGGGTTCTCACAGGTGTGGATGTAGTCTACCTGTTGTCCTGTGTCTTCTGGTCTCTCTTTTAGGGAGAGTTGTATTTGTTTTATTTTTAAAAATATATATGTTTTTGGGAGGAGATTCCCACTGTCCTACTCACTCCGCCATCTTGGCTCCACCTCTGGAAGATCTTTTTAAAAAATAGAATAGCCCATATAATAGTCCATCATATATTCTGTTATATAGCCATACCTTTGTCTATTAAACAAGTACAGTGAATAACTTTTTACATATGTCATTTCCCACCTTTTTATAGACATCTGTGCATGTGTGTATATGTGATAAATTCCTAATAGTAACATCTCTAAATCAGTATTTTGAGGAAAATTGTCATCTTGTCCTCCATAAAGGTTGTACCAATTTAGATTGCTGCTGGCATCATAAGAATGTGACTATTTCTCTCATACCTTCACCAAGACATTCTGTTCTTAAACGTCTTATTATTTGCCAGTGAGATAGGTGGAAAATAGCATCTCAGTATAATTTTAATGTGCATCTCAGGAGTAAAGATGTGCACCTTTTCATATGCTTAAGAGAAAATCTTTGTCACATGTCTGTCTTCTCTATTGATATTTGCTTAGTTTTATGTTAGATTATTGATCCTTTCTTAATTGATAGAAGCCCTTTATGTGTTAGGTTTACTGAGCTATGAGTTACAGTTTTTTCTCCCAATGTATATTTTTGCTCTGAATAATTTTTTATATCTTTTTTCTTTTTTGAGAGGGCCCTTCTCATATTTATTGATCAAATGGTTCTTAACAACAATAAAATTCTGTATAGGGGACTCAATGCACAATCATTAATCAACCCCAAGCCTAATTCTCGACAGTCTCCAATCTTCTGAAGCATAACGAACAAGTTCTTACATGGTGAACAAGTTCTTAGATAGTGAATAAGTTCTTACATGGTGAACAGTGCAAGGGCAGTCATATCACAGAAACTTTCGGTTTTGATCACGCATCATGAACTATAAACAATCAAGTCAGATGTGATTATTCATTTGATTTTTATACTTGATTTATATGTGAATCCCACATTTCTCCCTTATTATTATTTTTTTTTTATTAAAATGCCACATTTCTCCCTTATTATTATTATTATTTTTTTTATTAAAATGCTGAAGTGGTAGGTAGATGCAAGATAAAAGTAGAAAACATAATTTAGTGCTGTAAGAGGGCAAATGTAGATAATCAGGTCTGTGCCTATAGACTAAGTATTAATCCAGGCTAGACAAGGGTAACAAAACATCCACGGATGCAGATTTCTCTCAAAGCAGGGGGGGGAGTGAGGTTCTAAGCCTCACCTCTGTTGATCCCCAGTTTCTCACCTGATGGCCCCCCTGTGACTGTGCCTGTCTTAGGTTGTTCCTCCCTTGAGGAATCTTACCCGTCTCTGGCTAACCAGTCATCTTCTGGGGCCTTACAGGGAAATGTAAAGTTGGTAAGTGAGAGAGAAGCAATATTCTTTGAAAAGGTTAACTTTTTACTTCTTTGCATATTTATGCCCTGTGGCTTTTATGCCCAGCATTTGTCTTGAGGTATCTTTACCACTTGGAAAAATTATGATACTCAGTAAATTCGATATGAGGCACGAATTCTACTAAAGGGTTGTAATTGAGAAGGAAGAAGAAAAGCTATAGAAGTAGTAGACGGAAGAAAACATGGGAAGATTATTTCTTTGACATATGTTCTTGTAGAGTAACATAAGCATGTATAGGTTTTAATTTTTTATATCTTTTATATAACTTTTTTTAACATAAAAATGTATATAACTTTGGTCTCCTGTATCTTCTGTTTACTTTTATAATCTTGAGCCACCAGGAATTTATTTTAGTGGAATATATGAGGAATGTAGGTTTTTATGGTGGCTACCCAGTTGTCAAAACATTATTTATTAAATAATCCTTATTTTTCCTATTTAATTTAAAGTGATGACTTTGTCTTATACTTCATTCCCCGTGTATTTGGATCTATCTCTGGACCTTCTCACACTAGGAAATTTTTGTTTTAATTCTTTTGCATTGCATCAGATATCCCATAGCGTGTGAGTATGTTATTGGCTTCTTTATGATGCTGTCAGTGCTTTTTACAAGATAGTGTTGATTTAATTTTATAATATACCTTCAGTTTTTAAAATACTTCGCAGATACTGTAATCCTAAAATCACCCATAAACCTAGGTGAGTGATCTCAAACTTAGTAAAAAAAAGAGCTTAAAGCCAGAAAAATGCTACCTGGCACAAAGGACTTGTGGATTTTGCGTTTTGTTTGGACCCCTTTAGTGAGGCTGCATTTTTGTAGCTTGGTTCTTCCTTTGTTTTCCCTCCTTTATTGGCCTAAGACAGGGTGTTGATTGCTGTTCACAGAGACAACATACAGATTCTTCTCTTCCAAGATAAAATAAGCATTCTTTTAGAATCTAAAAGTTTGGGTCCTTTTGAAGTTCTACAGCAAAGACCAAAAATAATTCCTCATAGGCCAAAGCAAGAGACTTTGCCTTATTCCATTTTGGACTCTAACTGAATGGCTGAAATGTGTCAGCCACTATCACAAAACTGGCCAGTAGTGACTTTGCTTGAGTACAATGACTTTCAAATATTTTCCATAACTTCCCACAATAAGAAGTGAGTTTTATAGCATGATCCAATGCATAATAAACAAAAAAATATATACAATTAATGTGAAAGTCTCACAAATCAATTCTTAACCTTTATTAAAGAAAATGCAGCTTGCTGTCTTCTGTCTTGTTTCTTTTTTTATTTTTTAATACTGATTTCAATGAATTGATTTCACAACCTGCTAATGGATATGAACTTTAAAGAATTCTCCTCCATGACCCCCAAATTTACCTGTGCATGTAGTTTCCTGGGCTCCTACCTTTACATATTTTTATTCTGTGTTCTTTTTATTTTGTCTAAAGTAGAGCCTAGGAGTTTATATTTCTGTTAAGTGCCCAGATAATTCTGATGTAACCATAGATAACTATTTAGGAACTATTAATAGATCTAACCTAATTTAAATAGTTTATTTAAAACACAATCTCTTTAAATTGCTTACAACCGTCATTGTAACTTTTAAATGATTGCCTTTTTAAGTTTAGAAAATAAATCAGCCATTAAATTTTCTAGACTCCTGTATTCATATTATCTAATAAATATGGGGAGCCATTTTATATAGTGATTGATAGGCAAAAGACAATTAAATTCCTCTTGATTATAGACAAAAACTAGGGCATGTAATAGATTAAGTTACCCTCTGGTTTGTTCCGTTCAGTAGTGATGTTGTCTTCTTTGACACAGACCAGTTTTTGTCTCACTTGGAACAACAGCCATCAGGTTCATCAGAGAAATGGCCTAATCACAGTGAGCTCTCATGTCCAGCTCCTTTCTGGATAATCTAGAGGGTGAGTGTTGATTGAAATGTGTCATTGTTTTTGTGCCCAGGTCTGGTATTTGCATGCAGTGACCAGATTTGCATGTGCTATGGAGGACGGGGTGTACACAGGCACCTTCCTGGTAGGCCCACTCATTGTCCTTGGAGCTACTTTGACCACATTCAAGCTCTCACACTTGTGCCTTATAATTTTAGTACTCTTAAGTTTTAATGTGAATCAGTATGCAATGGAAATAAAGCAGGAAATTTTGTCCAGTTGCCAGAGGCAACCTAAATCATTTACCCTTGAGCCGACCCTATAAACCCATGTTTGCACTCCTAGTAGTTAGTTCATCTAGAGCTACATTTAGGAGGACTCTGTAGAAGTGGACTCAGTGTTTGTGAGGGAGGGGATGCGGCCTCAGGCCTCCCTTTGTCAGCAACCACCCAGGAACATAG
This sequence comes from Manis javanica, assembly GCF_040802235.1. Taxonomy (NCBI): domain Eukaryota; kingdom Metazoa; phylum Chordata; class Mammalia; order Pholidota; family Manidae; genus Manis; species Manis javanica. The sequence goes on from NC_133172.1 coordinate 48,199,943, forward strand.
CCATCCTTCACTGTCACACAGCTCCTTCCTTCAAAGACTGTCAAGCCACTTGAGAAAGTATGTGATAGAAATTATAAATACACAAACTGTAATTCTCAAAATGCCATTTGAATTTCATTTTAATGAATTTAGATTTGGAAGAGGACTTAGAAATCATGTCCATCAGCCAAATCTTTATGTTTAGGATACTGAAGCCACCTGGTAAGACAAGGCAAACCCTGGCTTCTCTCAGAAGCTGGGCCTACCCTGGTCTCACATTATTCTTGTTTCTAATCATAAAAGAAATAAACATGGCAATAAACTCCTACATAGCTATAAACCTTTTAGCAGAGTTATAACCAGTGGGGTTTAAATAAATGTCGTCATACTATAGTTGAGAAAATAAGTTGAAGAAAGATTAAACCGCCCTAGTCACATCACAGCTGAACCAAGATTAAAGCATATTTTAGTGTTTACCCAATGCTTTTCCCAAGTGTGAAGCAACAAGTTGGTCACTAGTGATCTTGGTAAGAAGTGTTTCTGTGGTGTGAAGGGATCAATGGATGACTAAAGAGTGAACAAAAGGTAAGACCATAGAAACAAGGCAGTGTAGATAACTCCCTTAAGATGTTAAGCACTAAAAGAAAAAAATAGATATAGAAGGCTATGTGGGCCTAGGGATTTTTGTTTGCTTGCTTGAGATAGGGAGACCAGTGATGAGAAGGAACCCCAGGAGGGGAGGAGGGGGTAGATTGATTAAAGAGATCTTGGAAAAGTGAAGAAAATTGATGGAGCAAGTTCTTGAGGCAGACATATGGGATCCATAGCATGGGTGATGGAATGAGTTGTGTGGATCTATGGTTCTGGAGCACTGGTTTGGCCCCTGGAGATAATAGATTTGGGAGTCATAGTATGTAGAAATGCACAAGATTATTTAAAGAAAATGTATGAGGTGAAAGAAAAATAGGGGAGAGGACAGAATCTTCTGATAATCCTAAAATTCTTCTGAATCCCACATCTTAAACCAAATTGAAAGGAAGTGGTTTTGGTCGTGGTTTTTTTCTTTCACATTTCAATTATTTCTGATACAAAAGGGTACATGCTGATACTTGAATATACTTTGAAGTACGACACTGGTGTGTAGCATCACTAAGAGGTTTTTTAAAAAGAAAGCACCCTTAATAACAGCTTGGGTGAAAAAAAGAGTCATAATTTTCCTATACTAGTATTAAAGCTGATGTTGAAAGTGAAGGATGTCTTCTGATCTTGTGCATATATTTTCAATCTGTCCTTTGGTTGGAAGCTGTCTTGAGTTCAGGGTGAAATTTAAAATAACTTAGTTAAAAATGTGGTATGATAGAGCTCAAGCTGATTGGTTATCTTGTTTCTTGCTTTAAATACTTATATATTCTTTCTGTATTACCATTATGGTGGTGAGGTGGTTTTTTGTTGTTAATAATAATAAGCCAGATTACTGATTACTATAAAGGAGATCCTAAAATACAGTGGTTTAACCGCATTGGAAGTTTCTTTCACAACTCATGGTAATTTAGAGATCAGAATTCCTTCCATTTTGTTGTTCCTCTGTCTCCTTAGGTGTAGTCAAAGCAGAGTCATCACTTTGAGTCTTAGCTCAGAGTAAGGGGAGGGAGAAGGAGGGGTAGACACTAGTGAGCAAATGATGAGGAAGATGCACGCATCACTTTTGCTCACATTTATTTGGAGAAAACAAATTACATGGCCTTACCTAGCTACAAAGAGAGACTGGGATATGTATTCTGTAGCTGAATAGACATGTTAACTAGTTAAATTCAGTTACTAGAAGAATTAGGACCGTTAGCAGTCTACCACAGATGCCCTCTCAATTTTCAGGAAGTGGTTTCTGTCTTTAGTTGAAAAGGCAAATTAGTCATATTTTGATGAATGCAAATTCATTCTTAAGCTCATGACATTTATAAGTGAATTCATTATTTCATGTGCTTAATTTAGATAGTGTACTTATTTATGATTTATCAAATAACCTAAAAGTGAGTCTTAACAAAGCTGTGCTATAGAGTATTAAACCATAAAGTAACACTAGATTTTTCATCCATTTAAAATCATTTTTATTCCATCCATATTTCTTGTGTCTTCATTTCAAGTGAAATTCATAAAATGATCATACCTATATATAGCCTTCATTTTACATATATATGTATATATATATGTGTGTGTGTGTGTGTGTATATATATATAAAACCTCCCTAAAATCGCCTACCTAGAAAATGAATTACACATTTAAATCTCCGGATGTAGGGAAAGTGGGAAAAAGATGAATTTTCCAAACTTCGGTGAATATTTATTGCAGCCTCAAAATAAAATTCATATATAAATAGAATCTAAATATACCGAAAAGTACTTTACAAAAATGCTCAAGATGCTAATACAAAGGCCCTTTGGACTTTTGTTATATATACGGCCCTGCTCCTCCCCATCTTGTGGTAAGATTTCAGACCATACCTACCATGCTTGTCAGCTGTACCTCTTATTGGAAAGAGCTCTAAATAAGAGGTCTGTTACTCAAACACCTTATTCTTATGTGTAGAAATAGTATCCCTTGGACTGCTCATGTAAACATTTCTTGGATAAAAGTTTTTTTGTGTTTTGGGGTGTTTTTTTTTTTTTTACAGCAGACAATTGCTGGTATGTCTGACTACTTTTGTGGTGGCACAAGCAATCCAGGTGTTGGGGCAGTGGGAGTCAAGGATGGTGGCTGTCACGAGGGCCAAATGTTGTGGCCTACATTAATAACCTGTTAGCACAGGTATTGTGGGCTGTTGACTCTTAATTCGCTTTACTCTTTAAAGGGAAATTATAAAATGTACAGTAGGGATATAAACAACTCTTTACCCTCTCATCTTAAACAGGTGACACAAAAATAAAGCCACGTCACATACTGTGTGGACTAGGGTTTAAATAAATCAGTAAATTCATGCATATATACATATAAAAGGAAGTGAAAAATAAAACTGCGAACATTAGTATTTTTAAGAATTTGCATATTTATCAATATTGCTAATGACTTAACATATAAATTACATCAGTAATAATTTTGAATTGCTTGACACTCAAATTTTGACCAGTCACAATAAAAAGATATCTCAGGAACCCAGAGGTGGGAGCCCAAGCTCCAAGCTCCCAGCCTAAAGGAAAAAGGAATGGGTGACGGAAAGCAGTGGACCTGAGTGCCACACTGCACTCAAGTTATTGCTGATGGACGGTGAAAAGACTCCTTTGTGGAAAACAGTTTGTCAAGTCCTTTGTTGTAAGGACTGCTTTGTTGCAGTTCTGACTCCCTGTCCTAAAATTCATATTCAGTATTCACCTGAAAAATTTGCTTAAATTTGACATACTTGTTTTTTTCTAAGTCCCCAAAGTACATTAAAGATTCAGATGGCAAATAATTTTATTCAGTACTCAATATGTACCAAGCACCAAGGACTCAGTGGAGAACAAGGTAGATAAGCACCCTGCCGTATTGGAACTGAAATCTACTGGTGAATTATTATGTGTTAATATTATGTAAAGTATATTGGAGGATAGTTGCCTTGAGAGTTTCTTTGTGGAAAATGTTCTTGGGTTTGTCATAGTCTTAAATCCTAAAACTGTCAAAAACTTTCCAGGTTACTCCTGCAAGTAAGGTTAGGCACCCTAGGCAAAAGAGAACTTTGTCAGGGGATGCAGTGGGCGGGAGGGCACAGAAATAACACCACTTCCCTCAGGGTTTTACTATAAATGACACCACCTGGCCACTTCAGAAAATGTTGTGTTTATCCTTTTCATCAAAGTATACTTGGTAAGTGGGTGGATAGTGCTGGATATAGATCCTCATCCTCAAGAAAGCATAAGCATTGGTTTCCTCATAAAGACACAGGAAAACAATATATTGTGTTTTTTGAGGATAAAGCATCATTTTTAACTGTCTTGTAGTTTGAAAACTTGAACGAGATAAGAATTGATAAAGGTGTGTTTCGTGGAAGCCTGGAGTATTTCTGAAGTTACCGTCTTTGGAAGGGATAAGTGATAGGAAAAGGGGGTCACTTGAATGTGACCTGGTACTTGCTTCTGTATTTGGCTTTTTGCCACTGCTGTGAGACCTGCCTAAAAAAGACTGTCAAAATCAGATGCCGTGTATTAGTCTTAATAACATTCTCTGGTCTTCTTCGTATCCCACCACCTAATGAACTTTCAGTGTACTAGATCCAAGTAGCTTATCCGTAATTGTATTAAATTAGGAGCCATTTATTTAGTTTTCAGAAATTGATGTTTCCTCCGTAGTAAGGTCCTTGCCCTGCAGGAGCTCACAACCTATTTGAGAGACAGATAATGAATGATGATACCTACAGATGAGCTAATGTGACGAGGTAATGTTACAGGCCAGGCACAGACGTCATGGGCCATCCTCGTACTCCTCCTAGCGTTAAGACTGGCCTATATGCCCACACACCCAATCAATCCATACTGAAAACAATTTCTTGCTTGTTGCATGGCTTGGAATAACAGGTGCCAAGGGCTGCCTTGTCCATTTATGTTCCCTTTATAGTCTTTATGTACTGTATGTACTATATAAGAAGTTTTTTAATCTCTATTATACTTTGAAGAAAGTTAAGAGAAAATGTATTGTTATGCAAAGCATCCTCATAACTGTTCACTTACATAGAAGCCATCCCAGTGAGTTTTTCTAGCAGGCAGGAGTATGTTTAGATTAATTCCATCCTTTGCAAGCCATCATAACAGGTCAATAAATCCTAACTTGGCAAATTTACTTAAAAAGCCTCTTCCCTCTGATAAAGACCTTCATAAGTCCGTATCATTGACCTTCAAAAATTTGGGCTCAACTAGTGGTTATTATTATCTTGCCAGCACTAATTAATGCTCACTCTTTTGCAATTAGATTCCTTTAGCTTCTAGTCTCTACTTCTTTACCATTCTACATTAAATACTAACCACAAAGTCAAGACAAATCTTTGTCCTTTATTTCTTGATCTTCTGTCAAAGAAGCTTGGAAATTTGTCTGTTGACATAAAACCATATACTTCTATAGCTGGAAAAGATCTTACTAGTTCAAAACCATCATTGTAATAGATAAGAAAATGGAGTCCAAGAGATGCGAAGTAACTTGTTCGAGGACACACAGTTAGTGGCAGTGCCTATATTCAAACCAAATTTCTAGGCCACTCCTCTGCTTACCTATTTCCTGGGTCCTGTCTTCTCATCAGAGCACAGTGCTACTCCCACTCATTGTTTTCAGCCTTTTGCTCTTTAAAACTATGAAACGTCTCCCATGCTTCCAGGTTTCTCATGTGAAGATGCTTAAATCTCTTCTTGCTTTCATCATTCAGTACTCCCTTGCCCACTGGATTTTTTCTATTTGGATATTCTAATTTCCAATTCCAATTTGAGACCTAACTAATCACCTTCCTCCTTAGCTTATTTCTAGTGACAAAACTATTCTTCCCAGGCTCAGAACCTTGCTGGTGGTGATCAATCAATCCTTTCCTCTCTCCTCCCCTAGCACATTTGTGCAGGTCCTTTGAGTTTTGTCTAAATGATTACTGTGCTTCTAGACTCTTGGCCTCAATAAGTGACAAGAAGTGTTTTGAAGCTGATTCCATCACTTAGAAAACTTATGTGAACTGTCAAAGCCTCCGTTAACTGATCTGTAAAGTACGGTAGTAGTGATCTTACATTGTGAAGATTAATTGAAATAAGATACAAAATTTCAGTTAGATGCTCAATATTTGTGGAATGAATACTAGTTCCTTCTTCCTTAAAACTATAATGAATATATGAGTGTAAAGATTTAACTACCTAAACTATAAAAAGATTAGATGTTAATACTGGAATTTGTTTTTTTAAGTGCTCAGTAGTGTCTCCTTTGCTCTATAATCACATCAAGTTCTAAGTGTAGAAACTCATTTTGTCTTGGTCTATTTTTGTTTATAACAGCTGTATTTAACATAATTCATTTCCATAAAATCCACCCTTGGAAATACACAAATCAGTGGTTTTTAGTATATTCAGAGTTGTATATATCACCACTATCTGTACTTTTAGAACATTTTCATTATTCCTACCTGTTAGCAGTCACTCCCCATTCCTTCCCCATAACTCCTGGCAACCTCCTATGTTTTCTATCTGTGGACTAGCCTGTTCTAGCCATTTTATAGAGATGGAATAAAATATGATCTTTTGTGTCTGGCTTCTTTCACTTGGCATGTTTTCGGTGTTCATCCATGTTGTAGCATGTATTAGGACTTCATTCCTTTTTACGGCGGGATAATATTCCATTTTATGGATAGACCACATTTTGTTTATCCATTCACCACTTGGTAGACATTAGGGTTGTTTCCACTTAAGGATTATAATGAATAGTACTGCTGTGAATATTCAAGTACAGGTGTTTATGTGGATACATATTTTCAATTCCCTTCAGTATACAGGAGTGAAATTAGTATAGAATCTTTAGTTGATAAAGCAAAGAATTTGCACTTCAAAGCAGAGTACTCACGGTGAAAGAACTAAAGGTTCTCATGTGGAAAGTTTGGGGTGTTCCCTTCTATTGGTTCTTAGAGATTGAAATTCTTTGCATTGGACCTCACAGAGCATATGTTCCCTGAGGTGCTTGGCACATCATAGAAAAAACACTGGAAAAGGGGAAGAGCCTTTTCTGAAAGGCTCAGAAACACAAATGGCCCCACATAATAAAGGGTGCTTATAATAGCACAGGGTAACAAAATAACCCCCTAATCTAGTGCTTTACTCTCACCAAAGTATTTATTTTCATTTACTTTATATACAAGGTACACTGCAGGTATCAGAAAGGAAAAACTTCTAAAGGGATGCAAATTAAGGAAAAGTTAGATTAAGGTGAACACATTTTAAAAGTATCCTATCCTGTGCTTGAGTATCCTGTGCTTTAGAGTTAGGATAAGAATGCCATTTTCTTAGCCATCCCCCTTCCCTCACAAACTGAACTGAAAAGGAGAGAAGAGGGGTCTGGAACAGTCCTTATGATGTTTCCATTCAGCTCAGGACCTTTACCTTTATAGAAAGCCATGGGACTGGTAGAAAATCTTTGAAGCAGAGCTCGGCATTAAGCATCACAGCCATTACTAATCACTTTCCCTTTTCTTGTTTTTCAGTGAACGAGATAATTGGGAGAGACATGTCCCAGATTTCCGTTTCCCAAGGAGCAGGGGTGAGCAGGCAGCCTCCCCTCCCAGGTCCTGATTCCCTGGATTTAGGAAGATCCGGCAGGCCCTGACACTGCTCACTGCAGCCTCATGGCCATCACCATGTTCTTCTCAGCAGGTTTCTCTCCTTGGACCTTGGGTCTCCAACTCTGTGGTCTTCGGGACTGATGCCAGAAGTTGGGATCATTGTATGTGGGGAAAGCAGCATTCCTCCTCCTTAGGCCTTGTGTAGACTTTGTACAAGACCAGGAGCAGCTTAGGCTGTTCGAGCTTTGGGGAAATGAGCTTTGCCTTTTATATTTAAATAAGATACTTTTATATGATGGGTGCTTTGAGTGTGAATGCAGCAGGCTCTCCATTTCAGAGGTGCTGCTTTTGCAGGTGACCTGGTTGCTTAGTTAGGATTAATAATTTCTACTGCTTTATGGTCATTTGAAGGACCCTTTAGCTTTGATATTTTTTAAATAGGAACTTTTGATAAAATCTTCCCGAGGTAAATGTAAAAAAAATTATTTGAAGCCCACGTCTATGCCTCAGAAACTCAGCATGTGTCCTAAAGCCTTTCATAGATTTATAGGAAATAAAGCCAAATGTAGCTCGCTCTTCTTTATAAAAGTAAACTGTTAGATGAAATGAGAAGAGACCATTCCAATCACTGAAGTGTTGGAATATGAAACAACATTCCAGAGCATAGCTTTTTTGTAGCTTTCTAGGTACTCTTTCTGCAATCTCTTCATACTGACTCCATGTTGAAACTGTTTTTTTCCCTCAGAGCCTTGAGTAAAATAGCTACATGAGATGTGACTTGGAAAGGTGGGGTTTTTAGCTTGGTAGCTTTAATTACCTGCCATCCTACAAACAAGGAGGCTGTGGAGCGTTCTTCCCTTTTGTGTCTTCTGGTCCCAGACCTTGTCCAAGTGGGAGCATCTGCATTTTGCTGCTCTGTAACTTTGGAAGCCTGTCTCACGATGGTTTAGGCAACTTTGCTGGTTCTGATTCGTCTCTAGCAGCCAGGTTGTGTCAGAGACTTAAGCACAAATGAGCTATGCTTCAGGACAGGGGCAGAGAAAATGGCAGGACTCTAGATGGGAAGCTTTTATGATTGACACTGACGTGGAAGGCTTACCTCTCATTTTGTTTACAGCCTAAAATGATTCTGGCCTGCTCTGTCCCATCTGCATGGCCTAAAAACAAGCCTTTTCCCAGAAAGGCTTTGAGGCAAATCCAGAAGTGAGACCCTCCACACCAAAGATGCCCTGGTGCTGTTGCTGGTGAGGCTGGCACCCAAGGCAGGGGGCCAGCAAGAAATGCCAGCCTGCTGTCTACCAAAGGAGGCGCCCAGGTTGGGTGCTTTTCTCAAACCCTGCCCATACCCTTACCCTGTAATGAGATTAGTTACTTGTTCCAAGGCCTGGGCCAATTTTAAAGTTCCTGAAGTCTGCAGTATGTTTTCAAATGAAGTGATATACAGTTGACCCTTGAACAACATGGAGGTTAGGGGCACTGACCCCAACACACAGAAGTTCATATAACTTTTGACTCCTCAAAAACTTTTCTAATAGCATACTGTTGACCAGAAGCCTCACTGATAACATACGTTATATTGCTTGTATTATAAACATACACGTTTTGTTTTATTATAAATTGTATTCTTATAAAGTAAGCTAGAGAAACTGTTTTTCACATTGCCACAAACCCCCCCCCCCCGAAACTTTTTCAGTATAGTTTTTGAAAAAATCCGCATATAAGTAGACCTGTGCAGTTCAAACCTGTGTTGCTCAAGGGCCAACTATACTTTCACTGATTTAGGAAGCATGTTTTTCGAGACAGGGCTGGCCAGAGGCTTTATGCTGTTATTCTAGGGGATTGTGGGTCCTAGATGCCAGGACCCTTTCCTGAGGCCGAGCAAAGGACTGGGCAGAGGAACCAGGCTCCTCGCCAATCAGCTCTCATCAGCCAGTAGGAGCTGCAGACCCAGGATGAGGAAGTATGGTCTTTTTTTTTTTTTTTAAGCCATGTTCTAGATTTCTCCCCTAAAACTAGTTAGAGAAAAATGTGTATTCCTGAGCAAGTCACTCTGGTCCCTCTTGGCGCTGGGTATTTTCATGTTTTCTTTGAAAGTGCATTTTGTGTCATTGAGTATGAATAGTGAGGTTTGCTCCCAGGCCTGTGGTTGGAAGCCCACAGCTTCCTTTAAAAGGGGTTGTAGGAGGCTGGCCCCTGAGGTGAAGTTACAGACTGCTGGCCAGACCTGCCTCTACCCTCTTGCTCCTGGTGTAGCTGCTTCACATAGGGTTCTTGCAGGAGTCCCCTTGCAAGACTGTTTGGGGGTTGCTCTGCTGCCCTCAAGAATAAAAGCCTCTATGATCCAGAGTTGCTATGCACCAAATTTTGATGCCTTTTAAATACCTTGATGCCTGTAGCACTAGAAATGCTATCCTATTTAAAATAAAAGTCAAATTTTAAAAGCTTTGTATACTATGTAAGCAGTTTTGTAAAAGCTTTGGTGTAAGAGTCAGTATTTTTTGGCTTTGTAGATAGAGACTTAAGGTTTTGTGCAACACAGTGGTGTTAAAAGCACACATCCATTGGACTATGCAAATGGACTTCTAGTAGCAGCACTGAGTAACTGGGTATGTGCTAGTACCCCTCTTCCCCCTCCAACCCGTGCTAGATCTTTGGTTGAAGAATGGGATGAGCAGCCTTCTGCTTACTGGAGATGCACAGAAAAACATGGCTGAGAACAGCTTTAAGAGAAACAGATGTTTTGGGTTCATGTGTGGTGCCCATGCCCAGGGGGGCTAGCCACTGTCACAAGGCTCCGTTGGGCCTGGCTATGAAGCCGTTTTTGATACTCAGAACAGATGGATCATCTTTAAGGCTCAGATGGGCTCAAGTTGAAACCTTGTATTTTATAAAATGGATGATGTTTAGTTAAGAACTGTTCTCAGTTATGTTTATGGCACTTGGGATTGATTGTATTTTCTTGTACATTTTGTGTTTTAAAACATTTTATAGGAGTACAGTACTCCTTACACAAATACAAAGGGAAGAGCCAACAATTCAGGCTCCTTGGTTACAGTGCTGAAATAATAAACGGTGACAGGTCAACAGTCTCCTTGAAATCTGCCTGAGTTTTCCTCCACCTGGGGCTGGCATAAAGCCCCTCCCTCTTGGGGGCCAAAGCTGAGGGCACTTCGGCTTTTAAAAAGTCCACTTGGTTAGGAACCTTTGTTTATTTTATGAAGGACAGGGTAGAGTTCCACATTCTTTCTGAAGCTTCCGTCCACACCCTCTAATGGATGCAAAGGACTTTCCACGACGTCTGCTCAGTTTAGGACAACTGACCTGCCTGCCCCAAGGTGTACGTGAAGAGTAGGCAGAAAGTTCCCTTTAAAATTCAAGCCTGAGTTTTTGTGTGAGGGCCTTCTGCCCCCTAGTGTCCTCTGGGGGTACTGCAGTCCAGTCCAGCAAAGCAGCCTGATGATTTTGCCATCCACAAAGCTGCAGGTGGAGTGGGCAGGGGGATGGACAGCTAGCATCCTTAGGTGGAACCACCCCGGCACAATGTGGCCACTGAGGTCAAAATATCCTGGGGGGTTGGGGACAGTGCACTCTGCCTCCCTGCCCTCCACCAGAAGGGACAGGGGAAAATACAACATTGGGATCTTTACTCAGCAAGTCCCAGGAGTCTTATTTTGAAGGCACAGGTGCTTACATCCTTAAAAAGAAAGCAAGCCTATCTGTGAATATCTGCCCTACAAAATCTGAGCATGGTTCATAGCTGGAACAGATGAAGGGCTCTCTAGGTGCTACTCAGACCCAGATGAGGCCACTGGGAGCAGAGGAAACACCATTCCACCCCCAGCTTTGCATGCAGGGTCCTGCCACCATCTTTGGGGTGAACAGGCAGAGCAGTTAAGTGAGGGATGGAGCTGGTGCTTGACTCCTCTGGGTACCTACTGAGAGCTTTGACAAGCCAGCAAGAAGCCACCAGGTTGAGGACACTGGTTCTCTGGATGTAGGAGAGGCATGTTAGCTGAGGATATCAGCCGGCTCTTACCTATTTGCTCCCTCACCTACAAACACACCCACTCTTTAGGGGTCTGTAACACAGTGCGAGGTGGGTCTCCAACAGGCATCAAACTGCTGTAGTCATCAGGTGTTAGCTGCAGATAAGACAGATATTCAGGGCAGGGAGCTCTGTGCTCAGCCAGCTCCCCAAGCCCTCCAGCCACACCTTACCTGATAGGCCTGGAAGACACTGAGCAGATCCTTCATACCAGCTGTGTATGGGACACCCTGCATACGGACCAGGGCTCCTGGCTGGGACAACACTGAGGTGGGAGCAGAGGCCAGGGCAGCAGGGGGTGTGGTGAGGTAGCCCACAGTGGTGGGGGAGACTGGAGGGCTAGCATGGGAAAGGCAGGGGTTAGCAGTGGTCTCTCCTACGGCCTAGACCGAAACCTGCCTCCCTCTTCCCTCACCTATGCCTCGTGCTTTTATTCAGTTCCTCCTCCCTAAAACCCCTGCTCCACAGAGTCATCTGCATTCTAATTTGTAGATGGTATCAGCCAGCCCACACCTGTGACTTGTCATCTCAGAATAAAGTCCAGCCTCCAGCAGACCTTGGGTTATCTGGCATGGGCAGGGGATCATGACCCTCTGCCAAACCAGGACAGAGGGCAGGACTGTGGAGTTCTCTAAGCAGCAGGGTACCTTGGGTAGTACGCTGTGTAGTTCATGTAGAGTTGAGTGGCTGGCCCTGGGTAGTAGGCAACAGGGGTGGGGGCAGCAGGCACCCTGGCAGCTGGGAGCAGTGCTGAAGAGGGATATAGAGCTGCCGTCTCAGTGGGGATGAGTGTTGGGGTGGCCTGGAAGGTGGCGTAGGTGGGCGATGAGAGGCCTAGAGGCAGAAGTAGAGAAGTAGAGGGTGGGGCAGCCACAACAGAGTCCCCACTGTAGAAAGCAAGGGTTGTGAACAGTCTGGTCCCCACATGCGTCCTTCCCCAACCCCTGGGACACTCACAGGGCAGCTTGCAGGGCGGAGGGGACATGCCACTGCGGCCCAAGGTGCCCCCCATCAGCACACGGCTCATCTCCTCTGTGGAGCATGGGACCACCTCCACATAGCGTTCCTTCATCACTTTCTTATGGCAACGCTGCGCAGCAGCCAGGGCCCGCTCTGCTGATGTCATCTGAATGAAGGCATCGCCTGATGGCCGGCCCTGTGCACACCGTCTTGTTAGCCGTCTGTCGTGTGCAAGAGTGCCTTACTTCCAACCACACGCCCTTCCCTAACTATATGGGTCTCCCCCGCCCAGCAGCAGCCTAACCTGCTGGTTGAGCACCATGTGCACCCCATGGGGCCGGATGTCAGTAGCTGCCTCCCCTAGAAAGCTCAAGATGTCTTCGATAGTGGCTGTGTAGGGCAGGCCTCGCAGGCGGACACAATCTCTCCCAGTCCCAGCTGCCAGGGGGAAGGGGATGGGCAGCAGTGGAGCAGTCAGTGTGGGAAGGAGTGGGCTGGATGCATAGCGGTTCAGGACCTAGTAAGGAAGGCAGCAACAGGCTGGTCGTGCCAAGTAGGGTGGGGGTACAGGGGATGGAAGGGGCACCCTGGAGAAGCATATGGTGGGTGGGGGAGCCCTGGGTGCTCACCTGCTGCACCTCGGCTGCAGTGCTCCGGAAGAGTTCAATGTATCGCTTACCCAGCATGCCCTTGTGCCTGCGCAGTGCAGCCTGTGCCAGCTCCTCACAGGCAAACAGGGCAAAGGCATCGCCAGTGGGCCGGCCATCAGGGTGGCGCACAAAGAGCAGCCCATCTGCACCCCCAGTCACTGGGCACTCTGACCCCAGGAAGCCCAGCACATCTGCTGGGCCAGCTGAGAAGGGCAGTCCCCGCAGCCGCAGGATCACCTGGTCTTCCCGGGACAGGAAACGAGCCACCTCTAGTGATGTGCCTTGGTGTGGGGCATGAGAGTAAGTCAGTGTGGGAGTCACCTCCTAACTTCACTGCCCTTCCAAATAACCACCCACACCTGGTACACGGGGGAACAAAAAGGCAAGGGGTGGTGGGGAAGCAGGACATGGATCAAGAACCAGAGGCAACTAGGTGCCGTTGGAAGTACACTCACCCCCTGCAATCTTTACAAACTCCTCTCCTGTTGCTTTATATACCTGTGGGTACAGTGAGGAGAGCCCATGGGTCTCAGGTCTGGCTGGCTTCAGCTCTGCCCCATTCCACTCCCAGCCCAAAGTCCTACCTCGATATAGCGGACACCCATGTGGTGTTTGTGTCTCTGCAGTGCTAGGTCCCGCTGCTCACTGTCCACAAAGTGGATGAGGGCCTCGCCATTTCTGCGGCCCTGGGCATTGAGGCAGAGCGCTACACCACCCCTGTGGAGCCAGTACTTCGTTAGTGCCTCCTGAGTAGGCCTGCCTTCTGGGGCCTACCCATCCCACCATACCCACCTGGCGATGTTCAGCCCTTTGAAGAAGCGAGCCACATCCTGGTCTGATGACTGCCAGGGGAGCCCACGGGCCCGAACCACAGTCTCACTGTCCACTGTGTCAGCCTTGCTACTGTGGGGTCAGGGCCTGGGTCAGAGCTGTCCAGCTCTTATCACCCCCACCCCGGCCCCCACACTCACCAAGGCCCTGACTCATATTTCTGCTTTACCACCTCGGGCTTCAAAAACAATTGACCTGAGAGGAGATGGCATGGGGGTCAGCAGGGTCTGGTGGAGGGGGGGTCTCCCCACCAAGCTCTGCAAAAAGAGGACAGTTGAAGGGGATGAGGAGGTGACAAAGGGCCTTCCATGTGGTTTCTCAGAAAAGGTAACAAGTGGGGAGGGGGACTCTGAAAAAGTAACAGGTGGGCATTTACCCAGCCCTGAGAGCAAGTGACAGGTGGTAAGGGGAGCCTTACCACTGGGCCCTTCGAGCAGGTGGAGGATGACAGCTACCATTGTCTTCACTTCCCAGACCCCAAAGTCATCCTCTGTGGCATCTGTTTCTAGCCCCAAGTCTATGAGCAAAAAAACAACAATGAGGAGATCCCAGCCTGAGAGGCCTTGGGGCAAACAGCAGGAGCACTAATCCTGGTCCCACCTAGGCTCAGGTCCCCTGTGTAACACGAAGAATCCCGAGAAGCAAACACATTTGCTTCACAGCCCAGCTCATGTATTCCCTTACAGCCCTGACATACATACACATATGCCCACCTTCCAAATGCACCCTAGCGCAGAGACATGTGCACCCAAGGACTCAAGAGAGAATGTAAACTTGCACGTGTTCATATAACCCACCAGCATGCACATACTCAGATACTGCCTACAGCTGCCCTTCCACCCTCAGCCTGCTTGGTCACAGATACCCTGTGCCATGGTGGCCACAGTGAGGTCCTTGGCAGGGCGGGCGCTCGGGTGTTGCACATGAAATTCTCTGCGGAGGTCGTAGAAGGAGAAGAAGGTGTCGGGGAGCACCAGGTTCTGGGGGCACATGGGAGTGGCGATGAATGGGGGGACTGAACAGCCCTGCCCACCCCCTTGACAGTGGGGGTCCCCTGTTGTGCCTTCAGTGCAATACCTTCCTGGAGGCCTCAGGGTGCAGGACCTGTCGCAGCAGCTGCTGCCCATCAGTGCAGAGTATGTAGGGGCCCCCGCCCAGCAGAGCCACATCCCCGCTCACCAGCTGTGAGAACTGGGGATGGGGAGTAGGGAGAGAGACACAGACTAAAAGGTGGGCAGGTGGGAGGAGGGAGGGCGCACAGGCTGCAAAGCTGGTTCAGCCAGGTGTTCAGCCTGACCCTGCCTGGGGAGGAGGTGGCCACACCTGTTGCGCCTGGCTGTTTCCCCTTCTCCAGTCCACTGTCACTTTCTCCAGGCCAAACGGGGGCAGTCACCTATCAACCAAGCCCCCATCACACACACTCCAGGAGTCTGGAATAGGGCCAGAGCAAACACCTGGTGGAGTGGGACAAGCAGGTGGGGAAGGGGTGGGGTAAAGCAGGTTAAACCTGTCCCTGACCAGGCACCACCCACAGACAGGCCGGGGAGGCCCAATCCTGCCTGAGGCCCAGCTGGCTCAGTCAATGGCAGCCCCGCCTCCAGGTCTGACCAACCAAGGGGCAGAGAAACTCCAAGGACAGAGCTCCATACCTGGACGCCAGGGGCAGCATGAGCTTTGACCCACACCGTATCGACCAGCTGGCACTGAGCTGTTTGCTCACAGAGGGGGTGGCACTCCTGAAGCTGCCCAGCCCCTCCCCCAGCCTCCATCCCCGCTGGAGAACAGGTAAAAGCACTAAGCTCAGGCTCAGGAAACCACCCACCTCCGATCCCAACTTTACAATCTGAAGCTGGCAGAAAAAGGCAACCCAGCTCTCCGGCAGCAGTCGCCAAATGGGGACTAGCCTGGGAAACCTTCAGAAACAGACTCGGGTTCAACATCTTTTTACCTCCCTTTCCTAATCAGGAACCCACACCAGGATGAAAGAATTTGAAGGTAAAGCACTCACACCCCCTCATACTCAAGAATCAGACACAGGGTGCGCTAGTGAAGCACGGCGCGGTAGTGAAGAAAAAGAAAACAGCAACAGGAACCGCAGCGCGGGCCAGAGGCACCCTAGGCCTTTGCACTCAGGAGGCAGGTAGCCTCCAGGCGGGGTCTGGACAGCGCCCACGCCTGGCCAGCCGGCTGGGACAGGCCTAGACGAGCAGCTTACACCTGGCGGCGTCTACCTCTGGGGCAGACACCGCCCAACGCCCTCGCTCCAGCGTCTCGCAGGAGGGTGGGTGGGCCGAGGACGCAGGCGGCAGAGGCCGTGACCTATGGCCAAGTCCGGGCCCCTCGGCCCTTTTGGCTTCTAGCTGCTGTTCTCGGAGAACCTGGCCGAGCAGGTTTCCAGAGGCGTCTCAGCTTCGCAGCCCCGTAGGTGGGTTTCTGGGAGGGGTTTCGCAGCCCCCATCCCCACCCCCTAGGTAGGAGTGGAGCCCTGGAAAGGCTGAAAAGTAAGACGCCCCCAGGAATGGCCCGCACACGCGGGAAGTCGATGAAAGTTTCAAACAAGAACCTGTCCTACCGCCCCGGCCAGTTGGCCGCGGCGCGCCAGGCCTCTCCCTACCGCCTACCGCCTCTCCCGCAGAGAAATGTCCCCACGGCCCGGCTGTGCCTCACCACGGCCCCAGCGCTCACCTGTTGCAGTACCTTATCCAGAGGCTCAGCCCGCGCCAGGCTGTCGGCGCTAAGGCCGCTCGCCTCGCGGCACTGCTGGCTCAGCGCGGCCGCCTCGGCGCGAATCAGTGACTTGTGCAACGTCCCCACCTGCGAGCAGCGGGGGAAACCGATCAGCCACTGAACCCCTGGCATCCTGAAGCTTCCCGGGGTCCCCACCGCCCCCTTTCCACCGTACCTGGCGGCTCCGAGGCTCCACCACTTGCCAGACTAGGAGGATTAAGTCACTCTCGTCGGAGCCCAGATCCGGCCCGAGCGCACCGGCGGTGGCCCCGAACAGTACGACCAGGGTTCCAGGCACTGGGCTGGGGTCGGCTGCGGAGTCTGCAGCGGGATTCGGGCCCGGGGGCGGTGGCTGGGGTGGCGGCGGAGTCATGGCCGCAGAGGAAGGGGGCGCTCGGCCAGAAACACGCGGACCGACGAGGCGCACGCACGTACCGACGGACGGCAGAGACGCGGACCAGCATGGGCGGGACACAGTGTGTCGGGGGCGGCACCTGCGGCCGGGCTGGCGCAGGGGGAGCTGCTGAGACCCGCCCTTGGAGTCCCGCGGGGCGGAGCGGCTACCGGCTCCCGCCTTCTCTGCGCGAGTTACCTGTCGGTCCCACCGGCCACGTGACCGAGGGCGGCTCCGGGAACCGAAGGGGAGGGCCGCAAATCCCAGCGCTGGGCGAGCGCTCACTCCCAGAAACCCAGCGGGTTCTGCCAGAATTCTGGGGTGACTCTATCCTCCTGCGCCTCCCCACCGACCCTCACTATGAGGCATGAGGCCTCCGCCAAGGAAACTGCAAAACCAAGGGCCTTCTGCAGTCACATGGTACGTGTGAAAATCACCAAGAGGCAGTCTAGGGGCTGTTGGGGTGACAACGGCCGGTCTCGGGGCGGTTAAGATTTTAAGGGTCAAAGGGGTCTGGTGAGTTTCCCAAGTGTCAACCAGACGCCTGTGGAGAGATCAACAGAGATCGAATGGGGGAGAGAGAGGGGCAGGGATCATCAAAGGTCTTTAGAAACGTGAGGAGGGTGCCACCAGAGGTCACAGGGAAGGGCTTGTCCACACAGGTGCGAAGGCCGGGCCTCGGCCTGGCTCTAGGAAATGCCCGCGTTGCTATAGCGCAGTCGAAGGTGCGTAGGGCTCCACGCTGGGGAAGGAGGACGCGCCTCCCAACCCACCGCCCAACTCCCCCACTCCCGAGTGCAGCACTCCGTAGACAGGGCTGAGCCCGACGGTCTGAGTCTGGAGCCTCACCCCTACCCCACAGAGGGACTCTATCCCCACCACCACCTCCCTTTGACGACGGGCCTGTTGTCTGGAGATGTGAACGCGCTGGCGGGTGGGGGCTAGCGGCGAAGCTGTGATGAGGGCGTGCGGGCTGCAGGATCCTCCGTCTCTCCTCCATCTGGGACCAACAATTTAATGGGGCAGTCCCCGCGTGGAGGGCTCCCTGCACCCTTTCGCCCATTCGAGATTGGTGAGGCCGCCCGGAATTCCCCGAAATTCTCCCGTTTATGTGACTGAGAAACTGAAGAAGAATCCGGCGGGAGCAGAAACGTGGGATTGCTGAAACTGAGGCGGAAGACGCTTCCGGAACCGCAGGTTGCTGCGTCCGGATCTTCGGACAAAGGAGGGAAAGAGTCCGCGGTGGAGCGGGCGCCTCCGAGGCTTTGACCGCTGAACCCACACTGCAGCTCGTCCTCACTTGGCGGATAAAGAAACTGAGGCGCTGGGGACGCAAGTGACTCGCGCTGGGAAAGAGTAGGAAATAGACCTGTGTCCGGCGACTTCGGGTGACCAGCGCTTTTCCTAGCGATGTAGGCGGGTGTCCGCGCGTGGCTGCCTCTCCGGGGACCGCCCACCCGGTCCTGATGGTCCCCACCCCCGAAGCGCTAAGCCAGTCAGGCTCCGGGGAGAGGGGAAACGTCGCTCTTCGGGCCCCGTCCCCTCTAGATAAGCCTGGAATGTCAAATATTTGCTTACTGGGAGGGGCACAATAACAAGGGAAGGCCCCTGCCCCGCTCCCCGCAGCGGGCGTGCAGCCGGCAGAACCCGGCCTTCCTCCTGGCCACCCCCTTGCAGCCGACTGCTCTTCACCTCAGCAGCACTCCAGACCTCGGGCTCTCCTAAAACTCCCCTCTCGTCCAGGTCAGCCCCTGGTCGCCGCCCTGCCATCTGGGCACTACTTGATTTCGGTCTCACCCTTCCTGGGCCCCCAGCCTCCCCCATCCGTTCAACCTCTAAGACCCCTCTGGGCCCTTTCCTATTCTTCAGCGCGGGTCTCGATGCAGGATCATCTGGGAAGCCTCCCTCTCCAGGCGGCCCCTCTTCTGTAGCACCTTTGGCCGTCCATAGCTCATTCCCGTTGGAGACACACTCGTGTGTTCAAGTCCCTGCTGGGTAGTCAATGTGAGGCAAGGGGCTGGCAGCATAAGCGGCATGGGGCGGCTCCCCCAAATCCCCTCATGTCGGTCTGGCTACTCCCACCCGCATAACAATTCTTGACACTTGGACTCTTCTTGAAAAGTTGTATTTGTAAAATAACGTTAGTGCCCTTTGCTGAGCTTCCTTACTCATCTTCAGACTTCCTCCCAGGTCGGCCCATTACTACTAAACCTCAATCCTGTCCCCAAACCGGTTCTCGTAGCTCCTTTCTCCCAGCACTAAACCAACTTCCAACACAATAAATCATTTATTATCCTTCTATCCACCCTCAAGAACAAGGAATAGAACTGCTGCAACAATGACCCTGGGGCCATAGGGCCTTTGCCCTAATCTCATCTGCGTCCTTGCCCTGCCTAGTTAACCCCTGCGCTCTCTCCAGATTTTCCCCTCACAAGACACCTTTCTCCATAGCTGGGGCCCCCACTGCAGTTTGAGATCCAGTATCTCACTGATAAATGTTCTCACCCCGACCCTAATACCAGGGTTCAGGAACCGTGAATGAATGAATTGGCGATAAAGTATGCTAGAGGGATGAGCAAGACTCTAACGGCCCAACCAGTGCCTTTCCCAAATCGTCCTTTAGGTATTTGGGAGAAAGGAACTTGGTCCCATGAGCCGGGCTCCAAGCTCCAGGAATCCCATCCTCACTACGGCCCCTTCCAGGTCAACCACGAAAGCAGCCGGCACTGCAGCCGAGGGTGGGTGAAGGTCGAGACAGATAAAAGGTGGGGGGTCTTCACGCGTGACAGGGAGTGTGGCCGTTCTGGAGACCTCAAGGCATCTAGGGAGTGGTGTAAAAGCACTCTCCTCCCTCCCGGGCCAGAAAATCCCGTGGTGGGAGAGGATTCGACGCTGGGTGCCAGCCGGGGGTCCCCCATGGTAATCCACATTCTTTGGTCGAGGCCCATCCCGACCCCCAACACTGGGCCCACTGGTTCCCTTATCTCCCCGGACTCTGCGGCATAGTTCCAACTCAGCGCCTTTGCCGAATTGCGGCAACTAAATACCCACCAGGGGGCGCTCGGACTCTGTCTCCTGAACCAGGTGTTGGGTAGCAAGGAGGAGCATGCCCTGGGGGCTCGACCTGGGGCAACGCCCTAGGGCAAAGGTGAAAGCGAGGTGGGGGGGGAGAATCTTTTTTTTTGGTATCATTAATATACAATCACATGAGCAACATTGTGGTTACTAATTCCCCCCATTATCAAGTCCCACAACAAGGCGGGGGGTCTTGATGCTGCTTGCCCTACCCCCGCCCCTGGTTGCCTCCCTGTGGCTTGAGAATCTTGGAGGCTCCTGGCTCTCTGGACAAAGGCCAAGTTTTTAAGCTTGGTTTTCAGGGCCTTCAAACCTCTCTGCCCACTATCATCCAGGCTGCTGCATAGTCTAAGCTCCCTGCCTGGAGCACCCATCTACCTACTCATCCCTTTGTTTTCCTGGCAAGCTCCTACTTATATTTCAAGTCATCTTTAGTAACTCTCCCCCCAGGCAGCCTAGTCCTTGTCGCCCAGGCCAGGTTAAATACGTGTTCTGGGCTCCAGAGTCCATCATGATTGGTTGGTGTTTGGCCTCTCATGACTCCACGAAGGCTCTGGAGTCATGCTGAGCCGTGAACATTAGGGAGAATCAGTTTGCCTCCAAATGGGCTCTCCAAACTGGGCTGTCAAACCAGCTCAGAAGCCCTGGTCTCCGTTGGATTGTCCCAAGTGCAGCCACCCACCTGGTCCAGGTAGGGGAGCTTGGAGCTTGGGCAAGGGACAGGGAATGCAAAGGGCCCAGTAATGCAGGACGGGCAAAGGCTGTTTGCTGGATTCTCACCTTTGAGAGATACTACAGCTGGCCTTGGCTCCTCAGTCTCTGATTTATTCCTACCTTTGGCCCTTACCCAGAATGTTCCCCTCCACAGGACTACCCTCCCTCTTTTCCAGTCTTTTCTGGAACTTAATCCAACCCTGTGGACCTTTTAGTCCTCCAGGTCTGACAGACACCAGGACCCTATCCTGGAAGGGGGGAGGATTATAGAGAAGGAGGTGTATCACTCATTCACCCAACATTTGTTAAGTACCTGCCATGTACTAGACACTGTGCTGGTGGTAACTAGTAACTGAGAAGGCAACAATAATAGGACAAGAGAGGGGCTTGCTCTTCCAGCTGACCATATTCTAATGAGAAGCAGGCAGGGACTGCTTCAAAGTCAATGGTCAAGTCTGGGCTGAGGCTTAAATGCAGAGCTCAGCTGAGTCCCCAGAAGGGAGGGCTGCAGAGTGCTCACAGTGCAACAAGTGCAGAAGTCCTAAGGGAGATTGGCGGTGCCTGTTCTAGGCAGCAAGTAAGTCATTGAGGCTGGAGATGAGAGAGCTGGAGAAGAGGGAGCAGAAGTTGGGGACAGTGATGGGTCCTCACAATGAGTGAGATGTGTACAATGCATGCAATAGGAGGGTCGTGAGTGGGGTTAGGAAACTGATTTAATGTTCAATGGTGTCAACTTGATATGTGGAGAACAATCCACAGGAATACAGGCATAAATTGGGACATCAGTGAGGAGGCTACTATGGGGATGAGGGTAGTTTAGTTTTGGGAGAATAAAGCTAGCAAGACTTTTTTTGACCATCTGGTTGTGGATCTGAGAGAGAAATACCTAGAGTCCAGGGTGATTCCAGGTCTGTAACTGGAGGGATCCATGTGGATGGCAGGGTCATTGTGAGAAAGGGAGCCCTCGCCTTCTGATCCTTCTCCACAGTGTTAGCATGGGTCATTGCTGATCAGGCCTTGGCACACATTCTACCAATGGTCCTGGTTCCTGTCATCTGTGGGGCCAATGGAGTGGGGCACCAGGGAACTGCTCCTGAGAACATAGCCACCCTTGAAGGGGCCCATGTTCACCTGAAGCTGCTGGGCTGGTAAGACCTTCCCACAGAACAGAGTCCAAGGTCCTGATTTCATCTTAACCTCCCGTTGCTTAATCCATGGCTCTGGGCTCCTGCCTGTCCCTAACCCTGGCAGAAAGGTCCCTGTAGTCTCCCTCACTGGTCTGCACAAGATCCACCCTCGGCAATACATCTGCTGGGGCCTAGGATGGAGGTGACAGAGGCAGAGTTTTAGAGAGGGGGGGTCCCTGAGCTAGGGCCATTGGTGGGAAATGGTTGTACCTTAAGAGAGGCAGATGCCCCCCCACCAATGTGTTTCACTGTAAGAACACAGAAGTGGCAGGCCAAGATGGTCAGTAGGTTTATGGTGGGGCCTTCCAAGAGGAAGGAAAGGGTCACGCATTGACCTAGAGGAAGGAAGGGGTGGGATAGAGTTTCTGGGACTAGTCAGGGATGGCCAGGACCGGTTGTGTGGAGGATCAAATCCTCTAGTCTCCAAACATGCTGTCCCCCTATTGCAGAGTGAAGCACGATGCCAGCATATTACCGGCTGTCAAGTATTTGCTGGCTCTGTTTGCCTCCCAGTCCTCACACAGGGAGCCGGTGTCCTCTCGAAATCCCCAGGTTTGCGTGTGGTGGAAGTGGTGGGGGGGGACCATGAGGTCTCACACCCTTCCCGCTCTCCGGGGGAACTTGTGGATGGGCCATGGCTCAGGGTGGAGACTCAA
Organism: Manis javanica; assembly: GCF_040802235.1. NCBI lineage: Eukaryota > Metazoa > Chordata > Mammalia > Pholidota > Manidae > Manis > Manis javanica. Next base: position 48,222,423 of record NC_133172.1, read on the forward strand.
GACCACCTTCAACCTGACAGGCGAACTGCTTGATCTGGTGGGGTGACTTCACACTCCGCGCCCCTAAAACGGGCGGACAGAACTCTTACTAGGAAGCGAAACACACTGATCTGGCCTCTACCCATCTCTAACACGGGGGCAGAAGGCAGGGGGGCCCTGAGAGGGTGGCCTGAACCCAGGTGACCTCCAATAAGAGTGCGAAAAACCGGTGTAGGGGTTTTACGAAGGTCCCAATCAGCTCCTTGTTCCCTAAGGCCTAAGGACTGCCCGGGATCCACTTCTCCCTTTGTTCTTGGTTTGACTGGGGTTGTTTAGCAGCAGTCAGCACTGGACCCTGAATCCCCGCTCAGCCCCGCCCGTTCTAGGTCCCAGGTCAAGAAGGCTCCAGGAATCGGGTGTAAGGGCTGCGCAACTTGGACTTCGGGTACCAAGGGATGGGCAACGGCGAGCTGGGTCCCACCCGTCGGCAGCTGAGAGCATAGGAGCTCGGCTGAGCCGCGACCGATCGATGCGCTCGGCGAGCAGCGAGGACAAGATTGCTGGCCTGGGAAGAGCAGAGGCGGGGCGGCGAGTCCCGACTGGGAGGGATACGTCTGGCGGCGAGTCCCTATTGGCAGGCGGTTTGCGGGGAGGCGGGCCCTGATTGGCGGGGCCGCTGTGGCAGGGTGCGGGCGGTGGGGTTAAGTGCGTCGCCGCGGCCCGGGCCCAGGCCGGAGGACCGAACGCGGAATCCACACCTCGCACCTGCATCCGCCGTCTCCGGTCATGGACCTCCGCCTCTGCCCCTGCCGCGCGGCTCTGCTCGCAGGTGGCTTCCTTCTCTTCCTGTTGCTCGTAGACCCGGTGCTTCTAGCCGGACGTCGCCCGCCTGTTGTGCTGGGTAAGGCGCTCGTCTAGTGATGGGTGCATTTGTTTGTGCGTCCGGCAGGACGGGATGAGGGCGGGGCTGTCTTCTAGGTCTGTCTCTGCTCTGAGCACGGAATGGGGGAGCGAATGCGTGTCTGTCTTGTCATCTGGGTCGGTCCGTCCACCTCACGCCATGCTAGACGCTGGTGTTGTCAACTTCTCATTTTCCTCCGTAGAATATGGGGTAAGTGGGAAGTTTACGGTGCTGGTGTCCACGTAAGTCCCAAGTCTTGCTTCACCTTATCCCCATTTTTTCAGTTGGAAAGACCAAGACCCTTTGGCCCCACTTCTGTGGGTTGGTCGTGGGTAGGGTGGCCTCAGAATTGGCCCCCAAGGGTGTCAGCATAGACTTGGGCTTGGCTAGGAGGCTGTCTTCCTCGACCCTTCAGCTCCAGATGTTTCAGAGAGCATTACTGAAAGGAAGCTTTTGGGGGAAAGGATTGCTTTCCTAACCTGCCACCAAGGCAACCCTCAAACTTATCAAATGGGTGGCATTGGGCTTGAGGGAAAAGGCGCAAAGGAATCAGAAGGTGGCTAGACAGAGGAATGAGTTGAGGCAATAGCTATGAACAGATGTCAGGGAATATGCCTGTACTCTTACCCCTGCCAGACCTACCTGGACTAGTCTATGCCAGAGTTAGGCCACTTCCTCTGCCTGTCCCCTCCTTGGTCCCGGCACTGGCAACTGTACAGGCGCCACAGTGGTTCTTTGTGGTATGGGATAGAGATGAGACCTCTGTGTTGGGGACCTTGAATGCCTCATTCAGGCTGTCACTCCCACCCAGAGCGTGTGTTGGTGGCCAGCCAGGACTCCTGAAGACAGGCATGCTGAGGAGTACATTACATACTGTGTCTGCTAGAGCATGACCCCCATGCTCTTTCTTCTGGGAATATTTTAATGGGGATAATGCAGATCGAAGAAGGGTAGGGTTGGAAGGCCATGTGATCCCAGGGGGAGCTCTGTGCCAGGAAATGTTCCAGAGGTTTGTTCTGCCCAGGTTTACCAAGGGATCTGGGGAATTGGGCCTGCCTTCCCCAAGCTTGCAGAAGTAACCCCAGAGATGAGGTCTGTGCTGGGCAAGGACAGAGAATCCACTAACCCAGTCAGGAAAGGCTTCCTGGCGTAGGAAGCGGAGCAAGGCCAGGAGAGAGTTTCAGGCAGAGGAAACTATATTTCAAAGGGAGGAAGATACACAGTTCAGGCTGCCTGGAATGGAGTTGGGAAGGAATGGATTGTGCAGGGCTAGTAACTGGTTGGATCATCTGGACTTTATCCTGGCGTCCTCAGGGAGTCAGGGTGAGCCAGAGGAGTTCTGAGTATGAAGGATATGGCTTTGGGAAGGGTGTGGTCTGTGAAAGGCATACAGCGTTTTCATCTGTATTAGTGCTAATGGCACTCATTAATTCACTTAGTTCTTGGTTATCCTAGGTCACAGCAGAGGAGTCTCAGGCAGAGTCAGAGCTCAGAGTCACAGAGCAGCTGGAATTCTAACCTGCCCACCTTCTCAGAGACTGAGGCAGTTGGCATCAATCCTGGGAAACCCCATGGGCAGTGGGCAAGCTGTTCCTGGGCACAGAGCGTGGACCTGACTATGGACATCAGAGATCAGCATCCAAGGGTGACCAACCTCTTGGGTGGGACCCAAATTGTAGTAGAGGAAGCAGAGGCCAAAGAAGTGATCAGAAGCCCCTGGGCAGGGGGAATGGACTGTAGAAAGCCATTTCTACCTCTCCCAACCTCAGTCTCCTCATCTGTAAAATGGGCATAATAAGGATGTTCTCTCCCAGTGTCAATTGAAGTGAAAGGCATGCAAATCACTCTTGTCCTGGTTTTAGGCACAAAGGGGCTTAGGAATTGACCACTGCTATATTTAGAGGCCATGCAGTCTGGCCAGGAGAAAGGACATTCTGGCAAAGCAGACTGGTGTCTTCCTCTTTCACCCATTTCCTCTTCAGTGAAGACAATGATCAAGGTCTCTGCCCTGCCCTGCCCAGTCTATAGACACGTCCTCTAGAAGCTGTCATGTGAGGACTCCCTACTTCTGCACCCACATCGTGAAGGACGATGTAGACAGGTGCCACACCTTCCTCCCATGGCCATCCTGAGGTCACTGGGGTAGTGCACAGAGAGGGCGTGTCCTCTGCAGGGCTGAGTTCCCAGTTGAAGCCCAGTGCATGCCCAAGACAGTCAGACCCCGTTTGTTCACTCAGTATACATGAATCCTAAATGGGGATGTGTGTGGAAGGTGTTGAGAGCATGGCATATGAGAGCAAGTGAGTCCTGAAAGGTCACTGGAAAAAAAATGACTGTGAAGGACCTTGATCATAGAGCACTGAAGCAGCAGGGATGGGTTTGAGTGTCACAAGGGTCCTCGGGCCCTGTTAGATTAGATAGGCCAGCTTGGGTAGAGAGAGGTCATCTTTGGGGCCTGGTCATGCCCACCCCCCTGGGCTGTGGCTAGAATGGTATGTTGTATCCAGGAAGCCATCTCTGACACGGGGTCCACGTAAGCCTCGATGCCCAGGCCCTCCAGATAATCTGCCCTCTGGGATCTTAGTGGGATCTGCCCTTCGGCAGGGAAGGCCTGGGGGCTTCAGTAGATGGTCAGGTGTCAGAATGAGCTTCTCTCAACTGTGTTTTTGTCCACAGTCCCTCCTCCACAAGTTTGCTGTGGAGTGGCTTCTCTGGATTCATTTTTGGCTGGTTAAGTGATCCAGTGCTCAGTCCTGTTTCCCACTCCTTTTCCTAGAGTGAATGAGGTCCTGCCCACTCTGTAGGCTGGGATGGCTGTGGGTAGAAGGACTTTGGAGTCAAGCCTCAAGGGTCTCCAGGATCTCATGCATGCTCTGTGTCCTGCAGTGCCTGGTGATTTGGGCAACCAGCTGGAGGCAAAGCTGGACAAGCCGACAGTCGTGCACTACCTCTGCTCCAAGAGGACCCCCAGCTACTTCACGCTCTGGCTGAACCTCGAACTGCTGCTGCCATTCGTCATTGACTGCTGGATCGACAACATCAGGTGAGGCTGGGCTCAGGTGGGGTGCTGCTCACCAGCCTAGCCTGAAGAGGCCTCCAGAGCCCATTTCTACTGCATCCTCGAAGTCACTGATGCCTCTCCCTTCCTGTCTCCTCGGTCTGGCTGGCCTCACCTTCGCCCTCACCCAGACAGCTTTCTTCTCTATCCTGCTGCCCTTGTCCCTTCCCTTTCCAGTTCATGCCTTGGGTCCCATACTCTGCACCTGGTTTCTGTTCTCCAGCCCTGTTCATAGGCTCAGCACGGCCTCCACCCCTTCCTTCCCTAACCTCTGACGTGGCGATGCCTGCCCCTGCAGCTGCTTGTTCTTCCTGGGACGTGCCGTGTCTCCGTGCGTCCGCACGTGCTGCTTTCATGTCCTGGAATCTACCTGTGAACCTTCTGCATCATAAATCCCCGCCCCCACTCCCAGCACCCAATTTGACCTTTAAAACCTGACCCTAGTCCCTCTGAGGAGTCTCCCCTGCCGCTCCCTATAGCTGTTAACATCTCCCTCCCCCAGACCACATGCCTGTTTCCTCCAACTCTCCAACTTTGTTTCCAAGGATGTCTCCCTGATAATAAGATAATAGCATAATGAGAATTGCTGGTTATTGAAAACAGGCACTGTGCATTTTACATACTTCTTTTATTTAGTCTTACAGAAACCCTGTGAAACAGGTGCTGTTTTCAACCCTGTTTTACAGACGAGGAAATCTGGAAGGGCAAACAGGTTAAAAATTTCCTAGGGTCCCTAAGCTAATAAGAGGCAGAACCAGGATTTGAATCCCAAATTATGTGATCTTGACCAAAGGTTTCTTCCCAGATGGGCTCCATGAAGGCAGAGATAGTGCCTCTTTTATCTTCATAGCAGTAGAATCAGGAACTCATATGATGCTCCATAAATATTTGAGTTGAATGGAGTCTCACAAATGAAATTCTTTTCCTGCAGGCATACTAGCCGGTCCTCCAGGCACCCTGCCTTTCCCTGGTGTTTATAATACCTGTTTGGTTGGCTCTCCCCCTCTGCATGTGATCAGGGTTATTTCTGGGCTGTGGATCTGCATTTCTATTTTTGTATCAGAGACATGGGTACTGCCAATTGGAGGTGCAGGCTGATACCAAGAGGGACTTGTCTACCTTCATTGGACCTCTGATCTGTTTAGATTTTCATCCAACAAAGAGCTTCTTTGGCTCTTTTCCAGAACATTTTCCTGCACTTTGCTGAGTGGCTATTGGTATAGTCTACAGAATGCCTGGAGAGAGTGGGCACCCTGGACCTATTATTTGGGCCAATGTTGGGTCTCTTGTCAGCTCTCTGGCTGATGGTTAAGAGGCAGCAGGACCTAGGACACCAGGGACTGCAGGTCTAGCCTGTGTTTTCTCAGGCACGTTTGCCTCCTTGGTATCAGGGAGGCTGGAACAGGTTTCTGACCTGGCACAATGCTCCTCTCCCTTCTCCACCACCCTCTTCCCATCATTTCTCCAGGTCCCGCCCACCCAGGCAGCAGCCACAGGTGCTCAGGCCCCGAGGCAGGTGGTGTTGTCCGGTTCGTGTGTACCGCACTCACCATCTCCTTTGCCCTGTGCTTTGTTGTGGCTATGGGTAAGGGAAACTGCAAGGTTAGGCTGCCTGCCTTTTGGGGGTCAAGTGTGATATTCATGGCAGAGCCAGGTCTGGCACTTCTCTCTCCTGATCAGATCCAAGACCTGCATTCTGGGGTGGGTGACACTGAGGAGAAGAGAGTATTGCCTGGCTTTGGGTCCTGAGGTCTGTCTTCAGCATGAGCCACAATGAGGTGTCCTTATTCGGGTGTGGTTACTCCTGTGCTTTATAAACTTGCTTTGTTACTTTGGATCTTCCCTGAACATCTGACCAACCCTGAGAATGGGAAGGGAGTATGGCTTGTGACATTGAGCAGTATTGGGACATACCAAGTTCACTGTCACCTCTGGGTCATTGGCTCAATATCCACTCCTGACAGGCTGATCTACAACAAAACGTCCCGGACCACCCAGTTTCCCCATGGTGTGGATGTGCATGTCCCTGGCTTTGGGGAGACCTTCTCAGTAGAGTACCTGGACCCCAGCATAAGCAGCATAGGTATGTAACCCTTCCTCCAAGGAATGGGGCTGGAGGTTCTGTTGGACTCCTAGAGTGGGAGGACCCTGTTGTTTTGAAGGGTCGTCTTTGAACTGTCTCTGATTGGTGGGGGCACAGAGTCCTATGACATTCTTCAAGAGTGTCTCCCTGCAGTAGATGTCACAGTCTCTTGTTGGGTGTCATGTGGGTGGCTGGCACTGGCTATGCCCTCTCTAATGCTATGCATTTCTGTAGGTTCCTATTTCTACACCATGGTGCAGAGCCTTGTGAGCTGGGGCTACACACGGGGCAGGGACGTCCGGGGGGCCCCCTATGACTGGCGCCGAGCCCCAAGTAAGTGGTTGCCCTTGTTTCCTCCCTGAGGTCTTGGTAAGTGGGGACGAGGTCACAGCCACCACAGTCCCTGGGCTCTCCCCTAGCCCTGGGCCTCTGGCGTCTAGCCCGGCGGTCATAGCTACCAGCCCTGCTCAGTCTGTCCTGTCCTTCACCATCCCCCACCCTAGCATTTCTGGGCCTCTGAGCCCCAGGGAGAGATAATGAGGCTGAGGAGGGGGAAAAAACCTCTTTATTTCCTCCCTTCAAAGAGACTGAGGGGAAACGAGACCACTCTCACTTGGATTTAGCACTCTCCCCACCCACTTAGTCCTGGGCCTGGCCTGAGAGGCAGTTAGCAGTTTAGGCCCCAGGACCTTTCCTGCCTGACCCCCACCTGGCTCTGGCCCGCAGATGAAAACAGGCCCTACTTCCTGGCCCTCCAGGCGATGATCGAGGAGATGTACCAGCTGTATGGGGGCCCTGTGGTGCTGGTCGCCCACAGTATGGGCAACATGTACATGCTCTACTTTCTGCAGCAGCGGCCGCAGGCCTGGAAGGACAAGTATATCCGTGACTTGGTGGCACTGGGTGCGCCCTGGGGGGGCGTGGCCAAGACTCTGCATGTCCTGGCCTCAGGTAAGACCCTGCCTGGCCTGGCTGGTGGGTGCTGGTGTCTGGGACGGCACTCTCTCTTTCCTCCTACCGTCTTCTCCTGGGTCAACTCATGTCTGTCTTCTTGGGTGAGGCCCCTTCTTTCTTCAGAGTGGGATCCTCTCACAAACATCTCTTTTTCCAAAAGAGAACCTAACATTACTTTTAGTTTCGCCTCTCTAGTTGATGAGCCCTGTTGGCTGTGTACATGGAGTGGCGTGACTGTTGGTCATACAGGAACTTGCATGTGTACATGTATACACTGCACACACACTGTGCCTCAGGCCCGGCTGACCTAACTAGGTTTGATCCAAAGCGCTCCTTCTTTCTTACTCCCATCCTCACTTTTGCCACAGAGAAGGAAGGTTAGACTGCAGTTTCCTGTTTATGAGTTAAATCTCCATCTGCGGTAGCAGGGAGCCTCTGTGGGCGACACAGGGAGGAAGCAGGTGTAGATTTATCTGGGCCTGCTTGCCTGGCAGCTGGGAAAGCCACCTCCTTCCCCAATCCACCTGCCTTTTCATGACTGGCAGAGCCTACTTCCTGCAGCTGTAGGCTTTCCTCCCTCTGCTGGGACTGGGTGGGAGCCCCGTGGCCGCTCAGCCATGAGCCAGGGCTGTGCCAAGCATCTGGTGAGCTTTCCTCCTGAGGTCAGCAGCACTGCCTGACTTGCTGGCTGGTCACCTGATCACTGTGGTCAGGTCAGTAACCCTGATTTGACTGGACGATGAATCAGATACAGTGAAGACTCATCTGAACCACTTTGTCTAGCTGGGACCTGAAAGGATAGGTGTGGGTACCCCCCGAGTATGAACCAGGAGGCCATGATGGAGTTCAGGCCCCAGCCCTTTCAGAGCTTCCTTGTGAGTCCCCTTAGAGCTTCACTGCAGATTCCGGGACACTGTTCTGTCAGGCCCTGGCAGTCTGGGAGCAGGGGTGGGGTGGGAAGGGTGGTAGTCATGGACCTTTAGAGACCTTGGAGGCTTTGCTTTCCTCAGTGATCCTTGAGCCAGGCTCCATCAAGCAGAACTGAAGGCATGCAGTCAGTCAGACGGGTGGGGTGAGGGGTAACCATGGGACCCGAACACGTCAGAGGGCCCCTGTTGCCAAGTTCTAGTTCACCCCCTGGAGGTCTCACTGGCTGTGGTGAGTGTTGCTGGTGTTCCGATGTGAGAAGGACCCTCCCTGTGTCTGCAGCCTTTCCTCCTGCCCTGTCTCCTGCAGGCTGCCTGCCCAGGTCAGTGACAGGCAGGTGGGTGGGATGAGACCAGGGCTAGCTGGCTGTAGGTCAGAGCCTAGGGAAAGAAAAATGTTCACATAGCTCAGTGTAATAAAAGAGAAAGAGGACATGTCTCTGGGCTGCTGATTCATCTTCAGCAGGTCATCACCACAGGCCTGGTGATAAGTTCTCAGAGGAAGGTACTGTTTATAGACTAGATCACCCTGTGGTCGTGTGCTGCCGAAGTCCGTGGTGACAAAATGCAAGATGGAAGAATAAAGTTTTGGTTGTATGCTTCCCAGATAGAGCAAAAATAAAAGGAAACATAGGAGTTAGCCTGATGATAACAGCGTAGAGTTGCTGAGCCAGTGGCTGGGGCCCGGCACGGGGCCTGGTGGCGACAAGCCACCCAGCCAGCCTGCATTCCTGAGCACAGATGACCAGAGCCCTCTCCCTGCAGGGGACAACAACCGGATCCCTGTCATCAGGCGTCTGAAGATCCGAGAGCAGCAGCGGTCTGCTGTCTCCACCACCTGGCTGCTGCCCTACAACTATACCTGGTCACCCGAAAAGGTCTTTGTGCGCACACCCACAGCCAACTACACGCTGCAGGACTATCGCCGGTTCTTCCAGGACATTAGCTTCGAAGATGGCTGGCTCATGCGGCAGGACACGGAGGAGCTGGTTAAACCCATGGTGCCACCTGGTGTGCAGGTGCACTGCCTCTACGGCACTGATGTCCCCACACCAAATTACTTCTACTATGAGAACTTCCCAGATCACGATCCTAAGATCTACTATGGCAATGGTGATGGCACTGTGAACATAGAGAGCGTCCTGCTGTGCCACACCTGGCAAGGCCTCCAGGAGCACCAAGTGTCATTGTTTGAACTGCCAGGCAGGGAGCACATCGAGCTGCTGGCCGACCCCGCTACTCTGGCCTATCTGAAAAGTGTGCTCCTTGGGTCCTGATACCCGTGTGAGGCAGGGCTGTGGGATGGCTTGGCCACAGCTGCTTCTCTTGGCCTCCGGGGCTATCATGGCCCGTGAGCTTAGCAGTCTGAGGCTGACCATCTAAGGCCATGGGTCTTGGGTTGTGAAATGCCTGCCGTGGGGAAGTGCTGTGTCTTACCCTTCCTCTGTGGGAGTGAGGAAGGAAGAAATAGTCTAGACTCACTTGAGGGACCTTTAATGGAAAGAGTGCTGGTGCTGGTTCAACTGTTGTCACCTCAGGACAGGCTCAACAGGCAGGTTGGCTGATACCTTGCCCCAGTCCCCAACTCAGGGGTCATGTGTTCTTCTACCCCTGTGACCTTTCCATACATGTGCATCAGGCCTCGGCCCCTCAGCCTGTCTTGTGAGGGATATTTCTGAGCTTTGGTCCCTGCCTCCAAAGGCCCCAGGGATGGGCTCTTGGTCCCTAGAGGATCCTTCCCACACACTGGCCACAGGCAGGCCTGCTGCTGGGTATGTGTGGCTGGAATTGCTGGCTTTGTTGTGGCCTAGCCGCTCAACAGCCTGGCTCTGACTTTTTAGGGCTGCCTGGTTCTCCCTGCAGGCAGGGGTGGGTTGTTGTGTTCTCCTTCACCTCCAAGAACAACCTAACTCAGGATTGGGCAGCAGTTGGTTCCCCAGTTCTAGGGGCTATGTCCCAGGAGCCCTGATCCCATTGGTTGGGCTCTTGCCTACAGTACGATGCTGGCTCCCTTTGCCTTGGGTCTCTAGTTCAAGGATGAGGCCAGGGTCCCATGCCAGGGCCTTTTAGGTACTTATGAAGAAAGAGAACTCAAAGAATTGAGTTCCTCAGAGCTGCCCTGACTGCCTTCTTGCTAACCCCACCACCACATTGCTACCTTCCCCTAGGGTCCCTGTAGTGCCCAAGTGGGCTGACACAGGGCTGAGAGCAGATGGGGTTCCAGCCAGCCCTGCCCAGCACCTATCCCCACCAGGCAGCTCAGTGGTGTTCAGTCTGCAGGGACTGACCCAGAAGCTTCAGTGGGCCACTGAGAGAGTCAGGTGCCTTGGGGCACCCTGGGATTTTCTGTCCACCTCACAGATGATGCATGGGTCTGCCTGTGATAGTAGGGATGGAGAATCTGGATCTGCTTTGGTGATAGTGGTTTTTAAGTGGGTCATGGCTATAGGCCAATATTTGTATCTGGTCTCTAGGGTGGGCCCCCAAAGCCATAGTCAGGCTGGATTGTGTTGCTCTCCTACAGGGTTTCTGTGGAGTTGGATTTTCTCAGTTGCATACATGCCCAGGATTTGTCTTTCCCTTTGTTTCTGAATCGTGGGCCCCACATGGGGCTCTGAGCAGATCATCTTGATTCTGGCAATAAAAATATTCTGGATGCTGTAAAGTGCTCTGGTTTAAACTCTGTGCTGAGCATGAGAGGAGGAGAGTAGTGGCAGGGGCGAGGGGCTAGAGAGGCAGGTAATCAGGGGCTAGACCTTTCCTGGGGTCTTGATGGGTTCTCACAGCACCAAAATGTGCCTCCTGTGCACCTCTTAGGTCTTTGTCCTCCTGCCTCTTCTCCTATTCCCCTCGTGGGACTAAAAGCCTGAAACATTCCTGTTGGAATGTGGCTCCTGCCCTCCCCCTGCTTCTGCCTGGTCAACAGGCCCCACATGCCACCCTAGAGCTTGGGGCCGAGGACAATCCTGCAGGTCACCCTGACTGGACTCCCCTTCCCAGCCTGCTGTCCTCTCGGCTTGCAGGTCCCAGAACCCACTGAACCTAGTGTTTTTTTTAGGAAACCACCCTCTACTTTGTTTTTTCAACTCATCTGCCCACCATCTGTCCCTCTTTGGGGACAGAGTGAAACTGAGGGAAGAAGAGAGGGTAGGCTGAGATTGGTATGCCCAGAGACCAGGATGGCCAGAGATGGACTGAGACTGGGGACCAAATGAAAATGGACAAAGACAGAGAGACAGAGTCTGAGACAGGGAACCATGCGTAAGGATGGGGTCCAGGCCTGAAATCTGTGGCCCAGAGCCAGGGGCCAGTGTGAGTGGTAGGAGTCCCAGTTCCTGCCTCCTCCACAGAAAACTGGGCCAGCCTGGACTTCAGGTTTCCGTACTACACCCTGGGCCACTAGAGGGCGCTCTGAACCCTCTCACTGTGGCTGTATTGGGCAAATCCCAAGAAGGGATGCCTCAGAGAGGGTGAGGATGATTGGAGATACACAGGTCCAGCTGCATCACTGGCCTTGGTAAAAGGATGACACCATGAAAGGGAGCAAACCCTCATCCCAGACCCTGCTCAGCCTGACTCCCAGCTCTGCCCTGACAGCCATCTACCCACGCAACCTCTCGTGGTGGCCTTACAGCCACCTACTCATCCATTTCAGCCCCACTGCCACTCTACTCTCAATTTCACAGCTTCAGAGAGAGGCCATAGGATAAGAGCAGGCTTCAGGATCAGCAGATGGGTTCAGATATGCTCTACCAGCTTCAGGTGAGCAGCCTGGGGAGTCTCTTGACCTCCCTGAGCCTCAGTTTGCTTGTCTGAAGAATGGGGATGAAAAACCATACCCTGCAGGTTGTTTTGAGGAGCACTGATGCTGTTAGAGGGCATCTGATTCAGTGCTTGGTGCATAGTGGGCTTTCAGCTGGCAGGCTGCTGTAACTGGGTCTAAGACAGCAAAGCCAGGTCTAGAGCCGGCAGGTCGTGTATGTGGCTGTTGGAAGCACAAGGGACTGGCTGCCACTGAGTGTCACAAGTGACCAGAGCCTTTCCTCTGCCCAGCCAGGGAGGCAGAAGGAACTGATCCAGGGGACAAAGAGTCAGACTAATGACTGCAATTACATACAGACTCATTCGCCCTTAGAGAAGGTTTTCCAAGCAGAGAGCATGAGGAGGAAAGCACCAGCAAGGGCTCTTCCAGGGTCATCATCACAGGTCTATATGGAGGAGGACAGAAGGGTTTTTAAGCAGAGGAGATACAAAGTCATTCCAATCTGTAGTTTAGGAGCACCCGCTACCCTATAGAGATGGGTTAGAGGGAGCAAGACAAGGATTGGGAGGCCATGATGGATGGAGAGACGCAGGGGCTGGGGGATCCAGGATGATGCCCATCTCTGGCTGAGTGCCTGGGTGGCAGGGAACTGGGGTTTGGGTGTGGCCATTGGGTGTGGACCCAGAGGATGTGCAGTTGTGAACACGTTTCTGGGGCAATGACCCCCAGAAGAAAGTCATGGCTTGGGGTGTGGACAGGAAGCTAAGGGGGAGGGCTCAGCTGCTTGAAAGTTCAGTTGGCCTTAGACAGAGCCCCAGAGCTACTAGAGGAAAAGGAGCCTTAGAAGGAGACAGAAGAGGAGCAACCAGAGAGATAGGAAGACAGGAGGGTGCATCTCCCCCAAGGGGGAAGTCAGCAGCATGAAGCAAGATGGGGACCGAAAAATGTCCTCAAGCCTGAGCACCGGTGAGGCCTGTTGGCTACAGAAGCTGGCCATGTCCGTGTGTCAGTAGGGGCCTATGGATATGTAGTGGTCTGGGCTGCGGGCGTGGGAAGACAAGTCCTGGCTGGGAATGCATCTTCCTAGGGTCTCCAGGTGGACGGGCTGGCTGGGAACCCGGCATGGAGGCTGTTTACAGCTCCGTTTGAGCTGCATGGGGGACCCTCTGGGTGTAGGACCCAGGCCAAGGGACACAGGAACAGGGTGTGGGGGCCATTTAGAGCTCCCCGCGGCACTGTCCCCGTATTGAGTCCCTCGGAAGCCCCGCGTGACTCCGTAAGGGGTCGAAGAGTGGCCGTCCATTCGGCAAGGGTGGCTGGGCCCAGGTCACGGCCCGCGCGGCCCCGGCGAGGCCCGCCTCAGGTCTGGCCGCCAAGGGCACGCGGAGGCTGGGATCGCAGGCTTGTGCGCCTGAGCGCGGCCGCCGGATGGCGGAGGCCGCGGCGGCTCCTGGGGCCCGGAAGCGCCGCCACCACGGGCCCCGCGCTGAGCCTGGCGCCCTGTCCCGACGCCGCGCGCACTGTCGCGATCCGGCGGCGGGTGACGTGGCGGGGGCGGGGCCTGAGCAGCCGCGGCGGCCGTGGCGGCAGCGCGACTCAGCATCCTGGCGGCGCCTGACCCCGCGAGGTAATGGGCCGCGGGCGGGCGCGCGGGGGCAGCGGGCCGGGGCCGCGTGCTGTGGGGCCGAGCTCTCCGCGCCGCCGCGGGATGCGGGCCGGGAACGGGGCGCGGGGCAGGCGGGCCGGCGGCACGTGAGAGACGCCGCGGAGAGAGCGTGCCAGGGGGTGACGCCGTGCGTGGAAGAAAGACCTCGAGCGTGAGTGTGACCCCAGGAGTGTGGGGTAATCCTGAGTGCAAGACTGAGCGTGTGGGAAAGGCGCCTTTGTGTGTGTGTGTGTGTGTGTGTGTGTGTGTGTGTGAGAGAGAGAGAGAGAGAGAGACACCCTGAATCTGAGGGTGACTGCGAGTGTGCAAGACCCTGAGTGTGAGGATGTCTCCGAGTGTGTGTGTGTGTGTGTGTGTGTGTGTGTGTGTGTGTGTGTGTGTGTGTGATGCTGAGAGTATGGGAGAGATTTCCTGTGAGGGAAATTGCATGTGTGTGTGTATGTGAGAGAGAGAGAGAGACAGACAGACAGACATCCTGGACAGAAAGGAGATTGTGTGTGTGAACCCCTGAATGTAAGGGTGATTCTGTGAGTGTGCAAGACCCTGAGTGTGAGGGTGGCGCTGATGCTTTTAGACGCCCCATGTGTCTTTGAGAGAGAGAGGCCCTGAATGCGAGGGTGGCTCGAGTGTGTGGCCGACGCCGGGAGTGGGGGAGAGCTTGAGAGGGAGGCTGTGGTGAGAGCCGCCCCGAGTGTGACACTGAATGTGTGAGAGACTGTGTGAGTTACTCAAAGTGCGTCTTGGACGGTAAAAAGGGAACCTTTGCTGTGTGGGGTCAAACTTACAGAGATTCTGAAGGTGAGGACTGAGTGTACAGGGCTCCAAGGATGTGAAACTGGTTGCAGAGCTTCCTGGGGATCCTTAGAGATAGTCGAGTCAGGGCTCAGAGTGCCGGCCCACTGGAGCTCGGGAATGGTGTGCTACCGTGTCATCTCGCTTGTTCATCTCATGTCATAAATGGAAGGAGATATTTGTGAAACATTCTGAGAATTCTTCTCTAAGTACTAAGCAAACAGTCTGGGCACCACATTGTGTAATGGTCAGTATAAATAGGAATCAATATTTAATTTAACAGATGTTTTTGAGTACCTCTTGTGTGCACTGGGCTGTGTGCTTGGTGACACAGTTAAAAAAAATTCGGTCTCTGCCCTTGACAGGGGAAAAAAGCACTGCCAGCAACTAGCACCGTGGTAGCAGAATGCTCAGCCATCTGGTGCTTATCTCTGAGAGCTAGCTGCTCCCTGATTTGAAGATCTGGAAGGAACAGACTTTTTAAAAGCCTACGACTGCTTCCTGGGATCATTTTCACCTCTCTTGGCTTGCTGTGAGGCCCTTTAGGAAATTGCCCAGGCTGCCTACCAGCATTTTTGTTTTCCATCTTTGGTCTCAGACTGTCATTCAAGTTTTTGTATTTGATTTAACTTCCCTGACAAATATGTGGGAAACCACAAGCTCGATTTTCTCCTATATTCCTACTTCTCTGACTATGGACATATTTTTATTGTGGCCCAAAAGTAAATGCCAGTTTTGACTGACCTCCCTAGCCCTTCTTGGTATAGGAAATTTCCTGACCTCTGTCCTCCCTGCTCCCTGCTGTAGTCTCCAGAATGTGGATACGTTTCTATAAAAGTGACGCAAACAGCATTCACAGGACCTGGACTCAGGGGACAACCGCCGTCTAGACATGCATGACTTGAGATGACCAGGCTAGTTCTCTAAGATATGTTTGGGCTGGTTGCTTCAGTTACACCCTGCTGTGGGTGTGCTGGAACTTCTCAGTAATTGAGTGCTTACCTGCCAGTCATGTAAAACTGATTTTACAAAGGCAAACAGTGTCCTGCTTCTTATTAGATTCACTTTTGATAAGCTGCCTCTTACTCTTTGTTGCAGAGATTAAATGGCCAAGACAGACAACTGGAATTAGGCCTCGCTGTGGAAGACATCATTTTTCTTCTGTCCTGACTATTTATGATGAGGTGGCTTATGAAAGTGTGATGTTTTCTTATTTCCTCACAGGTGAATATTATTGCCCTGTTCTACATTAGCTTTCTTGCACCTTTGTGATTTGTAAAGAGTTTTAGTTATTTGTGTACACTGTCAACAGATTCTAGTAAGGAGAATGGCCCACAAATAATTAACAATTATGGAACACTATAATTGATTATATATAAGTTATGTATTTATTATACCTTTTTGTAAAAAGTAATTATGATGGTTTATAATTAAAGATTTACAATGAGCTTGTTAAAAAGAAATAGAAAACCAAAGCCATGGAAAAGACTAGATATCAAATACTGTTAAAAGCAAGGGCGTCTGTTCACTGTGAGTGGGAGCTGAATTTGATCTTGACTTTTCTGATGTCCTAGGTAAAAAGACAAACAGGGAAAGTCACAACATTTTCATTATTTGATAGGAATGCAATAAATATATACATTTTTAAATGTAATCATTAAAAAATTAATGCATACTCATTGTGGAAAATTTATAGAACTCAGAGAAGTAGAAAAGGTCCTGTGTGTTTTCACTACAGTTAAGATTTTGGTATATTTCTCAACAGCATTTTTTTTCCTATAATAATCAATTATAAAAGACTTTTAAATCCAGCTTGTAAAATGTTCTTTGTAATTGAACTTTGAAGTTTCCATTAATTTTTTTTCCAGAAAATTGCATGTGATAGTTTCATGGAGAAATTTTAGTGGTCTGGTGAATTCCTTTCTTATCTGCTGCAGGCAGGAGCTTGGAAGATGGGATGGAAACTTGTTAGAAAGCTGCATTGTGTCCTTATGAGTGACATTTAGCACTAGTGTTTTGAAACAGGAACTTCTGGGGTGCACTGAATGATTTAATGGAAATTGTCTCTGTTGTGAGACTTGAGGAGCCAAAGCAGAGTTTTTCCCGGTTGGAAAGCTGTCTCCCATGGATGATCTGCCCCTATCTCCTGCATGGAGGTAAGTCCTATTGTAGGGGCCAATTTTTGTTTTTCCTCAAAATTCACATAATTCCTGACAAGATATGTTTGGGATGTTCCATTTTCAGGTTCTAGATCCTTGCTGACTGATGACTGAAAGATGTGTGTTGAAGTCTTAACTATAATCATGCATTTGTGTATTTCTCCTTTCAGATGTATCAGTTTTAGTTTCAGGGGTTTTGAAGCTTTGTGGTTGGAGGAAATACACATTTAGAATGTCTGCTTGAATTGATCTCTTTATTATTAGGTAAGGTTCCCCTTTATCCCTAGCAATATTTCTTACTCTGAAGTCTCTTTTGTCTGATGTCAATAATAGAGCTATTCCACCTTTATTTTGATTAGTGTTGGCATGATTTATTTTTTCCCACCTTTTTAACCTGTATCCCACTTACATGTTTATATTTAAAGTGGGTTTCTTGTAGATTGCATTTTGGGTTTTGCATTTTTATCTCTCAAAATCTGCCTTTTAACTGATATGTTTAGATCATTTATATTTCATGTTATTATTGTTATGATTGGATTAAAATCTGTCATTTTGGTATTTGTTTTCTGTTTTCTATTCCATGTTCTTTGCTTCTATTTTCTGCCTACTCTTGGATTGAGTATTTTTTATGATCTGTTTTATCTCCATTGTTGGTTTATTATTTATACCTCTTCTTTTAATTTTTTTAGTGGTTGCCCTAGTTTTACAATGTACATCTTTAATGAATCACAGTCTACTTGAAATAATATTACATCATTATACATGTAAGAACCTTACAACCATGTAACTCCCAGTTCTTTCTTCCTGTCTTCATGCTGTTGTTGTCATACATTTTACTTTCACATATGCTATAAATCCACAATGCATTGCTACTATTTTTCTTTAGGTAATCAATTATAGGCTAAACGATTAGAAATAAGCCCCAAAATGTACTTTTTTTATATTTACCTCAGGGCATTTGATATTGTCCTATAGCTCTTGGAGGCCCTGTTCTATTTTCTTCACTTTTCCCAATCTTGACTTTTATGGTATTTATCACCCTGCTGATATTTCACATCTGTCCTGCATGTTGTCCAACTTTTCCATTAGATCCTTTAACATATTAATCAGAGTGATTTTGAATTCTCTATCTGATAATTCCAATATCTGGGTCTTTTCCTTTGATAATTTTGACTCATGATAGAGTGTTGTTTTTTGTGCTTTTTAGTGTTGCTTGTAATTTGTTATTGATTGTCAGATGTAGCATATAGAACAGTAGAGACCTGTACATAGTATTTATTCTGGGAAATGAATAGGCCCCTTCTCTTGCTAGGCTGATAGTATGGGAGTTGGAGTCAGTTAGGAAAGAGCTGGGTTTAGATTTTGTTGTTGTTATGGTTACCTTAGGTGCACCAATGGCTTCAAATTCCTCTGGTGTTTCCTTGCACTTAGGGTTGCTTTGCTGAAGGGAGAGTTTTTCCTCAGTGTTTATGTTTCATCCTCTACTTCAGGTTTTCTTTCTGCACTTGTGCTTCAAGGCACAGTCTGCCACAGTTGTGTGGCTGGGTGCTTGCTAACCTAGCGGAGGGGAGCAGAGGGTTTCTCTGTTGTCTTGGTTCAGCCTCAGTCTTAGGCAGACTTTGTTTTCCTGGGCCTCGGTGTATATGTGTATTATTCTCGGTGATCGTGCTCCTCCCCCAGCCACAGTCCCTTCTGCAGGCTGGACCAGAATTTCCTGCTTCTTTCCTAGGTGATAGCGTGGTTGCATTTTTCTTTCACTCTGCCCCACTGCCTTGGGAGTGACAATGTCTGCTGCACTTTCCCCAAGGGTTGAAGATTTCTAGTCTTTAGAGAAGGAACCACGTAGACCTTTTTAGTTTTCCCAGAGTGGTGAGTGCTTTCCTCCTCGAGGCTAGCTCTACTGAGAAGGCTTTTCTGGTCTCCTGCCTGCTATTTCTTTTTTTTTTTAGATAATTATTTTTTATTGAAGGGTAGTTGACACACAGTATTACATTAGTTTCAGGTGTACAACACAGTAATTGAACATTTATATACATGATAATTCTAGGTACCAGCTATCACCATACCAAGTTGTTACAATATTTTGACTATATTCCTTATGCTATACATTACATCCCGGTTACTTATTTATTTTACAATTGGAAGTGTGTACTTTTTTTTTTTTTTAGGGCATCTCTCCTATTTTTTTTTGATCAAATGGTTGTTAACAACAATAAAATTCTGTATAGGGGACTCAATGCTCAATGTATAATCATTAATCCACCCCAAGCCTAATTTTCGTCAGTCTCCAATCTTCTGAAGCATAACGAACAAGTTCTTACATGGAGAACAAATTCTTACATAGTGAATAAGTTACATGGTGAATAGTACAAGGGCAGTCATCACAGAAACTTTCTGTTTTGATCATGCATTATGAACTATAAACAGTCAGTTCAAATATGAATATTCGTTTGATTTTTATACTTGACTTATATGTGGATACCACATTTCTCTCTTTATTATTATTATTTTTAATAAAATGCTGAAGTGGTAGTTAGATGCAAGATAAAGGTAGAAAACATAGTTTAGTGTTGTAAGAGAGCAGATGTAGATGATCAGGTGTGTGCCTGTAGACTATGTGTTAATCCAAGCTAGACAAGGGCAATAAAACATCCACGGATGCAGCAGACTTCTCTCAGAACGGGGGGGTTGGGGGGAGAGGTTCTAAGCCTCACCTCTGCTGATCCCCAATTTCTCACCTGATGGCCCCCCTGCGACTGTGCCTGTCTTAGGTTGTTCCTCCCTTGAGGAATCTTACCCGTCTCTGGCTAACCAGTCATCTTCCGGGGCCATACAGGGAAATGTAAAGTTGGTAAGTGAGAGAGAAGCCTTATTGTTTGAAAAGGTTAGTTTTTTACTTCTTTGCATATTTATGCCCTGTGGCTTCTATGCCCAGCATTTGTCTTGAGGTATCTTTACCACTTGGAAGAATTGTGATACACAGTAAATTTGATATGAGGCACGAATTCTATTATGGGTTGTAATTAGGAAGGAAGAAGAAAAGCTATAGAAGTAGCATCCTGCCTGCTATTTCTTATATGCATCCACTGAGGTCTGTGGAGAAAAACCTCTGAGTGTCTCTGTTCTTGCTAACCCATGCTTGACCTGTAGTGGTTCATTAAAAATTGAACCTGATTTCTTCTTACCTGCCTATATGTTGGTCCTATCATTCTCTGCCACAGGTGAGCCAGAGCTTGCCCCTCTACTTGGAGGTGCTTGTTTTTCCTTGAATTTGATTGCCCTGTAACCTCAGCTCCCCAATGGCTTCAAGAAAAGTTATGGTTTTATAGATTATCTGGCTTTTTCTTGTCATTAGAGTGGGAATAATGTTTTCCCAGCTTTCTATATCCTAAATGGAAGTTAGAAGTCAAGGAAATTCCATTTTATACTAAGTTTTATTTTCTGTTGAAATGAGCTTACCAGTTTTCTTCTCTCCCTATGATATTGTGGTTAAATATATTTTTGGTATTTGTCCACCACTGTTTGTGGCACACAGCTCCTATAATATCCTATAAGAGCCATAGGGGCATTTAAAAAATAGTCTGGGGCATTTATATATTTAGTTTTGTCCCCAGTTCCTGAAATAGTTCCAGAGCAGTAAAGGTGAAATGGATACCTTTTGTTTTTTCTTTAACAAGCCCCTGTCAGCTACCTGTAAGTTTGTATTAATGAGGTGATTTTTGGAAAGTACCTAGATCCTCTCAGGATGAGGCTGGTAGCCAGGGGAACCAACCCTCTAATTAGAGGGTTGGAACTTTCAGTCCAGTGTAACCTCTGGGGAAGAAGGAGGGGATGGAAGTTGAATTAATCACCAATGGCCAGGGTCTTAATCAGTCCTGCCTTTGTAACAATGCTTCCATACAAAAACCAAGGGCAGGGTTTGGAGAGCTTCCCAGTTGGTGAACAGGTAGAGGTGCTGGGGGAGTGGCTCGCAGAGAGAGCATGGAAACTCCACACCCCTTCCCATATACTTTGATCTATCTTGCCACTTGGCTATTTCTGAGTTTTAGCCTTTTATAATAAACAGGTAAGTAAACTGTTTTCCTGAATTCTTTGAGCCACTCTAGCAAATTAATTGAACCCATGGAGCGGGTAGTGGAAACTGATTTATAGCCAGTTGGTCAGAAGCACTGGTAACAACCTGGACTTTTGACTGGCATCTGAAGCTGGGGGCCGGGTAACCCTTCACCTGTGGGATCTGATGCTATCTCCAGGTAAGTAGTGTCAGAATTAAGTTAAATTTTAAGACACCCAGCTGTTTTTGATTGATGTGTAGAAAACCCACACATCTGGTGTCAGAAGTCCTAAAAGAAAACCTGGTAGCCCTAACCCCCTTTCCCTGGAGCTAGGGTCTGATGAAACAGGGTAGGCTCGAGTGGTCACTGGGGCCAAATTTTTGTCTGCTTGCCTCTGTGTTGAGTTGGGTGGAAAAGGGCAACCCAGGTCTCTCTGCACCTGACTCTTATGTGAGAATACCAGCTCCTCTGCTGTTTCCTGGTTTTGTTTTTGTGGATGCCTTGGCTCACCTGACAGACACGTGAAGGCAAATGTGTTCCCACATGCCCGCCTAGGGAAACCTGCATGGCTTGGTGCTAAGAATGAAAGAAAAGCTGGTGCTGCCTTAAAGCCAGGCCTCATCTCAGCAGACGTAGGCTGGCTCAACTCTGGGGGTAAAGGAAGGTTTACTGGTGCCCCTGAGGAACTTTTTCACTTGGGCTCAAGTCCAGACTCTGGAAGGGTCTGGAACAGGTAAGGTAGGAGTTTTGGTGGAGCCTCTGGAGATGAGTTTTCCCTGAGAACTACTCATTCTTGAGTGGCTGTGAGACCCTTGCTTTGAGCTCCAGGAGGCAAGGTTCCAGTACATCCATCTTTGTTGAATAGATGAGAGGCTTCTGGGAAGATTCTGATTCCATTCTTAGCCCTGAAAGCTATCTCTGTAACCTTGAAGAACTGGCTCCTGGGTGAGAATCCTTGGTGGGAAATGGCCTACAGGATCTCTTTCTACAGAAGATAAGGTGGGGGTAGGTAATCTGAACTCCTGATGCCTGGGCCGTAGGAACTGAGGGAGGGAGAAGGCCATGCTGAGTGCACAGTCAGGAAGGTGCTTGTCTTCTTCTGACAGATTCTGGGTCATCATAGGCAGGCTGGTGTGGAATTCAGCTTTCTTCAGGTTTCTTCCCTGAGGCTTAGAGGTTGGCCCCACTCTAAACCAAAGCTTTTGTGTGTGTGTGTGTACGTACATGTGAATGTTGCCATCTCCCTACAGGATACCTTCCAGTGTCATATCTGTGGATTAGAGAAGCCTTATAGTTTTTCTTGTATATTAAGTCTCCTGGGTCCTGTCCTGGAAGAGTCTCTGCAGACCCAGATGGTAGTGAGGGGCATGCTGAGGAGGAAAGCAAATAAATGCATAGCTGATGAGCTCCAGGTTAGGGTGTCCTCTTGATTTTCTTTCTCCATCTGATCTTATTATGTTATCCCTCTTTTCTGGACACTTTGGAAAAAGAAAGGTGTTGAATGTATGAGCAACAATATAGGAAGTAAGGTGGGTGCTGTGGGCACAGTGACACACCAGTGTGTATTTTCATGGCGATCCTCTCCTTGGTCCATTCTCTGCAATAGCAATATGCCCTGGTCTTAGTAGCTTCCTATGCCTTCCTACTACCACTCATCATCTTGGCTGGGCTGAGTAGCTACAGACCTCTTCACATGGAGCCGACCACTGAAGAGGTCTTTGTTGATGTTTTGGGGGAGGTGAGTGGGTAAGGACAGTGAGAGCCCTATAAGGCTGGCTAGGGCTGTGAACCTGATGCTGGAACTGGTTTCTCTAAGGGACAGGTTTTCAGGTTTTAAGCTGGTAAGAACAGAGCAAAAACCACGTCTCAGGAGGAACCTGTGCTATGGATAAACCTAATTCCAGCCTACCCTGCGCATTAAGGCAGGTACCTCTTGGAAGTTGCCATCATACTGTGCCTGTGCTGTGCTGGTGTCTTTCTTGGGAGCAGTGAAAGTCTGCCTGCCTCCATTTCTCTGTGTCCTGTGGTGGGAACTGAGACAGGTTCATGGTACTTAGGTCTGTGTATGAGACATGCTGTCCCTACACAAGAGGCGAGCAGGGAAAACTGCCTGCATTGCAGGTGTAAACCATGTAAACCTCACCAGCTTCTGCCCTAGACTGACATATTTATATTCTTTTCCAGGCCACAGTAAACACAAGTGTGAAGGAAACATTTGCCACAGAAGCCAGGGAGCTGGAGAGCCCAAGGCCCACCTACCATCTAATTCCTGAGGCTAGCCAGCCTATGGAGGAAGAAGACGTCAGCATGCAACCTCAGGGGACTGCAGAAACTATGCAGCTAAAGAAGGAGATCTCTCTGCTGAACGGGGTCAGCCTGGTGGTGGGCAACATGATCGGCTCAGGAATCTTTGTCTCGCCCAAGGGTGTGCTGGTATACACTGCCTCCTATGGATTGTCGCTGGTCATATGGGCCATTGGTGGACTCTTCTCCGTTGTGGGTGCCCTTTGCTATGCGGAGCTGGGGACCACCATCACCAAGTCTGGGGCCAGCTATGCTTATATTCTAGAGGCCTTTGGGGGCTTCATTGCCTTCATCCGCCTCTGGGCCTCCCTTCTAATTGTTGAGCCCACCAGTCAGGCCATCATCGCCATCACCTTTGCCAACTACATCATCCAGCCCTCCTTCCCCACCTGTGATCCCCCGTACCTGGCCTGCCGTCTCCTTGCTGCTGCTTGCATATGTAAGTCTGGGGGTTTACTGGCAGAGTATCTTTGGGGCTGTGGGTTACTTTAATAAGTACCTTATATTTGAGCAGCATATTTTGCTTTTGCGGGGAAGAGAGGCATCTTACCTTTTGAAGAAGTAATTTCACCAAAGTCATTCGATCCTGAGAGATAAGTAAGGGTAAAGGATGAGGATGAGAGAAGTTTGAATCTATGTCTGTGGCTTTTGGTGCCTCACATTCTTTTGACTCTTGGCTGTTCTGCTCCCCGGTCTAAGTGACAGGTTGGTGCATATTTTATATTTGTCTTGTCATATGTTCTGGTTGGAATCAACATCAATAGTTGTAACTTAACCCAGGAAAAACCATCAGTGCTGAGGCCTTTTTTCTGCTGCTCAAAAAAAAAGTTATATTGCCTCCCAGTTTTTTATTGTAAACCAATTTAAAGGCATTATGAGGAAATAGGCTTCTCTAGACTGTTGGGGTCCTAAGGTGTTATCCTCAGGCCCACAGGATTGCGCCTTCCTGCTGCTGCCGTGCTCTGCGCTGGCAGCAGGCACCATACCAAAATGGCTTTTTCCCATTGGTGTTTCAGATTTCTTTACACTGACTTTGTACACAAGGTTTGCCTGTGGCCAGTGAGAGGAAGGTGGCTTCTACCCCATATTTGGGTTTCTGAGGACAGAACCTGAGAAAGCCCAATGGATCTCTCTTCAGTTTCTTTTTTTTTTCATGAGGTGGTAAGGAGGGAATCTGTGTGAAATGACTGAAGGGGAGAGAATATTTCTGTGCATTTACCCAGTCTTGTAGAGCTAGCGTTTTAGCTGAAAAGTGGCCCAGAATTCCCTGTGTTCCTTAGCACTGTGCTGCCAGAGGCACTTAATTATACTCTGTTCTTTCCATCTCTCTGCTTGCAAAAGCTTTGGCACTATATGTAGTTTATCCACAGTGTTAAAAATAGACTGAGAGTGCCTTGGAATTAGCAGTAAAGGATTGTGCAGTACCCTGTGCCTCCTGACTTGAAGGCATTCACTGAAGACAGATGTTAAAAGGAGCCCCTCTGCAGATGGCCTTGGGGGCAGGGAAGGTGGGTACTCAGCTGTATATCTGACAGAGTTTGGCCAGGGGGACTCTGACCTGACTGAAATCTCTAAAAAAGGGAATAATTTTATACTTATAAAACATGTTCACTAAGGAGAACATTAGTTTAGCCTCAAGTCACCCATAATCTACCACCAAGAGATGAGTACTTTTAATAGTTCAATCATATCTTCATTTTTGTTTTATAGAATTGGTATGATACTTTGCATATAAGTTTATATTCTGCTTTTTAATCTTAGTATATCATAGGTTTCCCCTTTTTCAAGAAATTTTCCTCAAAAGAAACATTTTTAAAAGTAGAGTGTGTATCTTTTTGTAGTAAAAGGTGATACATAGACTGTACACTTTAAAAAATGCAAAAAAATAATATTATTCAGCCATAAGAAGAAAACAAATCCTACCATTTGCAACAACATAGATGGAGTAGAGGGTATTATGCTCAGTGAAATAAGCCAGGTGGAGAAAGACAAGTATCAAATGATTTCACTCGTATGTGGAGTATAAGAACAAAGAAAAACTGAAGGAACAAAACAGCAGCAGAATCACAGAACCCAAGAATGCACTAACAGTTACCAAACGGAAAGGGACTGGGCAGGAGGAGTGGGAAGGGAGGGATAAGGGCAGGGAAAAAGAAAGGGGGCCTTACGATTAGCATGTATAATGTGGGGGGCGCATAGGGAGGGATGTGCAACACAGAGAAGACAAGTAGTGAGTCTACAGCATCTTACTACGTTGATGGACAGTGACTGTAATGGGGATTGTGGGGGGGACTTGGTGAAGGGGGGAGTCTAGTAAACATAATGTTCTTCATGTAATTGTAGATTAAAGTGAATATTCTTAAGAAAAAAACAAAGAAATGCCTAAGGAAGGTAAAAAAAATAGAAAAAAGAAAATAAAAATCACCCATAATTTTAACTCTTAGAGAACTACTGTCACTATCTGTGTGAAATACTTCCCAGTTTTTTTTTCCTGTGCTTATCTAATTTATTTTTTAGACATACTCTTGAGATCATACTCTTTGTAGTTTGTATACTGCTTTTAAAAAATTTTAATATTTTATCCCTTTTATCAAATATTCTAAGAAAACATGGTCTGAGGATATAAAGGTAGTTTCCAGCATTGTAGTGTAGTGGTTAAGCCCACAGCCTCCCCTGCCAGACTGGGTTTGATTTCAGCTTTACCAGCTGTTTTTCCAACTGTTGACCTTTGCAGAATTGGTTAACTGTTGCCGTATTTCTCTCATTTGTAAAATGGGAATATTGATTCTACCGTTTTAGAAGACTGTTGTGAGGAATAAATGAATCCATACATGTGCAGTACTTCTCTCTGCCTGGCGTATAATAAGTGCTCTAAAATACTATTATCATGAATAATGCTGCTGTGGGAGTCTTCATATAGATATCATTTTTAGAGTTTCTGCATATTTTCATAGGGTAGAATTATACAAGAGAAAAACCTGCATGTAAAGAAGTAAACTGTTTTAAGATCCTTCATGTGTTATCCACTTGCTTTCTAGAAGGTTTTGTTAGTTTGTGCTCTTATATGAGTACCCGGTGGTGCCTGGTCATTGATCTCCTGATGGCCTTAGGAGGAATTCCAAGAATAACTGAGAGAAAGGGCACCTCCCTATATAATTGTTCATATACAGAAGATTTTTATTTGGTAAATGTTTTTTCCTTTATGATTTTCCCCATTGTTTTTGTGCTTAGGAAACTCAATCCCCATACCAGAAACAGCTCTTTTGATTGAAGGAGAGAACTCACCTCTTAAAAACTAAATCATGGTATCTCCTAGCTTCTTTCATTCAAGTGTACTCTTACCCAGATCACTCAGGATTTGAATTCCTACAAGCCCCCTGTCCCAGAAGCCTAGGCTTTTCCATAATGCAGGCCTGAGGGCAGGAACTTGTCAGAGGTGGTCCCAAGTCATAAAGCCATGTTCCATCCTAACCAACTAGGCTTTTGGGTTCAGCTTATTTCTCTTCTCATAATTTAAGGTATAGAATCAGCTGATGGATTATTTAACAAAGCTGGGATGTGCTGGAGGGAGTTTCCTTGGGCAGGGGTGGCAGTGAAAACAGCCTGGTCTCAAGAGACATAAATTGGAAGAAAACAAGTAGGTCATAATTAGGGGGTAAGAAAAAAGATCTGCACTGAATCCAGGGTAAGATTTAGGTAGGATAGAAGAATTAAATTAGTCTTGACATTTAGACATGAAAGGGGTCCGTGTTTTTGGTTGGGAGACTACCTAAGGAAGTTACAGCCATGCCAGGCTAGACAGTGAAAAGTTCCATCTAGAAAAAAAGGCCCAGGCAGTCTCCAAGTAACCCACTCTAGGGCAGAGCTGTAAGCTCATGGCTCACAGACCAGACTTGACCCACGGATATATTTGTTTGGCCTGCACAGTGTTCTAAACAACTTTGTTACTTGCCAACATGTGAAAATCAGGACTTGCCCTCTCTCTTGAAAAATCAAAAGTTCTGGTAACCTTGGAACCAAATTCCCACCTGACACAATCAGCTGCATTTGAGTAATGGTTACTCCCTTTAGATGGAGCATATGTTCTCCAGTCCACTCCAGTCCTCACCCACTCCTGTTTTATACCCAGACATTTCTGCCCCTGCTCATTTGTATTAACTTCTTGGTCCTTGAAGGCATTGCTATTTCAGAATCTGGCTTCCTGGTGATCCTCCCCCAATCCAAGGTTCTACTGCGGGGAGAGCCAAGCAGCTTTCTTTTGGATTTCACACTATCTGAGCTAATTATTATCCTAGAACAGTGGTTCTCCCATGGAGGTGAATTTGCCCTCCAGGAGACATTTGGCAAAGTCTGAAGACATTTTTGATTGTCATAGCTGCTGGGAAGGGATGCTACTGGCATCTAAAGCATAGATGCCAGGGCTGCTGTTGAACATCCTATAAATGCACAGGGCAGCCCTCCCACAACAAAGACTTACCTGGCTCAAAATGTCAACAGTGCTGAGGTGGAGAAACTCTATCCTAAAGGTGCATTCTGCTCTGTTGTGTTCTGGGATCTTGGAATCTTCTTGTGGCGGGTGGATTAGGGGCTCTTACTCACTTAAGGGACTGTAGGGGAAAATGGCAGTTCTAGAGGTCCATAGATCCCCTCTCTGGCCTGGTGACCAGCAGTATTCTCAGTAACCCAGTGCTCAGTATTGTAAGAGTACTTGATTTGACTGTAGAAAGTTTTCTGGCTCAGGTGTTATTGGCCCATTTATCTTTCTGGGATCCTGACTCTTGTGTTCAGCCTCACACACATCAATGGGGAGTATTTGCTGTGAAAGTTTCAACATAGGAGTCATTCAGCTCTGACACAGTGGCATCAAAGCAGGGTCCTGCTTACAGCTGAGACCATTTCCCCTGAGGGTTTGTTTGGTAAGGCTGATGGATGAGGAGGAAGAAAAGGAGGAGGAGGAAGGGGAGGGAGACACCCCAGTGTGAAACTGGAGTGAAGAACTCTGTATGGTGTCCGAATAGCTTTCCCTTGTGTCTTGCTGTCTTGGACGTAGACCTGGGCAGGGTTATGAGGAGGAAGGTATGCTCCCCTATTTTGGCCAGTTGTAGCTGTATAGAGACAGACAGCTTTCATGTTCTGGAGCTGACAGGCCTAAGGAGCATTGGGTCTTCACCATGTTGCTCGAAGACCTTGGACTCTATCCCTAAAAATAGGTCGACTGTTTTAGTAAGACTAAATGTGCTTATTTGTATAATTAAAAACAAGTAGGCTTTTGAAAAAAGGCAGATACATGACATACTCATACACATACCAAGCTCTTGATTCTGGGATTTCCATTTGGAAGCCTTTACCTCTCCTGGATTGTTGTAGAACATTTCTCTCCTAGCAGACTTGTAGATGGGTCTTCCCCTCTTTTTTTCTTCTCCCACCTTTTTGTTGTTTTGTTAAGAATTGTACTTTGTCCTTGAGTGCACCTTAGTAACACCCAGCTTGTTTGTGGGAGGAGTTGGAAGGGTTCCTTTGCCTCCCTGTTTCTTCTGGGAAAAGGGAGCCATAGCTGTTAGCCTGACTGGGACTGCAATTCGGATTGCCAGGCCAGCTCCTCGTCAGGAAGAGTGTGGGAGGTGTTGTTCTGACTTAGGGCACATGTATTATTCAGGATTGGTTTGGATTTCAAACAGCTGAAAACTAAAAGCATATTTATTGGATAAACAAATTTATTTCTCTCATGCTGAAAGTAGGCAGTGTGAGATTGGTGGGATAATTTCGTAATTCTCCAGGGAACCAGTTTCCTTCCATCTTACTATTCTGACATCCTTAGCATGTGACTTCTGGCTGGTGGTCCAGGATGGCTACTCAAGCTCTAGCTGTTATGCCTGCATTACAGCTGGCACGAAGGACAAAGAAAGGCATGCTCCACCCTTCAAGATACTTCCTGAAGTCTTATTTATATGAAACTTTGCTTACATCTCTGAGGCAAGACTGGTTATTTGGCTGTACCTGCTTGCAAGACAGGCTGGGAAATGTCAGCTTTATTTTGGGCAGCCATGACTCCAGCTAAGATTTCTATTACTAAGGAAAAATGGAAGAACGGATATTAGAAGATAACTAGCAGTCTTTGCCACAGAGAGACTTTGGGGATTTGTGTCTGCTTTAGAGTTGGGTTGGATCTGCCATCTGAGTACTCCCTTCTCAGGAACAAGCTCCCAGAGAGCCTTGCAGACCCTCACCTAGGTCCCGCTCTCATTGGTGCAGGCTTTCTAGCAAGGAAATGAGGTCAGGAGAAGAGGGGAGACTTGGCTGTTTCGACTGTGGTGGTTGAGTCTGAGCCCCTGGCCCCACGCCCAGCCCTGTTGTGTTTGAGCTCTGATAGTGTCTGGTGCTAGATGGGGGGATGGGGTTCTGGGAGGCATGAAGGGGTGGAGATCAGATGGTGAAATTTTGTTTCTTCGTAAGAATCAGGAAAACATTGTGGGGACTTGGCTTCTGCCTGGTAGACTGTTCTTGGAGCTCTCTGTTCCCTGGCAGGCTGAAAGTAGGGTGAAGTAAGAGAGGCTCCTGGGGCCAGCATTTAAGGATGTACTCACTCTTGGTTCTCCAAGTGGCCCCCTGACAGTGAGGGCCTCACTCCGTCCTACTCCTGGCCCTGCTCCCTGGGTGCACATTGTTTTAAATTAAGTATTTTAATTAGTATTGAGAAAAGCATATGTGCATAATAATAAGTCAAAGTATAAAAGGGCACACAGTGGAAAAAGTCTCCCTCCCTCTCTAGAGCTTTACCCTTTCTCCCCAGAGGCAGCCACTGTGACCAGGCTCTTTGGTATCCCTCCAGCTGGTCTTTCAGAAGGGGCTCTGCAGGGACTTCCGGGAAACCTACCTTCCTTCATCTGTCAGTGCATAGTCATTGAGTTCCCACTGTGTATAACACTTAATCCTGTGCAGAGGGCACCAAGCCAAGGGGGAGATTTGTAGCACGGAGGAGAAGCAGAAGTGAGAGGGAGCCTGTCAGTGGGGCAGAGGAGTGTGTCAGCTGCTGTCCCCAATCTTGCAGCCACATCTTTGTGCTGCAAACCAGAAACACAGTGAACAAACACAGCCAGACCACTGTGGGACCGTCTCCTTCTCTGAGTCTCTGTCCATCATTTTTTTTCTGTGTCTCTCTCATTTTATCCTCCTCTTTCTGGCTTGGTCTCCTTGTCTTTGTCTCTGGCCCCCTTTATTTCTGTCTTCTGCATATTTCTGTGCTCTCCCCATGGGTCTTTTTCTCACAAGCTGCACACCCTCTCACTTCAGCTCTTTTTCATAGTTCTACTTCCTTCCTCTGCTTTCTTGTGGTTTTTGTTTCTCTGTTGCAGGGCCTTGTATGTGACTTTGACTTGCTGTGGCTCCTGACTTTGCTACTGTTAGATTCAGTCTCTCGGTACCCCGACTCTGTTCCTGGGAGAGTCAATGAATAGGCTCAGCTTGGATCCCCGTCTGACTCCATCAGCCATGATAGGAGATGGGGAGCAGTTCCCAAGAAGGGACTGACAAGAACCTCAGAAGATGCTGACTGTATTGCACAGGGCTCTGTGGAATACTGGTGGCTATTAACTGGGTAATTCTTTGGTTAGCTGCTCTAGGCTTAGCCCCACCTCACCCAGCGAACTTTGATTAGCAGAGCAGATCCCTGGGAAGAGCTGCTGGCAGCACACATTCCTTTGGCCCTCTCTCCTCCCACCTGACCATTGCCTCCACCATCCCTCCTCCTGTAGCTAACTAGTAAGCACTGTGTCGTTTGCCAGAGTACTGAGTGAAGCCCTTAAAGTGCTGTGCAGGCTGTTCAGCCACGGGTGTTTATTTCCACAGTCTGGCCTTAGGCTCTTCCCATTGGAGGGGAGGAATGTCCAACTTTCTGACAATTACCTTGTTCCAGGGAATTGACAGTGAAGTGAGTCATCACCATCTTGATTCCAGCCACGGTCATCAGTTCCCCTCTTTGCCATGCAATAAACTTAAGAAAACAGTATGCTTTTGTTTCTCCCAAGAATTCTTGATCTCCTTGGGAAAGCACCACCCAAATGCCTGAGGGAGAGACCTTCTTGAGACAGATGTCCTTGTGACCATAGAATGAGATACTAAGCTATGCCGGTGAACTGGGAATGTTGGAGAATTCAGGCAGGGAGAGGAGAGCTCAGTGAGGGGCTGGCTGGTATATTTGGCAAGGATTTTACAGAGAAATTGGGGACTGAACTAGACCTTGATAGTGGGGGTCGCTGTAGGCCATTGCAGGAGAAGAAGGGGAGGACTTTCTTTTGTGTGTGCATCTGGCACCTGAAAGGAGAGAGTCTGGCTGGCTAAAGGAGAACACAAAATGGATAGGAGTAGGTGGAGGTGGCCTGGAGGATAAGCCCCAGAAATTTGTGATAACATGGGAGGTTCACATGAAAGTTCTGTTTTTGGAGGCTTGGGGCAGTACTTAGAGGTGTCACTTGTATTCTGTTCTCTTGTCCTCCCCATGCACCAGAGAAGCCCCTGTTTAGCAGGAGTAAGGTGCTGGGACCCTCAACACAGGGCTCAGATATCACTGACGTTCGTAAGGAGCTGCAGCGTAAAGCCAGCCATGCTGACAGGAGCCTGGGGAATGCCCAAGCGAGCTCACTTCTCCCATGGGCCTCACTGAGGATTGGGGGCTTGGGTAGGAATTGGATGGGGGAAATCAAAATCAGAGGGGTCCACATGAGCTTAGGAATAATATATTTGGGGGTTGGGAGAATTAATTGAGAGGCTGTATGTGAAGTTGCTGGGTATGTGACTGGTTTTTTATTTTTATACTTACATTCAAAGCACTGTCTCTCTTAATTCCTAGGTAATCTGCCATCTGCCTTCAAATTCACCTCATTTATTGATGGGCCTCTCTTCCCCTCCTCTCTAATGTGGCCATAGAGAAGTCTTGTACCTTGGATGGCCGGAACCTTAGGAGCCTCAGTGGGGAAGAGTGGGTGAAGTCCACAGTTCCTGGCCTGGGGGAATTTCCAAAAATGGTTCTGGCTGTTGGAATTGATCAATGTGTGTTAATGCATGCCTTCATATCTCTACTTGTCAGCAGTGATGGGATGTTCATGGGAGCCCTCAGATGCAGGAATTTTCATGCAAATGCCTGTTTTCCTGGGTCTGACTCGTCGATTTTCCCCTTTGCCTTAGCAGATAGGGAAGAAGTGGTCTGGAAAGAGAGGTTGGGCCTCTGTGCCTTCAGCTCAAGCCTGCCAATGACTTATGATTTTCCTCCTAGGTCTGCTGACATTTGTCAACTGTGCCTATGTCAAGTGGGGTACACGTGTGCAAGACACGTTCACTTACGCCAAGGTCCTAGCGCTCATTGCCATCATTGTCATGGGCCTTGTTAAATTGTGCCAGGGTAAGAGGGGCCCAAGGTGGGAGGGAGGGTGGATGGCTCTGGGAGGCCTCCTGGATTCCCTGAAAAAGACATGGGGACTCTGTTAGCTCTACTGCTCAGCTCTTCCTGTGCACATGCTAGACAGTGTCAGTGATGGCCAGAGATCTGTTCCTGGGTTTCTTGGGCCAGGCTGGCTTACTGGACATCAGTCCATCCCTCAGGGGAGCTTTTCCTTAATGGAGGCTCGGAAGAGTGCAGGAAGCCAGCTGAGAGCCTAGAAGCTCTTGAAACTTGGGTTGTGCATAATTGGGTCATAAAAGTAACCAGTATGGGTACAGTGAGCCCTGCTCTGGCTCTGACTGCCAGGCAAGGTGTAAAGACTTGGCCCTCCTTGAGAGGGGTGGGAGGATGGAGTATGGAATTGAGTGGCTATTTTGCAGGCTTTACTCTTTGCCTGGATTTGCTCTCATTCAATATTCCCTCTCCAAATGAGCTCTCAACAAGATATTAAAATATTGTGAAGTTGGCACTGACTTTCCTGCATGTTGGCTCTAGAAAGCTTTTCATTCCAAGATCAGAGCAGATTGGCAGTGAGGGTAACAGGCCACCGAAGATCTCCTGAGCCCTCAGAGAAGTCCTGAGGTGTCTCAGTCACTTAACAACCCAGTTCTTTAGATCACCTGTCTCTAAACTTGGCTGTCACAATCACTGGGAAGCTGAGGCCCCACTTCAGACCTATTGGATCAAACTCTGGTTGGTGTGGAGTAAAAATCTCTGTCTTTAAGTGCCTTCAGTGAGTCTTAGGCAGCTGGTCCAGCCCCTTTGTGCACATGTGCCAAGTTAGTGCAGCCAGTCATCTGGATGTCCTGGAGTCTCAGGAACATCTGGGGGTCACATTGGGTGGCTGAGTTATCTTCCCATAGAGATGGTGCCTTAGGAAACCACTGCTGTGTGTGATGACTGACACCGCTGGGGTTTGAGAGTCTCTTGCTGCACACCTAGCCCTCTTTGCCACACTGAGGGATGGGTCTAGGCTTTCTGACAGAGGGGTGACAACAGGCTTCCTTAGAAGCCTGCATTTTGTTAAAAACCTTCAGTATGTCCAGGTCTATCCTGGGCCACTGGGTGTTGCTCCCTAAGCTTTCGAGTCTATGGTCTCTGGAGGCCTCCAAGGAGAAAGATGGGTGCCTAGGCTGGCTCTCTAAGGCACATCGCCCAGGTCCAGTGAGAGATAAGAAGGCCCAGTTCCTATGCAGACTATGATTTCCTGCCCTACAAAACCACAGGCACTGCAAGGAAGAGCAACAGAGTTCTCTCTGTGAAACAGACCCATTTGAACAACTTGTGCAGTGGTCTGGGCCAAGAGACGTAGTTCCACAGGAAGATCTAATTGTTAATGAAAGAACAACTTATTTGAAAGAGGATTCTTTCTAAAAATAGGAAGAAGAGCTGTGAGGTCACATGCAGGAAGTAGAGATTGATTAGGGCTTTGGGAAAGGTGTTACGACTTCAGAAGGCAGCCAGGAATCCCTTTGTTTTTCTGAGGTTATCTAGTTTTACTAGGTAGGAATATGAACTTCCCTGAGGAAGTGGGTGGGGTGGTGAAGTGCAGGGAGCTGGTGGTGGTTGTTCTTTTGGTGTTAAATTATGTGTTTTTTTTTTTCTTCTTCCCACCCCATGCTTTAACCTTCTCTTCTTGACCCTCTTCCTTCCTCCTTTTTTTCCATCTTTCCTTCCCCTTCCTTATTTACTGTCCCTCCCCATCCTTCCTCTTCTCGTATCTCCTCTCCTCCTTCCTTCTCCCTGACCGACCCCACCCCCACTTGCCTTTGCCCCCGCAGGACACTCTGAGCACTTTCAGGATGCCTTTGAGGGTTCCTCCTGGGACATGGGAGACCTCTCTCTCGCCCTCTACTCTGCCCTCTTCTCTTACTCAGGTTGGGACACCCTTAATTTTGTAACAGAAGAAATCAAAAACCCAGAAAGGTAAAGGCGGGATCACACTCTCCCTCCCCAACTTGGCAGGAACTCCTGCTCATAGTGGGCGTGCTTGCCCTCTAACCTCTTCCCCCTTGTTTCTCATCCCTTTTTCTTCTCCCTGCTTATCCTTATCCAGCTTGGAGGGATCAGGGCTTAGATGGGAATGAGTGAAGGTGGGAGAGGTCCTGGCTGCTCGCCTGCATGTTCATGCTGGACGGTCCCCAGGGCCTTCCTTGAGGAGAGGTCCTTCAGTGGGCATCTGACTCCACTGGGCTAAGGTGTTAGGACCTGGCACTCTGGTGCTGACACTGAAGCCTAGGGAGCCAGAACCATGTTCTAGGCAGTTAGGTCCCCAAACCATCCTCCAGTCCCTAGAGGACACTGTTCCTCCTTCGGTGGGACCCATTGGCCTTACTGTGGTGAGGATCTAATATTGATCATGGGCTGTCTTTACAGACAAGGGTCTCTCTTTCTCTCTGTTTCTCAGTAGAAAGAGCCCAGGGGCATGGCATATATACCCCTTCTAGGCCATGTGGGGAAAACGAGCCTGACTTAAAGACCCAGAGGCCAGGGAATTGTTAAATGTCAGGAAGAAATCACTGGGTGAACTTTGACCCCAAAGAGAGGTTGGTTCTAAGTAGTCCTATCTCAACTGTCCCGACAGAAATTTGCCCCTGGCCATTGGGATTTCTATGCCAATTGTGACGCTTATCTACATCCTGACCAATGTGGCCTATTACACAGTGCTGAGCATTTCAGACGTCCTTGGCAGTGATGCTGTGGCTGTGGTGAGTCTCTTGGGATCCCCGTTTGCTTGTCATCTTAGGATACTGAATGGCTCAATCTCTTTGCGCAGCCAGTCCAGCTCTGCAGGGTGAGGTGATGTGTCTAGGTCAGAGGGTGGGCTGCTCAGCAGTGACTGCATTTGTCCTGAGAGCATGGATCCAGGGGGCTTATGAGACCCTGTCTGTGCTAAGTGCCCCTCCTGTGCTCTGCCCCCAGACATTTGCTGACCAGACATTTGGCATGTTCAGCTGGACCATTCCCATTGCTGTTGCCCTGTCCTGCTTTGGGGGCCTCAATGCGTCCATCTTTGCTTCATCAAGGTACCGTGTCTTTGCTTCACCAATAACAGACTACAATATTTAATTCTCTGAGGTTAAGGTGAACCCATAAGAACCCTTCCTTTCCTTCTCCCTCTCTTGGATGTGCAGGGTGTGTATGTGTGTGTACACATGTGTGCATGTATGTACTTGCCTCTGTGCAAACATTTGTGTGCTGGTAGCTCACTATAACTCTGGGGGGAAAACATCTTCCCAGCCTGAGGCAAATAACCTTTAAAATGGAAATCAGTCAAAGGGAGAAATAAAGTGGGAGAAATCCATTTATTGCTTACAAGCAGTCGTTCACTTCTACTCACCCCTGTCTCTTGCGACTGGGCTGCAGAAAGGGACCCTACCCATCCTCTTTGGTCTATATATGCCCTAGCTCGCCCTTGTAGTCATCTATTGATGTGGAGATGGACTACTTCTCTCCACCCCTTGGAAACACCTATTGATAGGGAGGTGCACTAAGGCCTGTTGAGAGATTCTAGAAATACTGCAATTTTACCCACACTCACATTTCCATCTGTGGTGAGGACAGATGGGTAAGAGGTGGAGAGGAGGAAGGCAGGAGCTTGGAGGAGCGACTCTGTTAGGCTCCTGGTGGGTTATGATTCATTCCTCTAATTGATGATTATTGAGCACTTGCTGTGTACCAGGTACTGATGCCTCCAGATGTGTACATTTGCTGTGTACTTCCCTGATGACAGCAGAGTCTCTGTGTCAAATCGTGTCAGGTCCATTTACCTGAAGAAAACAAAATCCCTGAATCAAAAAGACATATGCACTCCTATGTTTATCACTGTACTGTTCGCTATAGCCAAGATATGGAAGCAACCTAAGTGTCCATCAATAGGTGAATGGATAAAGAAGTGGTGGTACATATACAGAGTGGAATATTATTCAGCCATAAAAAGAAAAGAAAAATCCTGCCATTTACAACAACATGGATGGATGTAAAGGGTATTATGCTCAGTGAAATAAGCCAGGTGGAGAAAGACAAATAAACACCTTGTGATTCTGTCCCTGACTTGACAGAAAACACTGAGGCCAACAGGTAGGCTTTGGCCCTCCTCTGTGTGCAGGGACTTCCCTCTAAGGGCACTTGTCCTTCTCATTGTCCCAGATAAAATAGCAGTTCTGTTTCCAGGCTGACTCTGCTGCCTCATCTCAGGGCTCCAGTGCATCCCCTCTCCTTTGTCACTTTGCTTCATCACTTGGCCCTTCTCTTTTGTGGACATTCAGTTGGAGGCTGCTCTGCACAAGCTTCTCTTGTCTCCACTTAGAGAAGTCACAGAACATCTTTTATCATTTTTCCTTTTCCTTACTGGACACACTTCTAGAGGGAATGATCTGCATATCAACTACCATTCATTTTTCTACCCATTATACCTTGGTTTCTACTACCTAAAAAATGCTTTTATCAAGGGTACCAGTGCCCTCCTTAGCCTGCTTTCAGTCCTTATATTGCTGGACTCCCAAAGCAAGTGATGCTTACCACCACCTTCTTCTGAATGTATTCCCGTGGCTTCTGCGACACTGCCATCTGAGAGGATGGCTTCTTTCCTGATTTCTCTTTCACTCGCCTGATAAATGTTGCTGTCCCCAGGGCCAGGAGTAATAGGTATTCAACAAATATTTGCCACATGAACAGATAGGAGGAGGATGAATTAATAAAAGTTTTGTCCTATTCATTCTTCCCACTGGTTTTGACATCCCAGTCCATGTACTCGGGGCCTCCCTCGGGCAACCAGAGTAATAGAGAAATAAGGCCTTAAAAAAGAATGTGATGTCTTCTTCCCTCACTTCAGCCTGTGGCCAAGGTTGTACCTGATGTGGCTCTCCACAAGTTGCTCTACCCAGAGATGGTCTTTCCCATGGCCTCACCTTTCCCATAGCCTCATTCTTTTTGAAGCCCAAGACCCAATTGGCTCTTCCAACGGTCTAAAATATTTAGATAGTAGGAGCTTCTAACCCATTCAGCTAGCTCATGGCATTGACAGGATGGGGGTAGGGTTGGGAGACTCACAGAGTAAGACTCTGGAACTCTGGACCTGTGCATAAAGGGGACTGCAGTGATGTCAATATACAGTTGCTTCTGCCTGTGTTACTTCACTTTTTCTTTATTACCCATGCAGCTGTCTTTGGTTTTATACTAGACACCTTTGCCTCACCTCTGTATTATCCCCTTCCAGGACCCCCCTCCACCATATTTCTTCTCTATCTAGAACAAATTATTAACCTTGTAAGCCAACTCCCAACATCTTGTCCTGTGACACTTTCCAGGTGATTTCATCGACCTCCGTGGATCCACCTGGATGGCCCACAAGTATCTCAGATTTAATCTGCAGCCCACAGGTGCTTCGTCTCCAGTTGTGGTGTTATGGTCCATCAGTCCTCCTTGCTTGGTCTCTTGGTTTTTCCCTTGGTGTCCACCCTTTTCTCCCAGTTCAAACATGTGCACGCATGCACACACACACTCACTCACTCACTCACTCATACACAAGATCACCAAATTTGATTGAGGTTATCAGACCTGTCTTGTTCTGTCCTCAGCCAGGGTGTCCACCCCCATTCAGGCCTCCTCTCTTTTGGGGCAGTTGACATAGGTGACCTTCTTGTCTGCCCTTGGCCCCACACCTTTGCCTCTCCCTGCTTCAGCTGGCCTCCCTGATGCCACCAGAGTCTCTGTGTCAAATTCTGTCAGGCCCATTCACCTGAAGAAAACAAAATCCCTGATTTGAAAAGACATATGCACCCCTATGTTTATAACTGCACTATTTGCTATAACCAAAATATGGAAGCAATTTAAGTGTCCATCAATAGGTGAATTGATAAGAAGTAGTGGTACATATACACAGTGGAATATTATTCAGCCATAAATAGAAACGAAATCCATTTGCAACAACATGGATGGAGCTAGAGGGTATTATGCTCAGTAAAATAAGCCAGGCAGAGAAAGACAAGTGCCATATGATTTGACTTATTTATGGAATATAAAAACAAAGCAAAACAGAAGGAACAAAACAGCATTAGATTCATAGACACTGAAAGAGACTAGTGGTTACCAAGGGAGAAAGGTGTGGGCAGCTGCACGGGTTGGGGGGAGTGGGAGAGGAATAAAAGGGGCACAAGAACTCACAATCACAATGTAAGTTGATCACAGGGACTGTTGAACCACTCTGATGTACATTTGAAACCAACATAAAATTGTATATTAATGATACTTTAACTTAAAAAATTATTTTAAAAAATTCTGTCAGGCCTTTACTTCAGAGGCACAGCTGGCTGTCAATATTTGTTCAGACTCCACAGCATGACCTCATGTATGGGCTCTTCC
Organism: Manis javanica; assembly: GCF_040802235.1. Lineage (NCBI taxonomy): Eukaryota > Metazoa > Chordata > Mammalia > Pholidota > Manidae > Manis > Manis javanica. Next base: position 48,260,859 of record NC_133172.1, read on the forward strand.
CCAGCACTCTTCTCACACCCCTTATCCTTGGAATATAAGCCTTCTGGCACCAACTTTCAAAGAGGCCACAGTTTTTCATCCTCTCAGCCTTTGTCTTTGTGGGTGCCATTTCCCACCTACCCACCTTCTGGCAAACTTCAGCTGTTCTTCCCAGCCCAGATGTGGTCATCTCTTGTGAAACATTTTGTTCCCAATTCACCCCAAGCGTGGAGAGTGCTGTGTGTTCTGTGATGATGCCAGCTACCCTGGGTGGCTTTTCCTTTCTCCCCTGCTCTGTTTCCCAGTTGGTGGGGCTCTTTAGGTGCAGAGAGGAAGCCCAGGTTGTCTCTTTGAGCCCCAGGTTTGCCTTGGCCCATCATATATCAGGAGCTCAGAGAAGATAAATGGGGGGCACAATAGAAGTCTGGCTACCTTTAAAAAGCCATTGTGTTAAGTATGAAATCCGTGGGGTGGCAGAAGCGTTACCCACCTTGGTGGGACGGATTTGGGTGGGTGACCATCAGGGGGTGATGGCAGGGTGAGGTAGCCACTGGGTGCTGGCTTCCATAGCTGAGGGGTTGGGGGTGGGTATCAGTGGGGTGGGGCATTCATGGGTAATGGTGAAGTGCCCACGGTTGGAGGATGGATACATCTGTGGGTAAAGGGGCTGGGGCAGGTTGGGTTGGGCATGTATAGAGAACATGGGAGGCTCCTGAGAGATTGCCCCCCCTACTTTTTTCCGGATCTCTGGGCCTACTTTGTCTGAGTGAGTGTGGCTGTGTGGCTGAGGAAAAGAATCCTCCAGACACATTACTTGTCCCTCCAGGTTGTTCTTCGTGGGCTCCCGTGAGGGTCACCTCCCAGACCTTCTGTCCATGATCCACACCGAGCGTTTTACACCCATCCCTGCTTTACTGTTCAATGTAAGCTCCACTGGGGAATTGGGTGTATCTGTATGGGTGTCCTGCTGACTGGTGAGAAGACCCACAGGTGGGAAGTACACTGGCCTCTTGAGATGATTCCCAAGACTCTCAGGGTTTCTTCCTTTTTCTTAAAATTTAAAAAAAATATGAAAGTAAAATATAATCATATTAGAGAAGGCACATGTTATAAAAGAATATAAAAATGAATTTATAAGATTTATCTATTCTGTCAGCAGCTTCTTTTCTTCTCTGCTTTCTCCTTACAACTCCTTTTTAAAAAAAATTAAATCATACTTAGAAAAGCCAGGTCAGCTTTACACCAGTTACCCTAGGGGCCTCTACTCATATAATAGACACCATAGATTTACATACAGTGGGTGGCAGTAAGGTGTTTCATTCCAATAAAATCAGTAAATCGTGAAAGTATTCTGATAGATGAAAGGGACCCTGACGAAGGGTCACCATTCTCTGATTTGCACTAAGGTATCACACAGACACAAAGGCAGCAGGGACCCTGAGAAAGGCCTTACTCCCAAGATTTGAGAAACAGTTCATATTTTCTGTCATTTAGTTTTTTGTGGGCTCCTTATTTAAGTCTAAGTTTTGGACTCATTTGGAATTTATATATTGGTGTATGGAGTGAGGTGGGATTCACTTAATTTTTTTCTCAACTGGCTAGCCAGCTATACCAATATCATTTATTGAATAATCCATTTTTTCCAATTAAAAAAATTTTATTATATAAAAATAATATCTAGTCTTTTAGGGTCCTTCCTATGTGCCAAGTACAGTCATATGCTCCTTAAATGTTTGTCTCAATCCTCCCTATCAGCACCAAGCTTCATTATTTAGCTTTATACTGAATATCTGACAACTAGAAGGACTGAGAGTGCCGCCTGCCCCTCATCCCTGGAATTTGCCTGGCAATTCTCACATGCTTGTTTGTCTTAATGAACTTTGGTATAATTTTTATCAAAATAACAAAAAATTCTCGCAGTATTTTGATTGGGATGGCACTGAATTTATACATTTAGGAGAGATATGACATCCTGTCTTTTAAATCAGTCATCTTCCACCTCACTTTTCTTCTTCAGTATAGGGTCCTCCTTCTTTCCCCAGAATGGGCTCTTTTTGTTTTAAATCCATTATTGATATCTGAGTGAAAAGAGAGGTGGGGGAACTCCATGTACTTGAAGTTTAAGCCAATCTGACCTTGTCCCAGGACTCTAGTCTCTGGCTCCTGTCTTCTAGGACTCTTGTTCCAGAGGGCAGATTCTTTCATACCTCTCTCCCCAGGGGTATGGATCCATTTTGCTAATCTTTTTCAAAGGCCCCAGGACAGTGAGATGGTTCTGGAGGCATTTCTTCCATTCATACGCCAGGTAGTTGGAACCCGGGAGTAATGGAGTCCAGAGGGCACAGTGTGATTGTTGTTGAGGTTGGTGCACTGAAGTGAGGGGGAGCCTCATTGGCTGCTATCAGAAGGGGAAAGGAGTCTGACTTATTATTCAAGTGCTTGTAAAAAGAAGGGAGGCAATGCATGGAGGAAGGGACCCCACCAGAAGAGTGAGAGACGGCTATGTGGAGAATGGACCTATCTGATGCCTAGGGGTCACTGAAAAGAACCAGAGGTAATCTAGTGAAGCTAAACCAGCAGTCCGCAGCAGATCTGGTGCTGCCTGCTGGACGGTGGAGTCTCCTGGGGTAGCCTGGTGTTGACAATGCCCACTCCTACTCCCCTTCCCCACCTCCACCAGTGCACCATGACACTTGTCTACCTCACTGTGGAGGATGTTTTCCTGCTCATCAACTACTTCAGCTTCAGCTACTGGTTCTTCGTGGGCCTGTCTGTTGCTGGACAGCTCTACCTTCGCTGGAGGGAGCCCAAGTGGCCCCGGCCGCTTAAGGTCAGTGGCTCTGGGCATTCTAGGAGGGGTGGGTGCCTCTTCCCCAATTCCCCATTCCCCCAAGCACTTTACCTAATATCTCACCTCCCTCCATTTCAGCTGAGCCTGTTTTTTCCCATCGTGTTCTGCATGTGCTCCTTGTTTCTGGTGATTGTGCCCCTCTTCAGTGACACCATCAATTCCCTCATTGGCATCGGGATCGCTCTCTCTGGGGTCCCTGTCTACTTCCTGGGTGTTTACCTGCCAGAGTCTCGGAGGCCTCTCTTTATTCGGAATGTCCTGGGTGAGCTTCTCTTTGCCCATCACTCACTGGCCTTGTGTGTGTGTATACAGATGTGTGAAGAGGTGGGGGGTGGTAGCCAACAGCTGCCCCCTTACTACTGATACACTGGTGACCTGTTTGCTCCACACGATTTCTTCCCTTTTGATCTTGACATATCACTTTAGTTCTAGCTATAGAGTCCTATTTTGGGGTTAAAACATCACCTCCTGGAATTGCAATCCACACAGGAAGATGGAGTCATGCATCAGACTCTGGTTGGGCAGGGGATGGAGGCCAGTGAGGCTTGTTGGGGGTGAGGGGCACAGGATACCCAAGGGGTAGGTGGGGAGGGAGCCACAGTTAGAATCAGCCATGTGGTGTTCAGATTGGGGCTGTAGCTAAATATCAGTTTACTGAATTTTCTTCTTCTCTATTTTCATTTAGCTGCTATCACCAAAGTCACCCAGAAACTCTGCTTTTGCGTCCTGACAGAGCTAGATGTAGCTGAAGAGATAAAGGTTGAGAGGAAAACTGACTAGAGGCAGAGGTGATACCTGCCGAGGCCTGAATATTGGCTGGCTGTGGCTATGGCCACCGAAGTCCGGATGACGAGACTGTGCGCCCAACCTCTTGTACTAAACGAACCTGTTGGTCGGTATTATGTAAGGGGCTCAGGGCTGAGGCCTGCTCAGGTGGTCACTGTCATTGATAAGCCCTGGGAGGAGACTCATGGTCTGGGGCCTGCCTAAAGATGGAGACCTCAGAGGGTGGGGAGGGCTTGGGGAGCATGGGAATGATCGTTTTGTACCTGGTAGGTGCAGCCCTTACAGACACTCACTTTGTGAGCTGCACTGGGCTAAGAGGGAGTGGTAGGGTAATAGCTGTGGCTGGTGGTTTCTGAATTGGATATTTGTGGTTTGAATCAGGAGTCTCCACAAAGGGGCTACTTTATGGGAAGTTTTCCTCGGTCTGGTTCTAAGTACCTGACTTCATACACCTGAAATGCTACCATTTCTTCCTGATTCAAAATCCTTCCCTGGGAAGGCAGTTGTATTCAATAATTTATCGATATTATTTCATCCAGAACACCATTCTTAGGAGAGCATTGGTGTTCATTCATCTACAGGATGCAATAGGCAGATTGTGTTTCAAATTCAAAACAAAGGACGCAATACTGAGTCCCTCTGCCTTTAAAGGTATCTCTGTGCGGCTGTGAGTCAGACTCTGACCACAAATTTTTTTCATCAGTTTAGCACAATCTTCTATTGAGTCTTACCTGCAAAGGTGAACTTTAAAGATTTTTTTTTAACTCATATACTGGTTATACTTTAGTAGACAGGTCACATGTTATAAGCTCCTAGCTCAAGTTTAGCAAGAACAAATGAACAATCAATTCATGAGCCAGAAGTTTGGTAATACTGTTATTTTGAAGGATAATCCTTTATTTTACTTGAGTCCTTAGGTCTTTGTTCTAGTTGATAAAGTAAATCTCTGGATTGCTGGTATGAACTTTAAGAGGACAGAGAACTATTTGAGAATTCAGGTAGATCACCTGAATTCTTTCAGCTTTCAGTGACTTTGAGGCCATCTCATGGACCCAAGCCACCAAATAGCATGTTATGTTTCTCTCTCTCTCTAAGGGCCAGTGTGAGGGATTGCTGTGCAGACTCACCCAAGCCCACGTTGGTGCTATAAGTGGTCATTTCCTTTTTCTGACAACCTCATACCAAGCTGCATCCTCCTCTTCTGTCCCTGACGCCAGGCTGTTTACGCTTTGAGCTGCCTTGGTGTGGATCATCAAGATAGTGCACTCCTCTCATGCCTGCCTCCCCTTGCCCGAGGTCTGGGGGGGCTAGTCTCAGGAAGAGCTTGGTACTTGTGGGGACTTCTATTTTCTCCCTGTCAATGGAGACTCTGGGAAAAAAACTGTTTCAACCTCAATCTGGCTCCTCAGCAGACCGCGTGATTAGAAGCAACTAATTCTGGTGCTCAGGCTTCCCTTTAGCACCCAGGTCAGGCCGGAACAGTAGGTTTGGCCTAACGGATGTTCCTTCATGGGCAACATGGCTGCAATGGATTGTACAACTGTCCTGAGATATCTCCAGACACTGTCATCCTGGGCCCAGAAGAACGTGATGACTTGGCATGCCTCATGGGCTTCTTGTCTTAGGTCTTAGAATTGGTCAACGGTAAGACAAAAACTATGAGGCAATCTCCCTTTCTGACGAAGTTCTCCTCCATCAACCTTGGTCAGGTGTACTCAACAATTTAGGACAGCATGATCACAGTTCTTTTGGTTCAGGGTATGCACCTGTGAGAACATGGGGTGCCATTCCTCCTGTCACGGGTTGGGGATTTGCACAGCAAATTCCTGTCTGACAACAGGGAGTCTTACGCAAAGGCTGACTTGCCTAGACTATGTAACATAAGTCCTGTCTGAGCCAAGCTGGCGCCTATCCCAGGGAGCCTCTGGAGCTAATCCTTTAAGCAGAGCATGCTTGTCTAGGATCCTTGACCCAGGCTTCAGCTTTCTCTACTGAAGTAAATGACCAGTTAATCCCAGGGACTTGCTGCCCCCCAGTGGCTCCTGGGGGAAGCAAGGGCCTCTCACTCCAGGTACCCTAGTACGTTGAATGAGCCATGTCATCCTCCTCTCATTACTGGATGGTGACTGCATTCTTCCCCTCTGAATAGACTTCTCCCAGGAACCCTTCTTGGGAGGGAAGCCAGGGACTCCCTACAGCACTCAAGCTTCATGGTGAAATTAATTTCTGCAGTCTTTTTTTGTTTCCTTCAATCTTCCTGGTGTGTTAATCCCTTTTACAGTGGGTACAGTTTGTGATGTTGTCAGTCTTTTAATATTGGCAAACCTTAATGAGTACATAAATAGCAGTGAATGCACTGTAATGGCAGAGTGGTTTTTAATCTTTTGCTTCTATACCTACAGGAGACTAAGATGACTTGCAGTATTTATAGGACACCTAAGTTCCTTCCTGTTACTCGTGACACTGAATTGTGCCTTTGTGTATAGTTAGGAGGGAAACTGTCTTTTGGTTTTATAGCCATAGTTGTAGAGGCTGAGTACACATCGATTTAATCACTTTGTCAGGCTTAATAACTCCTATCTTCCTATGTAGATAGGAAGTATTGTAGATACAGACTTACAAAATGGACAAAAGTGAAAGAATGAAGAGGCAGGATGGGAGAGTAAAGATGCTTATGAAACCTTAAAAGAGGTGGGAAGACATATCCCTGTGTAATTCACCTTTCCATGTAACAGTGAATCTGTGCCAAAGGGCAAGAGGGCACTTCTTGAATTGATGGTTCTATGTATTATTCCCTAGACCTGAGCTGTCCAGTACAGTAGACACATGCAGCTAGTTATGTTAAAATTAAATAAAAATTGCAATTTCTCAGTTGCACTACTCATATTTCATAAGTGAGCAGTCATTACCTGTGGCAGCTAGTGGCTATTCCTTCACAGTGCAGATAGAGAACATATACCTCTACTGGACATTACATTAGAGGAATAAATGCCAACTCAGAGTTAAGGCATCTGTGGTTTGGAGAGGAGTAGGGTCAGAGTTTGCTTACAAGAGCTAAATGTTCTGGCAACGAAACTGGTCCTATTGATAGAATTTGTTTTTGGTTGACTGTTGTGAATAGTTAACACTTCTCAGTGGAAAGCTAAATTCAGCATGTGATTTCCATTTCCATTTGCCTTAAGTCCTCAGTCTAAGGTCAATTCTTAAACTTGTCTCACTAACCCCCCCAGTTTTTGGTGGAAGTCAGGGAGGGAAGAGAGTACAGTGGGGAAATACCTAAGACTTTCAGATTTAAAAGGTTTTAAAGGAATTACTGACACCCATTTAAAGTTAGTTTTTACTAAACACAGAGTATCACAGTCATACAAACCCCGTTCCTTGGCACCACTACCAAAGGAAGAGCAGTCTTTACAATCACTGTCAGAGTCAGGACAAAGGGAAGGAGAGACAGCTGTTAAACCTTCCACAACTCAGGCAGATTCTTCTTCATTCCCTAATAGCCATTACTATCCAGTCTGTGCTGCTACCAGGGAAGCACTACAGCCCTTCTAGATTCCTTCTATCAAAAAAAACAGGCTTTTACTGAAGCCAGGTGGCCTGGTGGTATGGGCAAGCTGCATCTTAGGGCTGAGGAAATGGAAGCCTCTCCTCCACCTCCTGGCTTCAGTGTAGAATGGGGAAATGCCTGGGCCAAGCAGCTTCATTTTTAGGGCATTTTAGGGCAGCTTCATTTTAGACCCAGACTGTAGGGTCATTTTTGATTGAGGCAAAGGGGCCCTACTCTTGATGGAAAAGACATTCCTTTAGTACAGGTTTTCACTGGTAGGACAATGCTGCTGGACATGCTTTCCCTTCTATGTGTTAAGCTAGGAAACCCAAGAGGATGTTACTGGGGTGCTGATACTGCAGTTACAGAACCCACAGGGATATCACAGGATCAATCGGAATCCAGGTCATGGGGGCTGTCATAGCCAAACTCCTTCTGCACGTCCAAAGGGTATTTGCTCCATGTACGTGGTTTACTATTGCCTCTTTCCTCTTCACTGAGGCTGCTGTATTCATCCGAGCCTAGAATGAGACAACAGGAATGGGTGACCATAAGAGCCCTTTCCCATCTCAAAAAGGTCTTTTTTTTGTTCCTCATTATAAAAGTACTTGCTCAGTAAAGAGAATTTAGAACTTTTTTTTTTTTTTAAAGAACAATCATATTGCTACCATTTAAACCAAGTCCCTTAATACTTGGGATGTTTTGTCATCTCTCCCCTAAGTATAGGATTTTGTGGTTGTAATAGTTGTAGTCATATTGCAAATATAACTTCGTACCTGGCCCCTTTCAAAAGATTATAGGTACCTCTTCAGATCATTCTATTGTTTAATTGTTCCTCTGTTAACAGACACCAAGAAATTCTTTGTGTTGGCACTTAGAACATAAAATCACTGAAGGAACTGGGTCACCAAAGTATCCTTCCTACCTCTTCCGCCCAGGTTCCATCTTCCTGAGAGGTTACATAACTGATCTGTGAAACCTCTGGGCCTTCTCCTTCTACCCAACCTCTCCAGTACTGTCTTGACTGAAGCAGGCAAAGGGACAATGAGCTAGAAGTTACACTTAGCCCCAACTACTAAAGCTGATGCAATATTCTCATTTTCTGGAGATAAAAAGAGGCTTACTGAGTTGAAATAACTAGTCCAAGACCTAATTTAAGGATTTGAATGCAGGCTTCACTGATATTACACCCTCAGCAGTCCCCCTGGAAACACTGGACCTTGGGCCTCTTTCAGCTCTAACAGCTCACGGGTGACTTGCTGGAGCTCAATGGCAAAGTAAAGCCAGTTAAGATGTACTTGTCAATTGTGCTCATACCTCAGTTTTGGATCCCACCAGTCCTTCCCCATCCAAGGTTGGCACCCACCTACCTCTGCAAACTTCTTCTCCATCACTGTTCTCCTCCTCTGGGTATTCATTGCGCCAATTATTTTCACTGTTCTCATCATCTTCATCTTCATAAATGTCCTCTGGTTCTTGGTCATCATTCACCTGCACATCTCAACACAAACATGAGTATAGTCAACACTCTAAGGTTATGCTCTGGGGGAAGTTACTAGCAGACCAACTTGGAGAGATGTCACTTAAGGGTGCTGTGTGAAAAAAAGGCAGAGTAGGAGGCAGTTTGACTGGTGCACAAGAGGCTCTAGTAACCTTAGGCTATGAGGAGATAGCAGCTCTACTCTGCTCAGAGTCCAGCTCCAAGCACCATATTCCTAGTGGGACAGACTGAACTACCCACAAGGGAACATATGAGGGTAGAGAGAAGCGACAACTCTGAGCAAGTGGTGGCAGTGATCTTCAAACTCCCAAAGGGCAGCCATGTGGGAGAGGGGTTACATGGATTATGGGTAATGCCAAAGATGAGAACCAAAACTTAAGTGAGGTGTATAGAAAGGCCAGAAAAGGGGCTATGCAGTGGATCAAAGTGGATGTCTGACTGTGAGACTATGGCTATAGTGCAGGTGTGGAATAAGGTGCTTCTCTCATAAAAAATATCACAGGTACCACCTTAACTCTTCTCATTAATCATTTTAGAAGTCACTTTAAGAGTAATGTCAGATGTTAGCTTTCTTAATCCAAGGTTTCCCCCTTTTAAGATACAATAAAAAAAAAAAGCTTTTGTTCTCATATTAAGAATTTCAGTTTTATTTTGTCTTTAAGTCCCCATTTTTTTCTTCCTTAGAATGGGTGGTATAAGCAATAAAGATGATGTTGCAAACCTTGTAAAAGGTTAAGAGCAAAAATTATCAATGTAGATTGTCTTTCACACAAATCTCTGCATGAAACCCAGGTTCCTAGAAAGCATTCAGAATAAATTTTACATTTAAGTAAGGATAAGAAGAACCAAGAACAATGCTGATTAGGAATGGAACCCAGAGAGGCAAAGCACCATGACTAGAGAATCACTTTGGCTGCCACATGCCCCTCATGCTCCTGGGTCCCCTTACCAGTTCCCACTCCTGGCTGTAGGGCTGCACAGAGAGGATATTCTCAATCCATCCTGGAGTGGCCATCTCTAAGTAGTAAATGTCATATACATAGTCATCCTTCTGTTCCTCCTGGTGCCCAGCTCTTGGTCCATCCTCGGATACAGTCAACCGCTCACGGATCAGCTCTGTGGAATTGCAGAGGATCACATCTGGGTCAGATGTCTGTAAAGAAAACAGGAGATGATACATGCATGATCAGAAGTATGTAAGTCCCAAGAGGAGGAACCTAAAAGTTTGGGGGAAAAAAAGGAGCCTCTCTATAGTTCTTTATGTTGGATTCAAAATTCTTATCTCCATGGCCTACCAGTCTCTTTTTTAATTAGTATGAAATTTAAAAATCAAGTATCTCTAAAATATGAGTTCTTATGAGATAGAAACTTAGAAGACAGCCTCTTGCTCTTCTGTGCTTGACTGACATAAGAGAGCACATGAGAAGACTGGCCTAAGAGGAGGAGAGGGGAGGGCGGAGGAGAGAGGAAAGGAGGGGAGGGCTGGGCCAGCAGAATTGGCTACTATTCCAGGTTTTCTGTCTTCTCCGAGCTCTTGTGGTATGCTATTCTTCCTTTGGATCTGCAGGCCCATAGCAGCATCTGTATGGACTTCTAATGGGTTTGCATTTTGTGTAGCCTCCTCTAGGAGTCTGAGGGGGATTCCCAACATTGATGATTACCACCATGGGCTTGCCCACAGTGACACCTTGCTTTTAATCATAAATCAGGAATGCACTCTCCTATAATCCCCAGACTAGAACTGGCCCAGGAAAGATGTGCTTCAGTGCCCATGGGCTGTGTCATCCAGGGCAGCACAGGCCAATCTGGAAACAAGGGGGATGCTGCAAATTGACCCCTCTTGACAGGTTCATCACAGGAGGCCATGCAGCTAAAACCAGGGGGAAGTGGGGAGCACCCCATGGCCAAAGCAGACAAAAGACCAGTGCTATCACTTATAGACTAAAGAGAATTCTTCCTTGCTCCAAAGTCAAAATGAGCTAGAGATGTCAGTTTTTGTGCAGACTCTTGACCAACCTCAAAGATGTTCACAAGGAAAGTTCTGGCTCCAACTCACAAGTCCCCAGCTCTTAGTCCAGTAAATTATGCAGCCATTAAAATACTTACAAAGACTAGTACAAAAAAAAAGTGTTTTATACTCAGACAACAAACCAATTTTACTCCAGTTACCTTTGAAGGGGGTTACAATGAGTATTTTCCCCCCTTTACTTTGTTATACTTTGCTATATATTTTCAAATTTCCTATAATTAACATAATTTTCATAAAAGAAAAATTATTTGAAAGTCTAGGCTATGTGTATGCTTACCCTTATTTTTCATTACACAACATAATAGCATTTTCTACTGTTAGACATATGTAAATACTTTCCCTCTTGCCAGTCTTTGTTGCTATCAATTTAACTGGCCGGCAGTTTGTGTATGTCAATTTCTCAGACAATTTTTTGCTTCCACATACAGTTTCACAATGAATGTGTTTCCTGCATTTGAAAAATGGGGATAAAAAGACCTACCTCATAGGGTTTTTGTGAGAATTAAAAGAAAATGTAAATAGTATAGTGCTGGATGTATAGTAATTTAGTAAACCAACAGTGGCTTTTGTTAATACCATAATTATTTGCTTCTGCTGAATTATTTCCCTAGGACAAATCCTGGGGGTGAGATACGTAGGTAAAATGACATTTTGCTCTTTCAGATTTCCTATTACATAGTACTTTATTTGCTTAAAACTTAGTTTCAATTTAAGGAGAAACCCATTGTAATGTGGCATAGAAACACTGTCACTAATTTTTAAATTCAGATTTTTGGATGGCTTTAGAGTCTACACAATAAAAATAAATTTAAATTGCTTTAAAGTAGACCTCAAGCTGTTTCTGGATTCGTGGTATGTAAAGTCACGCTGTTTTCCAAAAGGTCTACATCAATACTAAGCCTGATAACCCTGTACCATTTTAATCACAGCTTTGGCAGCAGTGTTATCAATAACCTTTCCCCTGCTAATCTAGTAGGCATAAAACCTCATTTGCCTTCAGCTTAATTCATGTATTTTTAAAGATAATCACTCTGTGCAAACATTCTGATGTGTTAGTTTGTACTGCACTGTTGGGAAAACTCTGTGTTCATATCCTTTATCAGTTTATCTACTAGTTTTTCTTATACAACTGAATGAGTTATTTGATTGATTCCACTGATCACTGGTTTACTTTTAAAGATTACTTGACTTGTAACTCATGCATTAGACTGGAAATTCGTTTTGGTAAAAGATGTGACTATAGATATGCCCAAATTGCTACTAGGTATATTAATACTATGATTAAATATTTCTTGCATGATACTTATTGATCAAATGGTTGTTAACAACAATAAAATTCTGTATAGGGGGCTCAATGCACAGTCATTAATCAACCCCAAGCCTATATCTCAACAGTCTCCAATCTTCTGAAGCATAACAAACAAGTTCTTACATGGTGAACAAGGTCTTACATAGTGAATAAGTTCTTACATGGTGAACAGTTGCATGATATATTTTGAATTAAAATTTCATTTTTTAAACTTGAGAAACTATAAAAGGAGTGAATTAAAAATGTTTTATCAAAAGGGCAGACTTTAGGTTGAGGATTTTCTATTTCTATGGTCTTATTGCATGTAGTAGACTTTGTTTTTCAGAAGTGAAGTACAAAACAAAGTTAGTAAATGTAATGTAGTGAAAAGACACTGGATTAAATGTGAGAAGATGTGCATTCTAGACCTGAATCTGCCTCACACTTGGTATGCTACCCAGGGCCAGTCCTTTAACCCTGGTGAGTTTTCCCATCTGCTCTATCTTTATCTTGCTCAAAACCCTCCAATAATTCCCCACCTCAAGGTGAAAAGTGTCCTTAGAAGCACTTAAAAGGCCTAGCAGGAATATTCTCCCCAAATTCCTTACTATTCTCCCCCAACTCACTGGGCTCTAGGCACACTGACTTGGAAAACACCAGACAAACTCGGCTTTAGAACCTTTGTCCTCAGCAAGTCCTCAGCCTGGAATACCGCTCTACAAAACATGCCCAGTGCATTGCCGTTCATCTCCTACAAGTTTTACAAATGACATTTGAAATGGAACCACCTTATGCTTCCCACTTTCACTTCTGTGAAGTGGAACCCTCTTTTCCTGCCTTTTCCCCCCCTTTTCAGCCCATACATATCACCATCTGACATTGAATTTACTTCTTTACTGTTTCTCTCTCTACCTGAACGTTAGGTCTTCACAGCTATATCCATAGAAACTAAGAACAATGTCTGGCAAGTAGCTGGCGCTGAGTGAGTACTTGTTAAATGGATAGCCTATCAGTAAAACAAGGGTATCACGCCTGATGGACCATCCGTCAATAAGATGAAGCCGTGTGCACCCCCTTAACTGTGTGTTTAGCGCCTAGACTCCTGGCACTATCTTCCAGGGAAGTCCAGTGCTCTTTTCCGGGCATGTACTCACTTTGCAGGAGACCCCGGCGTTGGCCTCTGAGTCTCCTTCCTCGTGGACCAGGTCGAACAGCTGGAAGCCTGCACCCTCGGAGGCTTCTGGTTTTTCCGGAGCGTCTTCGGACTCCGGGACACCCAAGGGAATCCCCGAGGATCGGTGCTTAGAGACCACTCTGTAGCGGCCCTCCTGCCGGATATCCCGAGCAGAAGCGCGGAGGCTGCGGCGGATACGCAGCTGGCTGCCCCCGGAGGGTCGCAGGGCGGCCCGCACGAACGGCTGGACTGGTTCCTCCTGGGCGGCGGCAGGGAAAGGGGGCCGGTGTACGCAGGGGCTCGTGAAAGGGTCAGGAATACAATTTCACCCCGGCTGCGCCCTAAGATCCCCTTCATACCAACTCCATCCCTGCCCAATACCTGGGAGCGCACGGTGGCCACCAACTGGAAGACATTATTCTCCGCTGCTCTCTCCAGGTCCTCAGGGGGAGTCCTTTGGGCCGCCGACTCAACTGCGCTGCTCCGGAGGCGCTTACAAGCAAGGACAAGAGCCTCAGCAGGCTCTGCGCTGCGTTTCCGCCTCACCCGGAGCACAGCTGACCTGCCGGCCTCCATAGCAGCTGCCGCAGAGGACTGTGGGAACGCGTGGGGTGTGCTGGGAGAGCCTTCGAGTTCCGATTCCGGGCCTCGGCTCCCGGCACGCCTAGCGGTCACGTGAAGGTTCCGCCTCCGCATGCCGGCCGCAACGTGGTGGCGGTGTCGGCGGAAGTGAATAGAGCGGTTCCCGCTGCGGGTGAGAAGCTGGGCGGGTTGGCAGGTGGGGCCCCGGTTGGAGTCCCGGGTTCAGCCGGCATTCCAGTCCTCAGCCCGTTGTCTCAGGATCGCGTTTCCCAGCCACTGTGTTGCTCTGAGCAGTTGGAAAGTATTCACCACAGACTAGCCAGAGCGGCCCTGTAAAAAGCGTACCCCCGACGTGGATAATTCTTCTGTTTAAAGTCCTTGAGTGGCTCCTAGGGCGTTTAGAACAAAATCCATACACCTTTCCGAAGCCTACTGGGCCGTGTGATTTGCAGAAATCCACCCTTAATCTATCATTTCTTCTGCTCAACGTGCTTCAATTTTTTGTCAGTTTTTGATTATGCACCTAGTTCTTTCTCCCCTTAAGGCCTTTTTTTTTTTTTTTCTTCGGGAAAGTTGGGTAAGGATTCCTGAAATGTAAGCATTGTTACCCATCTTTTAACCTGGCATATCTTCTAGGTCTCAAATGCTTCGTTCCTCGGGTGTTTCTGTACCTTTTTACTCTGTTTTATATTATTTTGTGTATTTCCTTTTGCACTCACATAATTTGTGGTTGTTTATACTGAGTCTTTCTCCCTCGTTAACATCTATTCTCTCGAGGACAAGGACCTCCTTTCCTTTTGTGGTAGTTCTTTAGTCCCTAACACAATGCCTGGCATATAGAAGGTACTTAGCAAATTTTCAGTGAATGAACCAAATGTCTGCTGAAATTTGACTAGTAATGCAGTTAGGTCTTAGCTTAGTGTTTACTATTCCCCCACTTGTAAATGACCTTGTGGGTTCACAGCTCTTGGAGAATGACGAGGGGGTCAGAATATCTCCTGAATCTGGAGTGGGGACTCTTTCTGGTAGATGATGTCATAATAATAGATGAGGGAATTTAGCCATAGAATATGTGTAGTGTTCATCCATAGAGGCTACAGGGCATGGATGGTTCCTATACTCAAGCATTATTTACATGTATGTGAAACCAGTGACTTGTATTTGAAAAGACACTGTGGTCTTAGGTATAGACTCCTTAACATCACAGACAGTGGCAGTTCCACAGATGAACGTTATTTACTACACTCTTAACTTTTAAATGACTTCAGAATTGATTCCACCTGTACACAGGGTAAAGGTTTCAGGATTCTCCATAGTATAGACCCCACTGATGTTTGACTCCTTGTTCAGTTTCACTTAAGCTAAACTGATTTATTCACCATGCATGACTGTCTAGTCTGGTGAAGTGTCCACTTAAATCCTACCCTATTTTAAAGCATTCTTTGAACATTCAGCCAGATGTGGTTATTCTGCTACAGCATTTGTTGGACATAAGTTTACTAAAGCACATTACAGATTCTGATAGTTCCAGATACTGTCTTTTTAAAATAAATATTAGCATTTAAGGTGTACAGAGCTGATTGTAGCAATGCTTTTCAAACTCTGGGTTGCAACTCTTCTCTGAGTTATGAAATCAATTTAGTGGTTCATGACCAATTTAAAAAGAAAAATGAAATAGAAGATACCAGACGGCCTTGCCGATAAGAAGGATGAATGCAGTTTTATGAAACTTGATTATATGTACACGTGTGTATTGTGTCTTAGTGAAGTGTGTTTGTTAGTGGGGTTGTCAGAAACTTTGAAAGCCACTAGATGAGAAGACAGATATGTTGGAATTTTAGAAGTCTGGTTTCACCGAAGGACAAATTGGCTACTTTGAACCAGGCCAGTAATTGCCTGTCTCCTCCAGAAACAGATTTTTCAGAAAAGATTGTTTCCATCTTGTTTAAGAATTCAATGTTTACTCAGGCTAAATAACTTCAAAAGAAAGTAACTCTGGCGGATAAAATGCCTTAGGAATGTTGAGGGACCTGTGCAGGAGGCATTCTTTCTAAGGTTTCCTGAAGATGGATCAGTGTTTAACAAAAAAGGAAGGGGAGTGTGGAACACTTGATGTTTTCTGTATGGCAAGAGGGGAAGGGCACAGGGAGAGCCCACACCTGCTGAGAAGTGCCTTCCAACTTTGAGCTGTGGTTTTTCTGTCTCAGAAATAGGTCTCTTTGGGGAAAAAGCATACAAGACGTGAATCTGCTGACATTTTATTTGAGGTGAAGTTTTAGATGAGGGGTTTTTTAAAACTTGCTTTTAAAATTAAATATTGCGTAGATAAGAAGTGATCATTATAAAAAATAGTGAGGCATAAAGATGACAGTCATAACACGTGTAGTCCCACCACCCAGTTTTAGAAAAAGCACAGTATTATTACTTTTGAAGTCCCCTGTGTGGCCTTTGATCCCATCCTTTCCTCTTCCCTCAGAAGTAACAACTACCCTCATTCCTTGCTCTGCTTTTTAGTGTGATCCCTGAAGAATATATTGTTCTGTTTTGTATAATTATAAATTTTAAATAAATGTAACCATATTGTATGTGTTATGAGATTTGCTTATTTTTTGGCTCAACATTATTGTATTCCTGGGATTATCCAGGTTTTCATATAGCTATGATATGTTTGTTTAGGTGAAGGTTTTCCTGGTTTCTTTGAATTGCTCTTTGTATTTTTCCTTAAACTAAGTGTTTAATATCCCAAGGTGGTATTGGTGGCACTTGTTTACCACCACCCCAATCTTTTTTGCTCTCCTTTCCTCCTAACCTTTTCTTCTGCTTTATTTCCCTTCTCACCTGCCTTTACCTGAGGGCTCACAGATGCACCTGTAAGGCTCATTTGACCCTGTTGAAATCACTGAAGACTGCTGAAGTTTCCAGATAGCTTTATGAATTTCTGTTCCATAGTTTTTGATGTTATATGCTAACTATAAAACCAAATAACTCTAGCTGAAAAGATTAAAATACTGAATAACAATATTTTCAGTGGCTCTGATATTTTTGTTTACTTGTTTTTTTTTTTCCTCTTTTTTCTTGTCCTAAAATTATTTCTTTCTGCTACAGTTTTGGGCATTATAATGTGAATAGATTTCTGACAGTCAGACCTGTCTATGAGAAGTTAGCTGGCAAGGCTGCTTTTTCTGTTCCAAAACTGAAGAGCTGATCAGCACCATGAAGGTCTTCTGTGGGCGGGCCAATCCTGCCACGGGATCCATGGAGTGGCTAGAGGAAGACGAGCACTATGATTACCACCAGGAGATTGCAAGGTAACGAGTTTGTTTACAGTTGGCCACAGCTGGATGGGTCACTTGATCTCAAAAGCAGATGCTTTGGAATCCAGTCTGAGGGTGGTGAAGGCTGTCACCCAGTGCTTCTGATCAGGGCCAGCCTGCTTGGCCAGGTGGGTTTGTGTGGGAGTTAGGCAAAGTCATGCCGTGTGGAGAGAGAGAGAGATGTGGCACCAGCCTTATCAGAGTCCCAGAGGATCTGGCTAGTGGAGAAAAGAGAACCCAAGGTTCAGTAGTAGTAGTAGTAGTAGAGAGCTTATGAGATTTAGTCACTGAAATGGTGACACATTCATTATATTGTTGAATTCTCTTAAATGGACAGATGAAAATGCATTTTTTTTTTCTTGGAAGGAATGTTAAATGTATGTGAGTTACTACTTAGTAGTCAGTAAGTGCCAGGCAACATGCTAGTGCTGTGCTAGGGCTATGAATACCAAAAAATAAAGAAAATAGGGTTCCCATCCTCAAGGAACATGGCCATTTTGATGGAAGAGACAGACATAAAAAATTACAACACTGTGAGACAAAGGAATGTGCCAATAGAAATAGGCACAAAAGTTCATGGAAGCAGTAATAACTGGCTGGGTTGGAGGGTGGTATATGAGTGACTTCCCAAATCTAAAGGGAGGGAAATTGCTTTCTGAGTAGCAGGGACCCTGTGTAAGCTTCTAGATGAGCTAGTGTGGGGGTGGCCAGCAGTTCATGTAGCTGGAGTATGGTGAGAGAGGATGCTGGGAAGGCAGGCAGGAGTCACGCTGGAAAGGGTGGGAGCAAAATATAGAAAGAGGACTGTGTAAATCCAGGCTCTGCCACTGCTTAACTCTGTGACACTGGCCACGCTACTCAACTTCTCCAAGCCTCAGTCTAATACATACATGCATCATGAAATATCTTTATTTTAGGGTTGTTTGATGAGTGATTAAAATACAATATCTGGTGCAGAATAAGGGCTCAAAAATACTACGTTCTTTTTAAAGATTTTGGGCTCTATTTTCTGGGTGATTGAGATGTTAAATGGGAGAAACTGCACTGCATGTTGGAACACTCACTGAGAGCAGTGTGGGGGTGGGGTGGAGGAAGCCAAACCATTTGGGTGGATATTGCAGCCAAAGCTGAGGCAGTAGAGGTGGAGAGAGGAGGAGACACCTTTGAGGGAACTTGAGTTTGGTCACTCATTGGATGCAGTGATGGAAAGAGAGAGAAAATTCAAGAAGTACCAAGATTTCTGAGTAGAGTGACGTGGTGGATGGAGCTGTTGTTTCCTGAGGGAAAGCACAGGAGGAATGGGTGTTGTTGGAGAGGGGAAGGTGATGGAGAGGAGAAGCTGTCTGGGTTTGGACATCCAGCTGGAGATGCCAGTGGGCAGATAAATGTGGGTCTGGAGATAATTTGCAGTTGTTAGTGACAGTTGAAACTGGAAGAGATTGTAGGAGCTCACAGGGTGGAATGAGAAAGGTAGAGGGCTGCAGAAGAAATCCTGGAATAGAACCAGGAGGGAATGGCCAGAGAGTGAGACGGAGTGTCCAGCAGGGTCACAGAAATCCTGGGTGTTAGTGATGGGAGTGAGCTGGGGGGGCTCAGGGAGAGTGATGTCAGTGAACTGGTGGGGAGTGAGTGGGTGATGAGGCAGAGAACATGGGGAATGAAAGCACCTCTTAAAAGGTGGAGAAAGGTAAAAAGGACCACATTTTAACCAAACATTCCTAGGTGGGTCCAGATGTAAAAACCTTGGTGTGCCATTTAAAAAAATACAAACCCGTTTGTTGAGTGCAGTGCTCCTCAAAGTGCAGACTGTGGACTGCCTGTGTCACAGTTGGCTGGAGAACCAGGGCAAATGCACATTTCCAGATTCCAGCCCAATATTTTGGTCAGAATCTCTTTTTGTGCTCTGCGGGAACCTGACTTTAAAATAAGCTCTTCAGTGGTTCTGATGCTGATCGGAAGCTGAAGGTTCCCTGTTCAGTGAGAGCGCCTTGGCTGTCACTTGGAACTCTCAGAAAGCATCTTTGGGCTGAACTTGCTGAGTTCTGTGGGCTTGTCCTCTGCCAGAGATTTTTCAGGTTTGTGAATTACTAAGGTAGAAAAAGTACAGATAAGAGCCTGTCCTTCCTTTAGCATTTCAGTTTGGTGAGCTCTTAGTTTTCCCCAATGACATGAGGGAAGGCGTCGGGCATGATACCCCCACACATACAGCAGGCTTGTTCTTTCCCTTTCCCCGATTCCTGTCCCAGTGTCGCATCTGTGACTATCCCACTGTATGGATGCGTGCAAGAGTATGAAGGTATTAGGCAAATTGAGTCTGAGTTGTTGTTCTTGAGAAAAAGTAGTATGACATATAATGTGATCAGTGGCTGTGGAATTACTGTGACCGGGCTAACTACCAGAGTGTTTTTAAGTCTGAGGTTCTTCGCTGAAAATAAATACCTTTCTCTGAGATATTTTTCTATAGTATCAAAAAATAGCAGCTTATAATTCTATTAGAGTAGTTTAAAATGGGCCTGGATGTTTGTTCCATTAGATTTAGGAATGCTTTTATATATGTGACTATTATGGTATATTGACATATATCATTAGTAGCAGAGGTTTCTAACCTGTCTTTTTTGTTTTTGTTTTTAGATCATCCTATGCTGATATGCTGCATGACAAAGACAGAGTAAGTGTAAAGGAAACCATTACCTTGATGTAGTGTTTAAAACCTTCCATTACAAGGTTAAAAACTGCCCCAGATACGTGATGTGAATTGGAAAGATGCAGAGACAATATGGTGTTGTGGTTGGGATCAGTCAGGAGGCAGGGTCCTGCTTCTGGCTCTGCTGTTGACCTGAGTGTGACCTTGGAGAAAACATGGGACATCACTTACTAGGATTTAAAATGAGGGGGATGTACTAGCTGGTCTCCATGATCTCTAGATAAAAACTCTCTAATTACAGGCTTTCACCTTGTATAGTCAGTTTATAATTTTAAGATCAAATCTCTAGAGGTCACTGCAGATTATATTTTGTAAAGCACATTTGGCCTTCATTCAGAATTACATTGCAGTTTTTCTCCATTTTTGTTTCATCTGAGTCTTCTTTGAGTTATGTTGCGGTTCTGGTCTTACGGTTAGCAACCCACAGTTTCCTGGTCTGCCAGAGTGCTTGACTCTTCAGCCTCCTCTGGATGGCTCAGAAGCTGGGAGGCTCGAAGGGGAAGGATGCAAGGCCAAGCTTAAAAACTGAGTCCAACAGGGCGGGAGAAGGGTCAGCTGCGAGGGTGAGTTGGTCTTGAGGCTGTGTTGGTGATGGTGTCTCCTTCACTCAGCCCTGATCGGCATGACAGGGCTACTAGGCAACAGCATGACTGCACCACCTCTTGAAGCATCGTTAGTGTGTAGGATACACCAGAAGGGTCAGGTGCCGCCTAATTTTCATCAAATACCTGAGTGCCTTTGTTGAGCTGTTGGGGAACTATAGAATGTGGAACAAACACTGTGCCCTTTGACTGGTTCTCTCTGACGTAATGGTCTTGGCTTCTTCCTGGACTCTTGGGCCTGTGAGCCTCTGATTATAGTGTCATCTGCAGAGAGGCTTGTCTTTGCGCCAGCTGCCAGGGCTTTGCCATCCATCTCATCAGCCAAGCGAACAAAAGGGTGCCCTTTTCTTTTTCTGAGCCTTCATTCTGTTACCAAATTCTGTGGATTTTTCAACCCCTCTCTCCCAGCCCTCATTTCTGATGTTGGTCCCTCTTTTCCTTCCTATGCATAGCAGCCTGAGGGGTCTTCCTGAAACGCCAGTCTGCCGTGTTACTTCTCTGTTCTTCAGTGGCCTCTCACTGCTTTTGAGGTAAAAATCCAAACTCCTTGGCAGAACGTTCCTGACTCTTTGTTAACCCTTTGACTTCTACACTCCCCTCCGCAATTCTACAAATGAGGAAAAGTCAAAACAATCAGCTATTCTGTCAGTTTTACTTTGTTGGACATGATCTCTGGGATCATTGTGACCTGCTGCAGTCTGGACTGGGTGCTCTCTAGACTTTCTGTGTGTCCATCATCCTGAGGTTCTTGTTTATTGTCCTGCAGATTTCCTTTACTTCTCTTCTTATGTTGGGTCCTCTGTTCCTTGGATCCCTGTGTTCCTCCCTGGTTCACCCCCTCTCTTTGGTGAAGCACATCCTTCCTCAGTTCCCTGTGAGAGGGTGTATGGGAGGTAAGGTTTTTGGGGCTTTGCTTATCCAAAAACTTCTTTATTCTATCCTTATATGTAGGACATAGACTAAATCTGAATTTTGGTTTGGAAATCACTTCCTTCAGAATTTTGACATTACCACTCCATTTTCTTTTAGAGCCCAGTATTGCTATTTTGAGGTCTGGTATCATTCTTGCTCTTGAAAAAAATTTTGTTATTATGATGTAGACATACAAAAGAATATTAAATGTATATGTACATTTTAAAGAAGAAGAATAAAATAACTGTTCATAGACTTACCACTCAGCTTAGGAAAATAGAACATTGCTATTATTCAGGATTCTCCTGTATGCTCCTTTATTACATTCCTTTCCTTCTCACCCCCCAGAAGTCGCCTCTGTCTTGAATTTTGTATCAGCCACCCTCTTGTTTTTCTTTGTAGTTTTACCATGTATTATATATCCTTAAAAAAATTCTTAGTTTTGTCTGCCTTTGAACTTTATTTAGTGGAGTTATACTGTGTTTATTCTTTGTGACTTCTACACAGTTTTTGAGATTCATCCATTTTGCATGTAGCTGTAGTTCATTCATTTTCACTGCTATGTAGATTCCATTGTGTAAACTTTTTTTTTTTTCCAGTTTCTTGCTATTGTAAGTAGAGCTACTGGAAAATTCCAGTACCTGTACCCTGGTGCACATGCCTACTTTTTTCTCAGGGTTGTGTATCCTAGGAATGGTTGCTGGCCACTGAGTGTGTTCAGCTCCACGAGGTAATGTCAAATTCTTTTCCAAAGTGATTGTGCCAGTTTATTTTCTCATACCTATATATGATAGTTCTTATCGGTCCACATCCTTACCAGTATTTGGTACTAATCAATTTTTACATTTTTGACAATCTGGTGGGTTTGAACCAGTCTCTCATTATAGTTTTAATTTGCATTCCCCTGATTACTCATGAGTATGCCCTCTTTTCATTTGTTCATTGGCTATTCATGTTTCCTCTTTTCTGACTTAGTAATTTGTAGGAGTTCTTTATATATTCTGGGTACTAATCATTAGTTATATGTACTACAGGTATCTTCTCTTAGTTTGTGGGTTTTCATCGATGTAATACAAGTTCTTAAATTTAATGTCATATTTATCCTTTATTTCCTTTATTGGCTGGTGTATTTTGTCTGCTGTCTAAGAAATCCTTCCCTTTGCCTAGGTTTTAAAAGCTATTGCTGATACATAAAATTTCAATTGATTTTTATTTATTGATTTGGAATCCTGTAATCTTTTTCTGTTCTTTTAGTCTTAATAATTATCTGTCGGTATTTGCACAGTCATCTTATCTATGAATAATAATTTTCTTTATTTTTAGGCCTTAATTCATTTTTTTCTTGCTCTAGTTCGTTGGATAGAATCTCTAGTATAATGTCCACTTTGATTTTTTTCCAATTTGTTTGCTAAAAGTTTTTGTAATGTCCTTTAATCTCATTTGATATCTGCAGCACATATACTGATACCATCTCATACACACACCTATTTTTGGTTAATTGTACTTTTTCTCCCTTCACTGTTTTTTTTTTTACTAGTTCATTAAATTTTGTTCTTTATTATTTTTATTCATATGCTTATTTGGAGTTTATTTTTCAGTCCTCTTTCTAATCTTTTGAGGTGGATGCTTACCTTATCTTCTGTCTTTTCTAATACATTTCTCTCCAAATACTGCTTTTAGCTATTGCATGAATTTTTATAATGTAATTTTAAAAGTTCTTCTGTTCTAGATATTTTTTAATTCCCTTTTGATTTAGTCTTTTGCCTGTGAGTTTAGACTTTCTCAATGTTCAAAAGTCTTATTTTTCTTGTTATATTTTCGTTACTAAGATTTCTAACTTGTTTGCAATGTGGTCAGAGCATATTGCCCTTTTGATATCAGCTCTATTAGTTATCAACTGTTGCATAACAAATTATCCCAAAATTTAATGGTGTAATAGGCTTATTATCTCACAGTTTTCTGTGGGTTAGAAATGTGGGCTCACCTTAGCTGCGTTCCCTGGCTCTGGGTCCCTTACAGGCTGTGATCAAAGTGTCACCTGTCATCTCAAGTGTCATCTTGGGGCTTAACTGAGGTGAATCCACTTGTAGGTGTTTAGCCTTTTCATATTACTTACTAACTTATCAGCTCACCAGTGCATTTAAAAAGATTTACAAGTAATTTCTCTATCATTTTTAGTTATTTTCAACAGAATAGTTAGGGTACCTATTCAACCAAACTGTTATAGATGGACATGTTATCTGTTTAAGCTATTAAAGACCTCAGCTAAAAACGAAGAAATGATTTCCTGAGGGGAAAAATATTTTTTAGATGAGGAAGCCATATGAATTAGAGTCCAATAAGGAAATCAAAGCCACGTTACATATTTCAGCAGAGGGAATTGGTTACACAGGGATGGAAGGACTCGGAAGCAAACGGGAGCATCAGCATAGGGCTGGGGAAACAAAGGGAGAAGATGGTGGGTTTCCGGAACCCAGTCCTATGGAACTGGTGCTCAGATTTCTGAGAAGGACAGCTGGGCAGTACTGCAGCTGCTCTGGAGGGGCCTGAGGTGGCTGGTGATGAAGGACAGAGAGTTAGCCCATGTCTGCAACCAGCTGCTGCTCCTGGGAGGACATGACATGAAGAGAGCAGCAGCCCTACGGGAAGGAACCTTCCTGCTCTTCCTACCTTCCAGTCACCCTCTAGTTGCCCTTGTAGCTCACAGCTGGGAAGAGGAGAATGTGGCTTGCAGAGCCCCAGCATCCCTAAGCAGACTACAGAACTGTGGGTGTGGAGGGGAGGGGCAATTGCTTAATAAAAGGGCAAGAGGCTCTCCCGCTGCTCTTGGAGTCTTGCCAGGCCTGCCTGACCCAGCCGGTGCTGCCCCTCGAGGGCCAGAGAGCCCGTAGGTCGTGACTTACAGAACTGCTGCCAGTGGAACTGCGAAAAGCACTTTTCTACTTACTTACAATGATAGGTATGAAGTGACAGCTATTTCTCCCTTTCTCTTAGAATATAAAATATTACCAAGGTATCCGGGCTGCTGTGAGCAGGGTGAAGGACAGAGGACAGAAGGCCTTGGTTCTCGACATTGGCACTGGCACTGGGCTCTTGTCAATGATGGCTGTCACAGCAGGTGCTGACTTCTGCTATGCCATTGAGGTGAGCCACGCTCTTCGGGTGTGTCCTGTGTCTTGTGTGGGATGTTCCCTTATGCCACTTGCACTTTGCCATACTTTTGTTCAGAGACATTCATGGGGTATTTGCTCCATGCTAGGCACAGGGCCAGGTTCTGAGGATAAAAAGATGAATCAGATACAGTTCCTTCCTCCAGGCTGTTTTCCCCATTGAAAACAGTGGTTCCCAGCCATGGCTGCATATCAGAATGACTGAGGAGCTTTAAAAAATACTGATGTGTAGACCTGACACTAAACGCCCCCCCTCCCCCACTACTGTCAAGGTTTTAATGTAATTATTCTGGGATGTAGCTGGGCATTGGGAGTTTTGAATGTGCACGAAGGTTGAGATCTACTACTTCAAATGTCCCCATAGAGCCAGCTATCTTATTACATCTACCAATAGTTTGACAATCTGTTATTTCTTTTCTTTAATAAAACATTAAACAGATGTTGTTTTCTGATAATGTAAATAATATAGATCACTATAGGAAATTTGGTAAATATAAAAAAATAGCGTGTTAACTCAAAGTTAGCCATTGTTAAATTTTGATGTATATTCCAAGCTTCTGGGAAGAGGAGCATTTATTTAAACACTTACATAACCCTACAGATTTTGTTCATATGGTAGTTGAGTTGCAAATAACAAAGCTCAAAGTAAGTGGCTTAAACAGGTAGAGGTTTTTTTGCTTTCTCACATGAAGTCTGGAGATGAGTACTCCTAGGTATTCTGCCTCGACTCTTTGCCAGCTCCCCACCCTGCCATCACTGTGGTCAAGAAAGGTGGGCATTATAAGCTATGGGAATACTGTGGTGTGTTTAGGGAACAGTGTCATCCAGAGTCGTGGCAAAGGTGTCCTGGTAGAAAAACCCAGAAAGGTAGATTATATCCAGATTGCAGAGGACCTAATGCCACAGTAAAGACTCTCAACTCTAATATCTTGAGTTAGGTGTGACAAATCAAAAACTGTAGAGACCAAGAGATCACTGAAATAAAAGGGTTTATTGAGTCTTTACAGATGCAGCCAGATAAAGGACTGAGTCCTGGGACAGGAAGTGTCTGCTACACCAGCAGTAAGGCCAGACTCAAGTACTGGGGCACATTTATGAGGGGTCTGAAGGAAAGAACGTTTTCTAAATTCACATTGGCTATAAATAAGTAAAGTGGGCTAACTAGAAAGGGGGAAGTTCTGGGATAGGTGGTGAGTCTGTAGAGAAGACTTGTGGCCTGGTGGTTGATGATGGTCAGACACTGGTCACACACAAGGAGGATGCAGTGGTTCTGGGGACCTTCTAGATGACTGTTGAAATGACTTCACCCAGGAATGTGGGGTTTCTGGTTATCTAGGGCCCCTGACTATTGACTGATTACCTCACTTTGTCTCTTTCCCTCAATTCTCCAGCCCTATGTCACTTAATTTAGGACATTCCAGTATTTTTTCTTATCAGTGTTCTGAATCTGAGATAGGAGTAATGGGCTTCAGATCTTGAAAATCCTGAGAGTTGTGTAAGTGTGTGTGTTATGTATGAGAGAGACTGTGTACACCTGCCTCAGAATTTCATAAAGTGGATTAAGAATCATTTGGGGAATCATCTTGGTTTTCAAGCAGATACAAAGAAATCTGTGCTTTAAGATGGTTGGCTTGATAGCCTCACAAAGATTTTTATTACCCTTATTTTACAAATGAATAAACTGAGATCCAGACAGGTTAAAGACTTTATCCCACAGTTAGTGGGTGGGAGAGCTAGACCTGGAGCCTTGGTCTTTTGATTCCTTATCACGGTGCATGCTCACTCCACAGTGCTCGCTAGCTTCAGTGGGAGAGGGTGTGTGTTAGTTTTCTAGCATGGGTTTGTAATGGGGGAACAGCAATTTGCTGGTAAGAGGAACTCAGAGGAAGATACTTTGTGGGAAAGATAATGCGTTTCATGTTGGATGTGTTAAGTATGAAAGAGACAGGTCCTCGGGCAGGAGCCAGTGTATGCATGGGCTGCTAATTAAAAATACAGAGGGAGAACATGTCTTTTGGCAGAATTGGTAGGACTGTGCTCTTGGGTTTTTCCACATTCCCATCTCACTTGCCTAGGTACTAATTCTTTCTTGCCTGTGACTCTCAGACCTCTTCATCTGGCCCTTGACGTTCTGCTGGCCTCCCAGTTTTTGCCTCAGTGACCACCTATTCAAACCTCTGGTATTGCTGTTTGTGGACTGCTCTGTGGTTTTCAGCTGTGCTTGAGCTGCATGGTGGCAGGAAAGACAGCCCAGAAGAACAGAGAGAACCTGCTGGCCCCTGGAGGTGGAAATCTGAACCTTTAGAGAGCGGCATGTACAGGTAGATTTGGGACTCACTTGCTAAAGATATGATAGGGGAAGCTGCCAGTGTGAGGGATTGTCCAGGGAGAGTGGGGCCAGAAGAGCAAGCCTTGGAACATGTCTGTGTTCAGGGGACAGTGGGAAAAAGAGTGACTGGTAAAGTCAAGTTCAGACAGACACGAGGAGACTTTAATGTGTGGACGTGGAAGCCAAGAGGGGGCAGACTGCATGGAAGTCGTGGGACAGAGGGAGGGTCTGCAGGCGTGGGTATTACAGAGCAGTACTGTCCACTAGAACTCCGTGTGACTGAGGTGGGGCAGGGACATGGGACAAGCGTCATGATTAACTTTTCCTGCCTATGATGAAAAACACTGAGGTATAAACAGTATAGTAAGAACAGGAGGGACCCCATCTTAAGGCTAAGATCCCATTTTAAATAGCAGAGAGTTGAGATTCCTAACATATTCTCTGGTAATCAGCAATAACCCACCAGCCTACCTTAAGACAGGGCAATCAGTCTTAACTGATATGTCCCCACTGCTTTGAGGGTGACCACTATCTTGGAGAAGAACAGGATAAATCCCTTGTGTTAGGTTTGTTTAGCAAAATCAGCTGGAGGACTCATAATAAAGGAAAGGAGACTTGGTGTCTCTTATCAGAGATAAATATCTTAAGACCACAAGTCAAGCCTACACCCAACAACCCCTCCCTGCCCTTTGCCCCATTCTTGAAAGCCTTAAAAGTCAGAATACCCAACCTGTCAGCACCCCTCCTCTCTGAGGATGCCTGCATTTTCCTTTCTTTAAGTGCATACTTTCAAATAAAGCCTTTTCACTGCTCTAATTATTGCCTTTTGTCTCTTTGCTATTTCATTTTATTTACAAGTCTTCACTTTGTCTCTCCACTCTACTGCTGATAAGTAGGAAGGGGCTGCTGAGAGCTCAGATTTGGACCTGCAAGTTTCCATTGCCTGGGTAACCTGGACAAAACTGCATCTGTGCGATCTGCTCTTAGTAGCCTGCCTGAAAAATCTCCTTTCTTAGGGAAATTCTCAGAACATAATCTCATTCCATCCTGTGCTCTGTGGCTCACCCAAATCCTGGGGTGGTAGAAGCTAGTCCCCATGCTGTGCAGATCCAACAGACACAGGATGCCAAGTGACCCTGGCTTTAAGAGTTGGCAAGGGAATCTGCCCTAGGTCAAGAACTTTCCCTCTTTCCCTCTTTCCCTCTGCCCTTACCTGTTCTCTGCTGCCTGCAAGACAGCTGCTATTCCCTGCTGCTCTTGCTTTAATGAACTCCTTCCTTACCTACACTTGCCTGACCTGTTCAGAAATTCTTTCTCATCCAGAGTCAAGAACCCTCCCCTGTCCAGGTTGAGGTTTCTCCTGGTGCTTCACCTAGTGTGCAGGGGGACACCTCCCCAGCCAGACACAGCTACCCGGCAACATAATATAAAAATCTATAGCCGTGTTGCCAGGCAGCTGCATCTGGGAGGTCTCTCCCTGTGCACCAGGTGAAACCTCAACCTAGACAGGGGAGGGCTCTTGACTCTGAAGGAGTCTCGAGCAGCGTGGAAGAGTGTAGGTAAGGAAGGAATTCAAAGCAAGAGTATGGCCTTGCAGGCAGCTGAGAGCAGGAAAGTGCAGAGGGAGGGAGCGGGAGCTCGCTGAACTTCTCAGCATAGGGCAGTCTCCCTCACCAGCTCCTGAAGTCGGGGTCACCTGGCATCTCTTGTCTGCTTGGATCTGCAGGGCATGGCGGCTAGCCCCTGCTACCCCAGGATTTGGGGGAGCTGCGGAGCACGGGATGAGGGGAGATTTTTCAGGCAGGCTGCTGCAGCTGCAGTTCCCTCTGGGTCACCTAGGAGACGGGGAACTCACAGGTCCAATTCTGAGCTCTCAGCATGCCCCCCAGCCCCCAACTTATCAAGAATAAAGTGGAGACTTGGAAATAGAATGAAATAGAGAAACTGAAACACCACTGGAAAGGCGCAGAGCGACAAAATACAGTCAAGTTGAACAATGAGAAAGCTTTATTTAAAGTTACACACTTAAAGGGAGAGGAAGTCTGGGCATCCTCGGAGAGGAAGCATGCTGAATATTCCCTCTTTTAAGCACTTTTTCAGGAACATGACAAAGGGCCGGGGGTGTAAGCTTTCAAGTGGTCTCAAGGTGAGAGACACTGTATCTCCTCTCTATTATCAGTCCTCCAGCTGATTTTGCAAAATAAACTTAACACAAGAATTTTATTGATCTAGTTCCTCCCCAGGATAGTGACTTTCCTCTGGGAACATATCAGTCAAGACCGCCTGCCCTTACCCCCAAGGTGGGCTAAGTTCTTGTCTGTTTGCTAAAGAATATGTTAGGAATCTTACTTCCTAACTTCTGGCTTTTGAAATGGAATCTTAGCCTTAAGATGGAATTCCTCCTGTTCTTACTATGCTGTTTATATCTTAGCTTTTTTGGAAAACTAATTATGATGCTTGCCTCAGGTCCCTGCCCTGTATCAGCTGTGCTGGCCTGTATGGTTGTCCCTAGCCACGTGTGGCTACCAAGCACTTGAAGTGTGAATAGTGGAACTGAGTTTGTTAATTTTCTTCAGCTCTAATCAGTTTACGTTGAAATAGCTGCGTGTGGTACAGCTACTGAAGTACAGAGGTAGAAGAGCAGGACGAGGACTGCGAGGAAGCCGCTGGGGGGCAGCCAGGAGGTATTGGTGACCTTTAAGTGATGATTTCAGGAGAGAGTAGGATTGAGGAGCGGATGGAATACAAGAAATTTCAGATAGCGACTGTAGATTTCTCTTTTAGTCATTTGGAAAGGAGGAAATATTTGGGGAAGGTGTATTGGTCACAGTGATTTCTGTGGCAGATGCTTTGAAAACAAAGCATGGTCCTTGGCTTCCTCACTTTGTTTCTCCTTTTAGAGAATAAGAACAGCTTTACCTGGAATCTCTAGCAAACCTCTCTGGGTATCATTGTCCAGAATAAGGTTAAATCCCATTTAACTTACCTCACTGACCTGGCAAGAGAGAGATTCAGTTACCCTTAGACCAGAGAGGTGCACCCCTTGAAAGGTCAGTCCCCAAACTGATCTGCAGGGTTGGGGAGAAGACAGAGTGATGTTGGGAAGATGGCTTCAGGGGCCATCCTAGACAGTGTTTTGGGTAGATCTTGAGTTCTTGGTGGCTGAGGAGACTGTGAGGGTCAGAGCCTCAATGGTCAGTGGAGATGAATGATATGTTAAGAGGCACTGTTACTGAAAACCAGTCCTTGTCACCAAAGTCAAATCACAAAACACCATGACAAGGTTTTGAGGGAAGGAAAGGAATAGTTTATTAATTTGACAGCAAATGAGGGAGTGGCGGGCTCATGCCTTAAAGAACCACTGTCCCCCTGAGACATAGGCAGTTAGGGCTTTTAAAGATCATGGGGGGAGAGGCTGTCATGTTCATGACCACAGACACATGAAGCAGCAACTTGCAAGGACCTAAGCAGACATTCCTGTACCAATTTAATTGCTTTTTGTTTCTCTTACTGATTTCTCCTCAGTGCTCTGGGGCAGAATGTCTTGGGTTCTGCAAAATCAGCTTTCTGTGTTATTTCTGATCCTGAAGTTCAGAAAATAGAGAGAAACTGCCTGTTAGTGGATACAAAGGTTTTGGGGCTACTTGAGTTCATTTTCAAGTTAATGTAAGTTAAATTTTAAATCCCAGAGATTTAATCCAGCTTTCGTGTGTTATAGCAGGAGGGGCTGAGGGTGATAGTTTTGTGTGGTGGCAAAGAGCTTGGTGAGACCCTCAAACTATGTCTAAAAACATTAAGCCAGACCCTAGAAGTAATTTAAAATAGATTGTAAAGCTTTTTTTCCTAGCTGAGCACAAATACATTCTTTGCAGAAGAATGTAGCATTAATATATCCTTGATTGTAATAAAAGAATATGTGTTCATAGGAAACATACAGATAATTGGGAAAAGGGCTTAGCAAGAGTAGAAATCTTATCATTGTGACCAGTCACTTTATCATTTTGTTATATTTCCATTCAGTGTGTGGGGCTGCATGTGTGTCTTTCTGGTTTATGTGCTAACATGGTTGGAGCTGTGCTGTCTAAATTGGGCAATCTGGAAAGAGGTGAAGGGGCTTATATGTATGGGGCATTTGAAGGGTTCAGGGAAGATTTCTGCAGAGGGGATTTGTGCTGCCCTCCAATAGTGATGCTGGGGTTCTTGTTTGTGGAGTCAAAGAATGAACTTAGCAAACCATTCAAGGTAGGAGAGCCATGGAAAGGCTTTTATTTAGAGATAAAGTGAGAGGACAGAGCTCCTGGCTTATGCCAGGAGGAGACAGTGCATTGTCTAGGGGTTTTATAGGTAGTTGGGAATGTGATAAAGGGCTTAGGGGTGTGAACTTGTTAAATGGTCCCTGAATATTTAAAATTAACACAAGAAATTTACTGCTCTTGATTTTTCCCTGAGATACAGGTGTCATGTTCTGGGAGCATATCAAATAAGAACACCTGCCCAGCCCCCAAGGTTGGCTGAGGTATTGTCTGTTTGCTAAAGAGTAAGTTAAGAATCTTACTTCTTAACTTCCTGGGTATTAAAATGCAATCTTATTTTTAAGATGAATCCTTACTGCCTTTTACTGTGTTTATGGCTGGGCTCGCTTGCCATTATTAATTGCCCAGATTGCAAATCACCTCATCAGGTATGAAGGAGGAAAGACAGCGCATAGGCCTGCGCCTTTTAGCATGCTAAAGTTAATCGTACACATGATTGTAAATGATTAGCTTAATAAAAACATGTGCTACTCTTCTTTTTTTTCTTTTTTTCTTTTTAATTTTGGTATCATTAACCTACAATTACATGAGGAACATTATGTTTACTAGACTCCCCTCTTCACCAAGTCCCCCCCGCAAACCCCATTACAGTCACTGTCCATCAGTGTAGTAAGATGCTGTAGAATTACTACTTGTCTTCTCTGTGTTGCACAGCCCTTCCCATGCCTCCCCCAACAATATACATGCTAATCTTAATGGCCCCTTTCTTCCCCCACACCCACCCTTATACCTCCCTTCCCACCCCTCCTCCCCACTCCCTTCCCTTTGGTAACTGTTAGTCCGTTCTTGGGTTCTGTGATTCTGCTGCTGTTTTGTTCCTACAGATTTTTCTTTGTTCTTATACACCACATATGAGTGAAATCATTTGGTACTTCTCTTTCTCCACCTGGCTTATTTCACTGAGCAAAATACCCTTTAGCGCCATCCATTTTGTTACAAATGGTAGGATTTGTTTTCTTCTTATGGCTGAATAATATTCCATTGTGTATATGTACCACATCTTCTTTATCCATTCATCTACTGATGGACACTTAGGTTGCTTCCATTTCTTGGCTATTGTAAATAGTGCTGCAATAAACATAGGAGTGCATCTGTCTTTTTCAAACTGGTCTGCTGTATTCTTAGGGTCAATTCCTAGAAGTGGAATTCCTGAGTCAAATGGTATTTCTATTTTGAGCTTTTTGAGCAACCTCCATACTGCTTTCCACAATGGTTGAACTAATTTACATTCCCACCGGCAGTGTAGAAGGGTTCCCCTTTTTCCACATTTGTTGTTGTTTGTCTTTTGGATGGTGGCGATCCTTACTGGTATGAGGTAATATCTCATTGTGGTTTTGATTTGCATTTTTCTGATGACTAGTGATGTAGAGCATCTTTTCATGTGTCTGTTGGCCATCTGAATTTCTTCTTTGGAGAACTGTCTGTTCAGTTCCTCTGCCCATTTTTTAATTGGATTATTTGCTTTTTGTTTGTTGAGGTGCGTGAGCTCTTTATATATTTTGGATGTCAACCCTTTCTCGAATCTGTCATGTATGAATATATTCTCCCATACTGTAGGATGCCTTTTTGTTTTATTGGTGGTGTCCTTTACTGTACAGAAGCTTTTCAGCTTGATATAGTCCCAGTTGTTCATATTTGCTTTTGTTTCCCTTGTCTGGGAAGATATGTTCATGACGAAGTCGCTCGTGTTTATGTCCAAGAGATTTTTGCCTATGTTTTTTTCTAAGAGTTTTATGGTTTCATGACTTACATTCAGGTCTTTGATCCATTTTGAAATTACTTTTGTGTATGGTGTTAGACAATGATTCAGTTTCATTCTCTTACATGTAGCTGTCAAGTTTTGTCAACACCAACTGTTGAAGAGGCTGTCATTTCCCCATTGTATGTCCATGGCTCCTTTATCATGTATTAATTGACCATATATGTTTGGGTTAATATCTGGAGTCTCTATTCTGTTCCAGTGGTCTGTGGCTCTGTTCTTGTGCCAGTACCAAATTGTCTTGATTACTGTGGCTTGGTAGTAGAGCTTGAAGTTGGGTAGCGAGATCACCCCTGTTTTATTCTTCCTTCTCAGGATTGCTTTGGCTATTCGGGGTCTTTGGTGGTTCCATATGACCTTTTAAACTATTTGTTCCAGTTCATTGAAGAATGCTGTTGGTAGTTTGATAGGGTTTGCACTGAATCTGTAGACTGCTTTGGGCAGGATGGCCATTTTGATGATATTCATTCTTCCTAGCCAAGAGCATGGGATGAGCTTCCATTTGGTAGTGTCCTCTTTAATTTCTCTTAAGAGTGTCTTGTAGTTTTCAAGATATAGGTATTTCACTTCCTTGTTTAGGTTTATTCCTAGGTATTTTATTCTTCTTGATGCAATTGTGAACAGAATTGTTTTCCTGATTTCTGTTTCTGCTAGTTCATCATTAGTGTATAGGAAAGGAACAGACTTTGTATATTAATTTTGTATCCTGCAACTTTGCTGAATTCTGATATTCTAGTAGTCTTGGAGTGGATTCTTCAGGGTTTTTTATATATACAATATCATGTCATCTGCAAACAGTGACTTTGACTTCTTCTTTACCAATCTGGATTCCTTGTATTTCTTTGTTTTGTCTAATTGCCGTGGCTAGGACCTCCAGTACTGTGTTGAATAACAGTGGGGAGAGTGGGCATCCCTGTCTTGTTCTCGATCTCAGAGGAAAAGCTTTTAGCTTCTCGCTGTTCAGTATGATGCTGGCTGTGGGTTTGTTGTATATGGCCTTTATTATGTTGAGGTACTTGCCCTGTATACCCATTTTGTTGAGAGTTTTTATCATGAATGGATGTTGAATTTTGTCGAATGCTTTTTCAGCGTCTGTGGAGATGATCATATGGTTTTATCCTTCTTTTTGTTTATGTGATGGATGATGTTGATGGATTTTCGAATGTTGTACCATCCTTGCATCCCTGGGATGAATCCCACTTGGTCATGGTGTATGATCCTCTTGATGTATTTTTGAATTCAGTTTGCTAATATTTTGTTGAGTATTTTTGCATCTATGTTCATCAGGGATATTCGTCTGTAATTTTCTTTTTTGGTGGAGTCTTTGCCTGGTATTGGTATTAGGGTGATGCTGGCTTCATAGAATGAGTTTGGGAGTATTCCGTCCTCTTTTATTTTTTGGAAATCTTTAAGAAGAGTGGGTATTATGTGTTCTCTGTATGTCTGATAAAATTCAGCGGTAAATCCATCTGTCTCTGGGGTTTTGCTCTAAGGTAGTTTTTTGATTACCGCTTCAATTTCGTTGCTGGTAATTGGTCTGTTTAGATTTTCTGTTTCTTTCTGGGTCAGTCTTGGAAGGTTGTATTTTTCTAGGAAGTTGTCCATTTCTCCTAGGTTTTCCAGCTTGTTAGCATATAGGTTTTCATAGTATTCTCTAATAATTCTTTGTATTTCTGTGGGGTCCATCGTGAGTGTTCCTTTCTCGTTTCTGATTCTGTTGATGTGTGTTGATTCTCTTTTTCTCTTAATAAGTCTGGCTGGGGCCTTATCTATTTTGTTTATTTTCTCAAAGAACCAGCTCTTGGTTTCATTGATTTTTTTTCTATTTTTTTATTCTTCTCAATTTTATTCATTTATTCTCTGATCTTTATTATGTCCCTCCTTCTGCTGACTTTAGGCCTCATTTGTTCTTCTTTTTCCAATTTCAATAATTGTGACTTTAGACTGTTCATTTGGGATTTTTCTTGAAATATGCCTGGATTGCTATATACTTTCCTAGTTTTATGCCTTTGTGGTCTGAGAAGTTGGTTGGTAGAATTTCAGTCTTTTTGAATTTACTGAGTCTCTTTTTGTGGCCTACTATGTGGTCTATTCTGGAAAATGTTCCATGTGCATTTGAGAAGAATGTGTATCCTGTTGCTTTTGGGTGTAGAGTTCAGTAGATGTCTATTAGGTCCATCTGGTTCAGTGTGTTGTTCAGTGCCTCTGTGTCCTTACTTATTTTCTGTCTGGTGAATCTGTCCTTTGGAGTGAGTGGTGTGTTGAAATCTCCTAGAATGAATGTATTGCGTTCTATTTCCTCGTTTAATTCTGTTAGTATTTGTTTCACATATGTTGGTGCTCCTGTATTGGGTGTATATATATATATATATATATTTATAATGGTTATATCCTCTTGTTGAACTAAGCCCTTTATCATTATGTAATGTCCTTCTTTATCTCTTGTCACTTTCTTTGTTTTGAAGTCTAATTTGTCTGATACTAGTACTGCAACACCTGCTCTTTTCTCCCCATTGTTTGCATGAAATATCTTTTTCCATCCCTTGACTTTTAGTCTGTGCATGTCTTTGGGTTTGAGGTTCGTCTCTTGTAAGCAGCATATATATGGGTCTTGCTTTTTTATCCATTCTATTACTCTGTGTCTTTTGATTGGTGCGTTCAGTCCATTTATATTTAGGGTGATTATTGAAAGATATGTACTTACTGCCATTGCAGGCTTTAGATTCATGGTTATCAAAGATTCAAGGTTAGCTTCTTTACTATCTAACTGTCTAACTTAACTCACTTATTGAGCTATTATAAACACAGTCTGATGATTCTTTGTTTCTCTCCCTTCTTATTCCTCCTCCTCCATTCTTTATATGTTAGGTGTTTTATTCTGTGCTCTTTTGTGTTTCTTTTGACAGCTTTTGTGAGTAGCTGATTTTATTTTTTGCCTTTAGTTAGTATTTGGTTGGTCTGCTTTCTTTGCTGTGATTTTATTTTCTCTGATGACATCTATTTAGTCTTAGGAGTGCTTCCATCTAGAGCAGTCCTTCTAAAATACCCTGTAGAGGTGGTTTGTGGGAGCAAATTCCTTTAACTTTTGCTTGTCTGGGAATTTTTTAATCCCTCCTTCATATTTAAATGATAATCGTGCTGGATACAGTATCCTTGGTCAAGGCCCTTCTGTTTCATTGCATTAAATATATCATGCCATTCTCTTCTGGCCTGTAAGGTTTCTGTTGAGAAGTCTGATGATAGCCTGATGGGTTTTCCTTTGTAGGTGACCTTTTTCCTCTCTCTGGCTGCCTTTAATACTCTGTGCTTGTCTTTGATCTTGGCCATTTTAATTATTATATGTCTTGGTATTGTCCTTGGGTTCTTTGTGTTGGGAGTTCTGTGGGCTTCCGTGGTCTGAGAGACTATTTCCTCCCCCAGTTTGGGGAAGTTTTGAGCAATTATTTCTTCAAATATACTTTCTATCCCTTTTTCTCTCTCTTCTTCTGGTACCCTATAATGCAGAGATTGTTCCATTTGAATTGGTCACACAGTTGTCTTAATATTGTTTCATTCCTGGAGATCCTTTTATCTCTCTCTGCTTCAGGTTCTCTGTGTTCCTGTTCTCTGATTTCTATTCCATTAACGGCTTCTTGCACGTCTTCCAGTCTTCTCTTAAGTCCTTCCAGAGATTGTTTTATTTCTGTATTCTCCCTCCCAACTTTATCCATTAGCTCATGCATGTTTCTCTGCAGTTCCATCAGCATGGTTATGACCTTTATTTTGAATTCTTTTTCAGGAATAATGGTTAAATCTATCTCCCCAGGCTCCTTCTTGTGGGTTGTCTGGGTAATTCTGGACTGGATCATATTCTTCTGCCTTTTCATGGCGGTAGAGGTAGTTGTGGGCAGTCGGTGCGTGTATAAGGTAGGAGAACAAAGTCCCTTCTTACTTGCTGGTTGCCTTCCTATCCTCTGAGAACGGCAACCCCTAGTGGCTTGTGCTAGGCAGCTGCAGGCCGATGGGGCTGCTGAGTCTGGCCCAGGTGGCTGCGGAGGAGGCTGTGGGCAGTTGCTGTGGGCACGGCCGCTCTCAGGCTGCTCCGCTGCTATGGTGGGGCCGCACCGGAAGGGGAATGGATGGGAGGCTGTTTATTGCCATGAGGGGCCTCAGAGCTGCGCTGCCTCCCAGAGGGTTAGGGTGCCCAGAGTTCCCCAGGATTCTCAGCTGCTGGGCTGAGTGTGCCGGGACGCTTCCAAAAAACACCGCTTTTCTTTTCTTTTGTCCCAGGGGTGCCAGCTGCAGGGACCCACTCGCAGATTTTACTGTTCTGTTTCCCTAATATCCAGCACACCACGCACTGTGTGTCTGCGCTCCCGGTGCGGATGCCTAGGGCTGGATATTTAGCAGTCCTGGGCTCCCACTCCCTCCCCACTCCGAGTCCTTTCCTCCTGCTGGTGTCCCGCCAGGCTGCAGCTTGTATCTTACCCCCTTCGTGAGGTGCTGAGTTCTCACAGATGTAGATGTAGCCTGGCTGTTGTACTGTATCTTCTGGTCTCTCTTTTAGGCATAGTAATATTTGTTGTATTTTCAAAAATATATATGGTTTTGGGAGGAGATTTCCACTGCCCTACTCATGCCGCCATCTTGGCTTCTTCTTCTCTTCTTTATCTGGGGAATATTAATTGATCTCACTGAAGAATGACTCTAGAGCTTAATGTTTAACAGAGTTTTGGTAGGGGGTTTCCTTGCATGTAGTTACATTGCTCTGACTGTAACTATCCTGCCCTGCTTTTTCCGGAGGCCCTCACCCTACTCTGACTGCACCCGCAGCCCCTGTCTCAGTAGGGTTTGCTGTAGCAGGTGGAGGTAGGGCAGGGAAGGCTCAGGCTCGCCTAGAGCACAGTGAGATCAGTGTGGCTGGAGCATGTGTGTGGGGATGGGGCAGGAGGGGAGTAAGGCTGGGGGAAGCTGGGGGAAGTACATACAGGCTGTGTTCTGCCAGCTCTGGAGATGTGGGACAGCTTTGAGCAGGAGGGTGACCTGCTCACACTTAATCTCTTTACACAGTAATGGTCTCCCTTTCTTCTAGAGAGAACAGCGCAAATCTTGTCCCAGGTCCTGTTTTTGTGAGGCAAGTCCCTTTTGTGATTCCCTCTAGTGTGGCAGTGACACCTACCGTCTTTACTAAGTAGTGCAACCTCCTTGGGACAGCACCGGGAGGGGTGTTTCCTGGTTTGTGGGAACTCCTAGCTGCAAGTTAAACCCAGTGGAATCTCTTCCTATTGTATTCATTTTCATGACACACATTTGGAGAGTAAGTGTTTAAGTTACATAAATGCAGTCTTGTTTATTCAGATCAAATTAGCCCAAAGAAATAATTTATCTCCATCAAACGGTAACACAGGTACCTTTGGTCTATTCAAGAAGAAATGCTGTCGTGGCTGCCTCTTCTCAAATCTTAGGACTAAGGCATATCTTGCTAATCTTGGGTTTAGATTGTTATTTATTGCTCATTTTTACGTGTGTTTTGGCTCTGATTTCTAGGTTTTCAAGCCTATGGCTGATGCTGCTGTAAAGATTGTGGAGAAAAATGGCTTCAGTGATAAGATTAAGGTTATCAACAAGCATTCCACTGAGGTGACCATAGGGCCAGGTAAGATTGACACACCTTGTGTCAGAAGCTTTACGTGCTCTTGTGGAAGAGAGGAAAGGGCTTACTTATTCCAGTTACCTAGAATAAGTTGTCAAGTACACCACTCCAGTTACCTGGAATAAGTGTATCCAGGTAATTGCCGAGAAATGAGGCCTTTCTGTGTAGTGATCTGAGAACAAGCACTTTGCTTCTCTACTATTTTCTCTACTGGTTAACACACAGCAATGAATAAACCAGAGCTAATTGAGTGCAACAGCAGTGAATGGAAATGAAAGCTCCTTTTGCCTTAAGCAAGTTGGAGTTCTTGTGTGGCTCAGCTCTCTGAGTGTTGAGTCTTATCAGACTGAAGTGAAACTAACACTGTGCAATTAGTCTCACTGCTAGACAGTAGACAGCAGAGATACCTATTGTTAGTAGATAGCAGATAGCCCTAGACAATAGATAGTAGATAAGATTTGCTTAGTTCTGACACCCTGCCCAGCATCCCACATGAGAGATTTGCCTATACTGCACAATTTTTCCAGGTTTTCAGAATATTTTTTATAGTCTAGGGGTTTGAATCAGACTTCTGGAAGTTCACATGCCACTGATACCTAGAGAGCACAGTGGAGCACAAATGTAGCTTGTGGGGAGGTTATGGTCACCACCACAGGTTTTAAAAAGGCAGTGTTTTAGAATGAACCATCTATGTAAGATCAACGTTTTTCTCACATTTTTTTAGGAGAATCTGAAATTTGAACAAAAGGAATTAGTGTCCCTTTTTTTTATTTTTAAAATGTACTATTAAAAAAATTCTGAGTTATTTAAAGATAAAATTGGCTTTATTCAACAGTTCATGAATTGGGCAGCTTCCCATCTAGTAAATAGAAGGGAGCTCTGAAGAACTGAATAAAATGGGAGACTTATAGGCAGAAGGGGGCAGAGACAAGGGAAGATCCAATTACTCTCTGTTTGTTTGGGGGATGGAAGGGTTCTATCAAAACTGCAGGGTTAAGTCTTGGTTTTAAGTCTTGGTTTGGTGACTGGGCTTAGCGTAAGTGACTCCATTTAGTGCCTTTTTTAAAAATTTTAATAATACTATACATATAAAAGAGTGCACAAATCATCCCATTAAAAAAATTTTTTTTATTAAGGTATCATTGATACACACTCTTATGAAAGTTTCACAAAACAATGTCATCACTACATTCACCCTTACTGTCGAGTAGCCCCCCAATACCCCATTGCAGTCACTGTCCATCAGTGTAGTAAGATGCCACAGAGTCCCTACTTGTCTTCTCTGTGCTACACTGTCTTCCCCATGACCCCACACACACCATGTGCACTAATCATGATACTCCACAATTCCCTTCTCCCTCCCCCACCCTCCCTTTGGTAACCGCTAGTCCCTTCTTGGAATTTGTGAGTCTGCTGCTGTTTTGTTCCTTCAGTTATGCTTCATTGTTATACTCCACAAATAAGGGCAATCACAAATCATCCCATTTTTAATCAACATTATTGAGGTATAATTTACATAAGATGAATGAACCCATTTTAAGTGTACAAATTTGATGAGTTTTGACATATGTAAACACACTTGTACTTGTATCTACTTCTACAATTGATAGAATATCACCATCGTGCCCAGAGATTCCTCATGACCCTTTACGGTCAATAACCCATATCCCTGACCCTTGGCACCTACTGATCTTTCTTCAAAATAGGTTAGATTTGCCTTTTCTAGAATTTTGAGTAAGTGAAATCATACAGCATGTACTTTTTGTGCCTGCTTTCTTTTCCATAACATAATGCTTTTGAGTTTCGTCCGTTGTTCTGTGTATCAAAAGTTCATTCTCTTCTGTTGCTGAGCAGCACTCCGTGTTGTACATCCTGTGTTCGTTCCTTCATCTGTTGATAGACATAGGTAGTTTTCCAGAGAGGTCTTTAGGTTCACTGATCTTTTGTGGTGTCTCACCTGCTGTCAAGTACATCTAGTGAACTTTCCATTTCTGATAATTGTATTTTTCGTCTCTAAAAGTTCCCTTTGATAGTTTTTTATAACTTCCATTGTTCTTATATATTCATGTGTTCCTTTGAATAGTTTACATATTTATATTAGCTGTTTTATCATCTGTATTTTCTATTTCCACTGTCTCTGGCTTTTGTGGGTTTTTCTGTTGACCAATTTTTATCCTGGTTTTGAGTCACACTTCTTCTCATGCCTAGTAAGTTGTATTTGGATGCTTTGTATATTGGGGATTTGCACTGCTGAGTGCTGGATTTTGTTGTCTTCCTTTAAAAATATTGTCTGGCATGTACCTGGATTACTTGCAGATCGATTTCATCCTTCCAGGTTTGTTTTTAAGCTGTGTTGGAGCAGGGTTAGAGTAGATTTAAGCCATGGTTTCTCAACCATGGTGCTGTTGACATACTGGACCTGATAATTCTTTGTTGGGGGAGCTGCCCTGTGCATTGTAGGGGGTTTACCCTGGCCTCTATCCAGTAGAAGCCAGTAGCATCTCCCTCCTCCCACCATTTGTGCAAATCAAAAATGTCTCCAGACATTGTCAAATGTCCTGGATTGCGGGTAGAGCAAAATGGCCCCTTGTTGAGAACCACACTGTTCTAAGGCTACTTTAGCCATACTTGTATACAGAGACCTTTCTGGAGTCTCTCCTGAGAGTGCCTGCCTGGGTTCTGGCTGATCAGATCTAGAATGTTTCCCAGTCCTCTGTGAACTCTGGGAATCAGTCCACTCACAGCTATGAAATTATTCATCCTTTGCCAAGCCTTCTGGAGTCTTAACCTGTGTGTGTGTGTGTGTGTGTGTGTGTGTGTGTGTGTTCGTGTTCACAGGGGACTCGGAGTCCTGTGTGTGTGTGTGTGTGTGTGTGTGTGTGTGTGTATGTTTGTGTGTGTATTCACAGGGGACTCTAGGGGAGTCCTGTGTGTGTGTGTGTGTGTGTGTATTCACAGGGGACTCTAGGGGAGTCCTGTGCAGATTTCTGAAGCCTCTTTTTGTGTAACTGCGTCTCTGGTTCCCTCCCCTGCAAGTCCCAGCCATCTGCACTCCCCTGACCTTTGGACGTTGTCTTCTTACCTCAGCAAGACTGCTGTGCTCTGCTTGCCATCTCCCTCCCTGTACTGGAGTCTGGAAAGTACCTGCTGGCTGAAAGCCAGAGCAGTAGTGGGGTCACTTTGTTCTCTTTTTAGGGAATAAACGGTGTTGCCTTGTATTCAGCATCTGAAAATATTTATTTCCTGTGTTTTGTCTGGTTTTCTAGTTGATTACAGTGGGTAGGAGAGTCTGATCCCCGCCACTCTGTCTGGCCATGGGTGGGGCTCTTGACCACACAGCGACCAGCCCACAGTGCAGCCCTTTGCTGTGTCATCCGTGACTGCCCTTTGCCATCCTTCAGACTGTGTGCTGTGCATGTACTCCCTGTGTGAAGCCAGGCCCCTCATATGCTTTCTTCATAGTAGTGCTCTCTAGTGCCTATCAGTGCAAAAATAAATAGTTATGTAATTATGTGTTTAATGTCTGTATCTCCATATAGCTGAAGCACCCTGAGGTTATGGACTCTGTGGTCTTACTAATTACTCCACTTCATAACTTGTATAAGGGCCTGGCACATAAAAACATTCAGTAATATTTGTTTAGGGAGCCAATTGTCAACTTTGCTTGGTCCTTAACCCCTTGTAAATGGGACTTTGTTTCTACTCCCCCGTCTTGACAAGTGGCTTCCTCATTGCCAAGGCTGATGGTCTTCCCTCTGCTTTTTCTCTAAACACTGCAGCTTTGGGACTTCTACTACACAGTCTTTCTGGAAACTCTCTTTTCCCAGGCCTCAGTGACATCTCCCAGTCTTGCTTCTCCTCTGCAGCCTTCATTGTGTTTCCAAATGTGTATTTCCAAAGTTCATTCTCAGCCCTTTTCAGAAATGGCATCCAGGTTGCCCATTCCTCAGGGGAGGCCGGAGAGGCTTACACACGGAGGCAGGTGTAGCAGCTGACTCAGGGAACAGCCTTGATTCATGCATACAGTCATTTGGCGAAGACTTAGGAGGCCCCTGGGGTGACTGCCCCTTACGTTCCTACTGTGCCCTCTGCACCCTGTAGCACTAGCACTCATGCCCCGGATACTAGGCTCTCAAGAATGTTGAAATTCAGTGGGTCATAGAGCTTTATTTATCTGAAACACATTTGGGCAGTAAATCATTTTAAGTTACATAATTGGTTTAATTATTCAGGAGGTAGAATTGGTAAGAATTGGTAGTTGGTGATTGATTGGATGTTGAATGACAGAGGGAAGAA
Source organism: Manis javanica (assembly GCF_040802235.1). Taxonomy (NCBI): domain Eukaryota; kingdom Metazoa; phylum Chordata; class Mammalia; order Pholidota; family Manidae; genus Manis; species Manis javanica. Next base: position 48,303,627 of record NC_133172.1, read on the forward strand.
TCAAGAATTCAGCTCGTTTGCTGACTATTACTGGGTGCTAGGCATTGTTCTAGGCACTGGGGTACAGTGGTAAACGGACCAGTCAGGGTCCTGCTTTCCTGGAGCTAGTAAACAATGCCCAGTTTTCAAGACTGTGTTGCTGGTGGTGCCATTTATTGAAGCAGGATCATTGGAGGGAGAAGCAGGTATGTGGGGGTGGTTCAGTTTGGGACAGTGCCCTTCAGCTGGAGTTTGGCACATCTGAGAGGATGGGCAGTGCCACTTGGGAGGCTGGTCTCTGTGCCAGGGGACAAGTTTCTTCTCCGTCTCCTTTCACGTCATCCTGCTGTTGAGCACAAGTGTATTTCATAGCAAGTGGACAGCTTCCGCCTTTGCTATCCTAATCACCACCGCATGAAGCAGATGTTGTCACCTGGGTTTTACAGATGAGGTGACTGATGGTCAGCACTGAGGGTCAAGGCTAGAAAGTGGGATCCAGGCTCAGGCCTCTAGGCCTCAAGGTTCAAGCTCTCCACTGCACCCTTCTCTGAACCTCTAATGCTTCCCCTTTTTTGTCTCATCCACGATACTTGTCTTATGTAGGAAAGATGAGTGGGCTTTGTCAAATTGTAATTCATGAGCCATTAGGAGTGTTTACAGTTAATTTTAAATGATGAATAGCCCCTTCCAAAGTCTGTTTTGTCTCTTGGTTCATTAAAAATTATAATTGTAGAAGTAATATTGCACTACATTACAAGTTTTAGAAAATAGAGTGAACAAAAAGACCCTCCATAATCCTACTATCCTAAAACAACTGTTATTTGGGGGATTGTTTGGTGGCAAGACTAAATTAAGAAGGACTTGGTGTAAGGAACGGGGGGTTCTGATCCTGGGTCTTGTAGCATCCATTGAATGTCAGGGGAATTAACCAGCCTCTCGCTCTTTTTCTCTCCCTCTCTGCAGTCTAGAAATACTTGAAGTACTAGCTCTCAGTTTTTACTTTTCAAATAATTTTTGGTAACTTAAAAGTTAATAGCTTATTAGTTTGTCTCTTGCCAATTACTAATAAGAATGAAAAATTCTCCATATATCTGAATGATTTATTTTCTGTTTTGAATTTTCTATTAGTATTTTGGCCTGGTTTTCTTTTTGGGTATTTATACTTTTCCTTATGTGTTTTTCAAGTTCTTTGCAATATGAAACATAGAGAAAAATTGAAAGTAATACAGTGAACACCCATATTCTCTTAACCAAGACTTACCAATTGTTAGCATATTTGTGTGTATGTGTGTCTATGTATGTATGTGTATACATCTATACATGTCTATGTAGAGAAAAATACTTTTTTTGCTGAATCATTGGAAAGTCAGTTGCAGACATGTTGACACTTCTAAATACTTCATATGTATATGCTTTCAATTTAATGACCCATTAACCTTTTATCTTTCACATATTTGCTGTAGATATATTTTTCTAATCTGTTGTTTGCTCCTGGCCCTCTTTCCTTGTGTTTTGCAGATGGTGACATGCCATGCCGTGCAAACGTCCTGATCACAGAGCTGTTTGACACAGAACTGATTGGGGAGGGAGCGCTACCCTCCTATGAGCATGCACACAGGCATCTCATGCAGGTAGGGACCAACGGCCTCCCTCGGGGATATTGCTGTGATCCCAGCTGGCTCACACATTTCTTGTTGATAAGCCATGCTCTACGTACCCTGAGCCCTCAGTACCTTTCCAAAAATCCTAGCACATCCCTCAGTTCTGCAAGCCTCTGGTTCTCCTTCATTGTGACTTACGTGTCTTTTGAATGCCAAGTCTTGGTAGGTTAGAGTTGAAAGGCAAGAAACTATCTTCAGTTCAACAAATATTCTTTGAGTGTTATCTGTTGTAGGATGATCTAGCATCCAGAGAGAAGTGTAAGACAGCCTTCTTGCCTCTGAGACCCGTACTAGTCGCTGATGGTAAGGACCAGATGAACCAAATGGAGAGGCAGACAGAAGTACCACTGACATTTGGGTTAGGACTGGCAGAAGAGGTCAGGGGTGAGGAAGATGAGGGCATATTAGAGAGGGTGGAGCTTGGAAGGGTGCTGAGGAGAGGGTGGGGTGTCCCAGGGAGAGGACCTGTTCGATAGGTCAGTGAGAGCACCAGCCTGGGGCGCTTGTGAGCAAATGGGGGGCAGCGGGGGAGGGGTGGAAGGCCTTGAGTGTTAGGTTGTTCCAGGTGAAGGAGTTTGGGTGGTGATAATCTTTGACAGTATTTGAGAATAGAGAGACATGCTGAAAATCTTGTCTCAGAGATGTTGGTCTTGCTTTTCATGGACATAAACTAGAGGTGGCAACTCAGAGGCAAAGGCCCGAGAGGCAGTGTGAGTACTGCTGCCTCTGCTGGCACTGCCCCTGTGGGCACTGTCCAGAGAGTCCCAGCCTGGGACCCTCTTTGGGGTTCTTGGAGTCCTCAGCATGAGGAAGGGGCTCCTTCCAGGGCAGTTGGGGCCAGAGTCCACATCACTCACACATTCAGCGCATGGCGGTGGTTGCCCTGCAGATCCCACACTGTGAGATGTCTGTCTCCCAAATGGAAAATGCTTTTCTTGTCACTTTGGTAGTGATTATTTCTGTTTCTCCACCTTAAAACCATCAACTCGATGAATCCCTGAAATAGAGAACACGGATAAATATTTACGATTTTGTTAATGTTGCCTGATTTGTCTTTTTCTAATTTAGCTAATAATTAAGAAGGAAGGTGGGCAGTTGGCCTGTAGCAGCCAGGTGTCTATTGTCCACTCTAATCACTACCCCCATCTGCCCACCTTGGGTCTGAGCTTGAGGGGGTTGTGGCTGGACACAAAAATCTTCCATTGCCCTGTCCCTCATCTGGCCTTATTGGAGGGCATGGAACTGGGATGCTGGCATGTGTGACAGATAGTCCCTGTGGTGGTGAAGTGACCCAAGGATTGATCTCAGAAGATACGTTTATTGAGTGCCTTCATTCTGCTAGCCCTTTTTTGGGCACCAAGAATATGAAAGTGAGCCCCTAGGTAGGCAGGTAGGTGAGCAGGTCTTCACAGTACAGCTAGAGGTGTGTCCTTTCTGACGGTAGTTAGAGGGTGACATCCTGCCCACTCTGGCAGGGGGAAGTGGGGAGTGTCAAGGAAGATGAAGCTTGAGCTGTGTCAGTCTTAAAGGATGATCAGGTGTTGGCCTGGCAGACAGGGGATTTGTGGCAGAGGAGATCAGCAGGCACAAAGACATGAAGATGAGTTGGTGCAGTGGCTCCCAGGCCCTACAAGTTGTTTGGATTATGGGTAGTGTGGGAGGGGGGCTTAGAGATGAGACTGGAGGGCTGGACAGGGCTAGACAGAGAAAAAAGGCCCATGCTCCAGAAGGCAGTAGGACACCACAGAACGGTTTTAAGCAGGGGATTGATGTTAGATTTACCAGGCAGGCATGTGGAGGGCAGTTAGGATGTAGGACCAAAGGCAGGAAGACTGGTTAGAAGGTGGTTGTGGAGTCATCCAGGTGCTGGGGTTGACGTGGACCTCAGTTAAGCCCATAGAAATGGGCCCCGAGAGGTGGACTTAGGGAGGGGAAGGTAGTCAGAGACTTGGTGATTACTTAGATGAGGAGGCACTGAGGTGATGCCAAGGGGGTTTGGGTGACTGGACTGGGGAGGTGGTGCTCCCTGTTGAATGGGAGTGCAGGAGGAGGGGTGCCGGGAAGGTGGGGAAGGGGTGTAGGTGATCTGCTCCGTTTAGGCAAGAGAGTTTGAGCTGAGTGTCAGCCAAGTAGAGAGGACCAAGAGGCCTTTAGATACATGGGATTTGGTAAAGGAACGTGGAGTGAAGTCCCTCAGAGGAGATTATGGGGAGGGAGAAGGAGAAAAAGGTGGTCCAGACCAGGTCTCTAGGGAGGCCCCTCTGTGAGGATGGCAGGGGAAACAGCGGTGAAAGGGGCAGCGGGGGAGAGCAGTGCTTAACCAGAGCCGTGTCTGGAGACGTTCTTGATGTCACAGCTGAGGTGCGGGTGCCACTGTCACCTTGTGGGTAGAGGCCAGGGGTGTTGCGAAGCACAGAGGAGCCCCCCTATAAGACAGGATCATTTGCCCAAGAGGTCACTAGTGCTGAGGCAGAGAAACCCTGCACTTGTCATTTCCGTTCAGCAGCAGCTGGGAGTGTCCTTTTTATGGCTTGTCCACTTGCGCCTGATGTGTAGAGGGTGTTGGATGGATGAATGAGGTAGGAAGGAAACTAGATGAGGGTCCGCAACCAAAGCCGAGTGAGGAGAGGGCTTGGGAGTGCCTGGTGAGGCCGAGAGGTCCGGTCAGTTGAGGGTGGCACTTGTGCAACAGGGAGGTGCTGGGGAGAGCTGCACTGAAGGGAGGCTCTGAGCTGAGTGCCACAGTTACTGCTGAGCAGGAGGCTTGGACTCCTTCAAAGCTGGTGTGGGAGTCAATCAGCATGCAATTAAGGTTTATTTTTGAATTATTTAAGAGTGTCAGGTCCCTGGGAACTTACCTGACATAAGTCATTTTTGGTATAATGTGTGTTCTTTTTTAAATGTAGTTCCTTTTTTTTTTCTTTCCCAAGGGCATTGGGGCAAAAAGAGTTATCCTAGAACCATCCAAAAAATTGTCCTCATGGTGGTTAGGTGTTAGCTGTCACTGACGTGGACTCTTATTAAGGAATGTACCTCTTTTGACTGATGGGAATTATTGTGGGTCAGCATACCTGGTTTATTGTTTTCTTTTGTATTTTTTTCAATAAAAACTTAGGAAAATTGTGAGGCGGTGCCTCACAGAGCAACCATCTATGCGCAGCTGGTGGAATCCAGAAGGATGTGGTCGTGGAATAAGCTGTTTCCCATCCGTGTCCAGACCAGCCACGGAGAGCAGGTCATCATTCCTCCCGTTGAACTGGAGAGGTGCCCTGGCGCGCCGTCCGTCTGTGACATTCAGCTGAACCAGGTGTCGCCCTGTGACTTCACTGTCCTCAGTGATGTGCTGCCTATGCTCAGGTACCAGGAAGCCAACCAGGGTGGTGAGACTTTAAGACATTTGATAGAAAGGGGTCTTTGGAAGTCCTTTTTGAGTGGGAAGGAAACCTGATGTCACCTCCCTCTGAAGGCAGGAGTCTGTTACAGATAAGTCTGATGGCTGGTAAGGTCACCATAAAAGCATGAAGATGGAGCGTGTAAGCTTTAAAAGTTTGCTTAAGTTCCTGAATGTTCTTTCACAGTGTGGACTTCAGTAAGCAAGTCAGTAGCTCAGCAGCCTGCCATAGCAAGAAGTTTGAACCTCTGGCATCTGGACGAGCTCAGGTGGTTCTCTCGTGGTGGGACATTGAAATGGACCCTGAGGGGAAGATCAGGTGCACCATGGCCCCCTTCTGGGCACACTCAAACCCAGAGGAGCTCCAGGTAAGAGGCAGGAGCCGAGCATATATCATGTAAATCAGGAAACTTGTCATCCAGTTTTGATCACAGGTTTATTAGGTAGATTCATAAGAATTTAGAGACAGTAGGAAGTGTGTTAAAGAAGAGGGTTTATTAAAATAAAAAGCAAGGCTATCTATAGTAAGATATGAGATAGATGTCACAGGCCAGGTTCATGGTCAGCACCAGTGGACACTGAGCCGTAGGAGAGCTTTGGTGTGTTCACTGTCCCATGTCCTGGCACAGCCACTTTTAGGTCCCATGCACCCTGCCCCATGCACCCTGTGATTTTATTTTCTCCTAGGGACCTCAGATGAGCTTGGAAGAGAGAACTACAACCAGTTTTATTTTCTCTAGCCTCAAAATCTAACTTCTACAGCTCAACAAAGTGGGTAGACAATGTGAACTACTGAAAGGGAAATAGAGATTTTCTCTTTCAGTGTTAAAAACTGTTAAGCCTCACTCATAAGAGCACTTAAATAAGAGCACATTTAAATTATAGTGAGATACCATTTTTCACCTTTTGGTAAGTAAAGTTCAGAAAGTTTGGTAGCATACTGTTGACGGAGCTGTGGGGAAGAGCAGGAGAACGCTCATCAGAGCACCCATGGAGATGAGGAGGCCCAATCTGTCACCACGGAGGGTGACACCACCTCTAGACATTTGGACTCTGAATAGATTTGCATATGTGTAGAATGGCATGTGTGGCAGGATACTCACTGCAGCCCTGATTTAATAGAAAAGACTGGAACATCCTAGAAGCCACCAGGAGGGGACTGGCTAAGTCCTTATCTTACATCCATGAGAGGGTGAGGCAACCTTCTATGCCCTGATGGGAAACAGTCTCCAGGGTGCATCATTACGTAAAACAAAAATGGGGGCAGAACGTTGTGTGGTATGTGAATGACAATGTTACTGAAAATAAGAATATATGTTTACGAGTGTATATGTGTGGTGTGTGTGTATGAGGATATCCTTGAAAGAGTTCACAGAAATAGGAGACTAGGGGTGGAAAGGAAACTTCTTTTTCTCCGCATTACTCTTTTGAATGTTCTCTCTTTCTTTTTTATACTTCTTTTTTTAAATTTTGGTATCATTAATCTACAATTACATGAGGAACATTATGTTTACTAGACTCCCCCCATCCCCAAGTTCCCCGCACAAACCCCATTACAGTCATTGTCCATCAGCGTAGTAAGATGCTGTAGAATCACTACTTGTCTTCTCTGTGTTGCACAGCCCTCCCTGTGCCCCGCCCACATTATACATGCTAATCATAAGGCCCCCTTTCTTTTTTCCCCTCCCGTATCCATCCCTTCCCACCCCTCCTCCCCAGTCCCTTTCCCATTGGTAACTGTTAGTTCATTCTTGGGTTCTGTGAGTCTGCTGCTGTTTTGTTCCCTCCGTTTTTGTTTTGTTCTTATACTTCACAGATGAGTGCAAATCATTTGGTACTTGTCTTTCTCCACCTGGCTTATGTCACTGAGCATAATACCCTCTAGCTCCATCCATATGGCTGCAAATGGTAGGACTTGTTTTCTTCTTATGGCTGAATAATATTCCATTGCGTATATGTACCACCTCCTCTTTATCCATTCGTCTACTGATGGACACTTAGGTTGCTTCCAACCTTGGCTATTGTAAATAGTGTTGCAATAAACATAGGGGTGTATATGTCTTTTTCAAACTGGGCTGCTGCATTCTTAGGGTAAATTCCTAGGAGTGCAATTCCTGGGTCAAACGGTATTTCTATTTTGAGTTTTTTGAGGAACTTCCGTACTGCTTTCCACAATGGTTGAACTAACTTACATTCCCACCAGCAGTGTAGGGAGGGTTCCCCTTTCTCCACATCCTCGCCAGCATTTGTTGTTGTTTGTCTTGGATGGTGGCGATCCTTACTGGATCCTTACTGAGGTGATATCTCATTGTGGTTTTATTTTATTTTATTTTATTTTATTTTATTTTTTTGAGAGGGCATCTCTCATATTTATTGATCAAATGGTTGTTAACAACAATAAAATTCAGTATAGGGGGGTCAACGCTCAATGTACAATCATTAATCCATCTCAAGCCTAATTCTCGTCAGTCTCCAATCTTCTGAAGCATAACAAACAAGTTCTTACATGGTGAACGAATTCTTACATAGTGAATAAATTCTTACATGGTGAACAGTACAAGGGCATTCATCACAGAAACTTTCGGTTTTGATCATGCATTATGACCTATAAACAATCAGGTCAAATATTCATATTCGTTTGATTTTTGTACTTGATTTATATGTTGATCCCACATTTCTCCTATTATTATTATTATTTTTATTTTTAATAAAATGCTGAAGTGGTAGGTAGATGCAAGATAAAGGTAGAAAACATAGTTTAGTGCTGTAAGAAGGCAAATGTAGATGATCAGATGATCAGGTGTGTGCCTATGGACTAAGTATTAATCCAGGCTAGACAAGGGCAGCAAGACATCCACGGATGCAGAAGATTTCTCTCAAAGCAGGGGGGGTGAGGTTCTGAGCCTCACCTCTGTTGATCCCCAAATTCTCACCTGATGGCCCCCCTGCGACTGTGCCTGTCTTAGGTTGTTCCTCCCTTGAGGAATCTTACCCGTCTCTGGCTAACCAGTCATCTTCCGGGGCCATACAGGGAAATGTAAAGTTGGTAAGTGAGAGAGAAGCCATATTATTTGCAAAGGTTAGCTTTTTACTTCTTTGCAGATTTATGCCCTGTGGCTTGGCTTCTATGCCCAGCACTTGTCTTGAGGTATCTTTACCACCTGGAGGAATTATGATACTTGGTAAATTCGATATGAGGCACGAATTCTATTTAAGGGTTGTAATTAGGAAGGAAGAAGAAAAGCTATAGATGTAGCATATGAAGGAAACATGGGAGGATTGATTATTTCTTTGACATATCTTCTTGTAGAGTACCTTAAGTATGTATAGGTTTTAAACTACTAACTAATTTGCACACACATATTAACATAATAGGAATACGGTGACATAAACAAAGCAAATCTATAATTACCATCCATCTCCAGTGAAGCCAAGAAAACCATTTAGGCACCCTAGGCATTTGTGAAAATTTATCTATGATATGATGGATATTGTCCAACTGTACTTGAACCATCAGACAAATTAAAGCAGCCCATTTCTGGGATCTGTTCACATCCCATATGTTCTTTTAACCATAGATAGTCTATAGTCATGAGATTTTGGAGTGCTACAACTTGCACCCCTCCCAACTCCTGGTTCAGTTCCAACAGTACAGATCCGGTCAAATTCGTTGTCTCACTGTATGCACATGCCAGCCTAGACATCTCCCTCCTCATTCCAATGGCAAGTCCAGGAGATGGTGGGCTGGATGCAGCCACAACCGCAGCATCGTCGGGATCCCTGTGGAGGCTTTTTGATGATCATTCCCCGGCACAAGTCCTCCAGAGAGTGCTGATGCCGGAAGCTCCTCCTCATATCGTATCTTAGTTCATTTTCTGGGTATCCAAGCTAGGCCTTGATCTTCTACATAGAAACAAACAGACCCTTTGCCCACAGTTTGACATGCCCTCTATACCACTGTGCAGAACTCATTGGAGGTCAGCACACAGTAACTGCTTTTTTTTTTTTTTTTTTTTTAATTAAGAGAAAGGAATATTATCAGAAAAGAGTACCTCCATAGCTGATCATCTGACACCCTTTAAGTGATCAACATTAAGGATATTTAAAGCATGCGTTGATCTTTGATTTACCAATAGTTTTATCCTGTTAAGGAGTAATCCCCCTTTTCTTTCTTTCTTTCTTTTTTTTTTTTTTTTTTTTTTAATTTTTAATCTACACTTACATGAAGAATACTATGTTTACTATGCTCTCCCCTATATCAGGTCCCCCCTAACAACCACATTACGGTTACTGTCCATCAGCTTAGCAAAATGTTGTAGAGTCACTACTTGTCCTCTCTGTGTTGTGCAGCCCACCCTCCCCTTTCTCCCTCCCCCCCATGCATGCTAATCTTAATAACCCCTTCTTCTTCCCCCCTCTATCTCTCCCTGCCCACCCATCCTCCCCAGTTCCTTTCCCTTTGGTACTTGTTAGTCCATTTTTGGGTTCTGTAATTCCACTGCTGTTTTGTTCCTTCAGTTTTCCCTTTGTTCCTATACTACTCAGATGAGTGAAATCATTTGGTATTTCTCTTTCTCCGCTTGGCTTATTTCACTGAGCATTATACTCTCCAGCTCCATCCATGTTGCTGCAAATGGTTGGATTTTTCCACTTCTTATGGCTGAGTAGTATTCCATTGTGTATATGTACCACATCTTCTTTATCCATTCATCTACCGATGGACATTTAGGTTGCTTCCAATTCTTGGCTATTGTAAATAGTGCTGCGATAAACATAGGAGTGCATCTGTCTTTCTCAAACTTGATTGCTGCGTTCTTAGGGTAAATTCCTAGGAGTGGAATTACTGGGTCAAATGGTAGGTCTGTTTTGAGCATTTTGATGAACCTCCATACTGCTTTCCACAATGGTTGAACTAATTTACATTTCCACCAGCAGTGTACAAGGGTTCCCCTTTCTCCACAGCCTCACCAGCATTTGTTGTTGTTTGTCTTTTGGATGGCAGCTATCCTTACTGGTGTGAGGTGATACCTCATTGTAGTTTTAATTTGCATTTCTCTGATAATTAGCGATGTGGAGCATCTTTTCATGTGTCTTTTGGCCATCTGTATTTCTTTTTTAGAGAACTGTCTGTTCAGTTCCTCTGCCCATTTTTTAATTGGGTTATTTGTTTTTTGTTTGTTGAGGCGTGTGAGCTCTTTATATATTCTGGACGTCAAGCCTTTATCGGATCTGTCATTTTCAAATATATTCTCCCATACTGTAGGGTTCCTTTTTGTTCTATTGATGGTGTCTTTTGCTGTACAGAAGCTTTTCAGCTTAATGTAGTCCCACTTGCTCATTTTTGCTGTTGTTTTCCTTGCCCGGGGAGATATGTTCAAGAAGAGGTCACTCATGTTTATGTCTAAGAGGTTTTTGCCTATGTTTTTTTCCAAGAGTTTAATGGTTTCATGACTTACATTCAGGTCTTTGATCCATTTTGAGTTTACCTTTGTATATGGGGTTAGACAATGGTCCAGTTTCATTCTCCTACATGTAGCTGTCCAGTTTTGCCAGCACCATCTGTTGAAGAGACTGTCATTTTGCCGTTGTATGTCCATGGCTCCTTTATCAAATATTAATTGACCATATATGTTTGGGTTAATGTCTGGAGTCTCTAATCTGTTCCACTGGTCTGTGGCTCTGTTTTTGGCCCAGCACCAAATTGTCTTGATTACTATGGCTTTGTAGTAGAGCCTGAAGTTGGGGAGTGAGATCCCCCCTACTTTATTCTTCTTTCTCAGGATTGCTTTGGCTATTCGGGGTCTTTGGTGTTTCCATATGAATGTTTGAATTATTTGTTCCAATTCATTGAAGAATGTTGCTGGTAATTTGAGAGGGATTGCATCAAATCTGTATATTGCTTTGGGCAGGATGGCCATTTTGACGATATTAATTCTTCCTAGCCATGAGCATGGGATGAATTTCCATTTATTAGTGTCCCCTTTAATTTCTCTTAAGAGTGACTTGTAGTTTTCAGAGTATAAGTCTTTCACTTCTTTGGTTAGGTTTATTCCTAGGCATTTTATTCTTTTTGATGCAATGGTGAATGGAATTGTTTTCCTGATTTCTCTTTCTATTGATTCGTTGTTAGTGTATAGGAAAGCTACAGATTTCTGTGTGTTAATTTTGTATCCTGCAACTTTGCTGTATTTCGATATCAGTTCTGGTAGTTTTGGAGTGGAGTCTTTAGGGTTTTTTATGTACAGTATCATATCATCTGCAAATAGTGACAGTTTAACTTCTTCTTTACCAATCTGGATTCCTTGTATTTCTTTGTTTTGTCTGATTGTCGTGGCTAGGACCTCCAGTACTATGTTAAATAGCAGTGGGGAGAGTGGGCATCCCTGTCTGGTTCCCGATCTCAGTGGAAATGCTTTCAGCTTCTCGCTGTTCAGTATAATGCTGGCTGTGGGTTTATCATATATGGCCTTTATTATGTTGAGGTACTTGCCCTCTATTCCCATTTTGCTGAGAGTTTTTATCATGAATGGATGTTGAATTTTGTCAAATGCTTTTTCAGCATCTATGGAGATGATCATGTGGTTTTTGTCTTTCTTTTTGTTGATGTGGTGGATGATGTTGATGGATTTTTGAATGTTGTACCATCCTTGCATCCCTGGGATGAACCCCACTTGGTCATGGTGTATGATCCTTTTGATATACTGTTGAATTCTGTTTGCTAATATTTTATTGAGTATTTTTGCATCTACATTCATCAGGGATATTGGTCTGTAATTTTCTTTTTTGGTGGGGTCTTTGCCTGGTTTTGGTATTAGGGTGATGTTGGCCTCATAGAATGAGTTTGGGAGTATTCCCTCTTCTTCTATTTTGTGGAACACTTTAAGGAGAATGGGTATTATGTCTTCTCTGTGTGTCTGATAAAATTCCGAGGTAAATCCGTCCGGCCCCGGGGTTTTGTTCTTGGGTAGTTTTTTGATTACTGTTTCAATTTCTTTGCTTGTAATTGGTTTGTTTAACTTTTGTGTTTCTTCGTTGGTCAGTCTTGGGAGGTTGTATTTTTCTAGGAAGTTGTCCATTTCTTCTAGGTTTTCCAGCTTATTGGCATATAGGTTTTCATAGTAGTCTTTAATAATTCTTTGTATTTCTGTGGAGTCTGTCGTGATTTTTCCATTCTCATTTCTGATTATGTTGATTTGTGTTGACTCTCTTTTTCTCTTAATAAGTTGGGCTAGAGGCTTATCTATTTTGTTTATTTTCTCAAAGAACCAGCTCTTGGTTTCGTTGATTTTTGCTATTGTTTTATTCTTCTCAATTTTGTTTATTTCTTCTCTGATCTTTATTATGTCCCTCCTTCTGCTGACTTTAGGCCTCATTTGTTCTTTTTCCGGTTTTAATAATTGTGATGTTAGACTATTCATTTGGGATTGTTCTTCCTTCTTCAAGTGTGCCTGGATTGCTATATACTTTCCTCTTAAGACTGCTTTCACTGCATCCCACAGAAGTTGGGGCTTAGTGTTGTTGTTGTCATTTGTTTCTATATATTCCTTGATCTCTCTTTTGATTTGTTCATTGATCCACTGATTATTTAGTAGCATGTTGTTAAGCCTCCATGTGTTTGTGAGCCTTTTTGTTTTCTTTGTAGAATTTATTTCTACTTTCATACCTTTGTGGTCTGAAAAATTGGTTGGTAGAATTTCAATATTTTGGAATTTACTGAGGCTCTTTTTGTGAGCTAGTATGTGGTCTATTCTGGAGAATGTTCCATGTGCACTTGAGAAGAATGTATATCCTGTTTCTTTTGGATGTAGAGTTCTATAGATGTCTATTAGGTCCATCTGTTCTAGTGTGTTGTTCAGTGCCTGTGTGTCTTTACTTATTTTCTGCCCGGTGGATCTATCCTTTGGGGTGAGTGGTGTGTTGAAGTCTCCTACAATGAATGCATTGCAGTCTATTTCCCTCTTTAGTTCTGTTAGTATTTGCTTTACATATGCTGGTGCTCCTGTATTGGGTGCATATATATTTAGAATGGTTATATCCTCTTGTTGGACTGAGCCCTTTATCATTATGTAGTATCCTTCTTTATCTCTTGTTACTTTCTTTGTTTTGAAGTCTATTTTGTCTGATATTAGTACTGCAACCCCTGCTTTCTTCTCACTGTTGTTTGCCTGAAATGTTTTTCCATCCCTTGACTTTTAGTCTATGCTTATCTTTGGGTTTAAGGTGAGTTTCTTGTAAGCAGCATATAGATGGGTCTTGCTTTTTTATCCATTCTATTACTCTATGTCTTTTGATTGGTGCATTAAGTCCATTTACATTTAGGGTGACTATTGAGAGATATGTACTTATTGCCATTGCAGGCTTTAGATTTGTGGTTACCAAAGGTTCAAGGTTAGCTTCTTTAGTATCTTACTGCCTAACTTAGCTCACTTATTGAGCTGTTATATACACTGTCTGGAGATTCTTTTCTTCTGTCCCTTCTTATTCCTCCTCCTCCATTCTTCATATGTTGTGTGTTTTGTTCTGTGCTCTTTTTAGGGGTGCTCCCATCTAGAGCAGTCCCTGTAGGATGCCCTGTAGAGGTGGTTTGTGGGAAGCAAATTCCCTCAGCTTTTGCTTGTCTGGGAATTGTTTAATCCCGCCATCATATTTAAATGATAGTCGTGCTGGATACAGTATCCTTGGTTCAAGGCCCTTCTGTTTCATTGCATTAAGTATATCATGCCATTCTCTTCTGGCCTGTCGGGTTTCTGTCGAGAAGTCTGATGTTAGCCTGATGGGTTTTCCTTTATAGGTGACCTTTTTCTTTCTAGCTGCCTTTAAAACTCTTTCCTTGTCCTTGATCCTTGCCATTTTAATTATTATGTGTCTTGGTGTTGTCCTCCTTGGATCCTTTCTGTTGGGAGTTCTGTGTAATTCCATGGTCTGTTTGATTATTTCCTCCCCCAGTTTGGGGAAGTTTTCAGCAATTATTTCTTCAAAGAGACTTTCTATCCCTTTTCCTCTTTCTTCTTCTTCTGGTATCCCTATAATACGAATATTACTCCTTTTGTATTGGTCACATATTTCTCTTAGTGTTATTTCATTCCTGGAGATCCTTTTATCTCTCTCTATGTCAGCTTCTATACGTTCCTGTTCTCTGGCTTCTATTCCTTCAATGGCCTCTTGCATCTTATCCATTCTGCTTATAAATCCTTCCAGGGATTGTTTCACTTCTGTGATCTCCTTCCTGACCTCTGTGATCTCCTTCCGGACTTCATCCCACTGCTCTTGCATTTTTCTCTGCATCTCATCCCACTGCTCTTGCATTTTTCTCTGCATCTCATCCCATTGCTCTTGCATTTTTCTCTGCATCTCTGTCAGCATGTTCATGATTTTTATTTTGAATTCTTTTTCAGGAGGACTAGTTAGGTCTGTCTCCCTCTCAGGTGTTGTCTCTGTGATCTTTGTCTGCCTGTAGTTTTGCCTTTTCATGGTGATAGAGATAGTTTGCAGAGCTGGTACAAGTGACCGCTGGAAGAGCTTCCCTTCTTGTTGGTTTGTGGCCTTCTCCTGGGAGAATAGCGACCTCTAGTGGCTTGTGCTGGGCAGCTGTGCGCAGACAGGGCTTCTGCTTCCTGCCCAGTTGCTATGGGGTTTCTCTCCGCTGTTGCTGTGGGCTTGGCCTGGCTGGGGCTGTTCCTCCAAAATGGTGGATCCCCGTTGGAGAGGGAGCGGCCGGGAGGCTATTTATCTCCGTAAGGGGCCTCTGTGCTCCCTGCTGCCCAGCGGGTTAGAGTGCCCAGAGATCCCCAGATTCCCTGCCTCTGGTCTAAGTGACCTGTCCTGCCCCTTTAAGACTTCTAAAAAGCACTCTCCAAACCAAAACAACAACAGCAACAATGAGAGAGGGAACAGAAAGAAAAAAAAAGGAAAAAACACACGATCTTTTTTTTTTTTGTCCCCAGGTGCCGGTCCCAGGCACCCGCTCACTGGTCCTGCTGCCCTGTCTCCCTAGCACCAGGGTCCCTGTCCTTTTAAGGCTTCCAAAAAGCACCCACCCACCAGTCCCGCAGGGAAAGAACGCTCGATATTCTTTGTCCTCAGGCGCTGGTCCCAGGCACCCGCTCACCAGTCCCGCTGCCCTGCCTCCCTAGCACCGGGGTCCCTGTCCCTTTAAGGCTTCCAAAAAGCGCTCGCCAAAAAGAGAAAAAAAGGGGAAAAATGCGCGATTTCCTCCGTCCTCAGGTGCCGGTCTCAGGCATCTGCCCACCGGTCCCACTGGGAAAAACGTGGGATATTCTTTGTCCTCAGGTGCCGGTCCCAGGTAGCCGCTCAGAAGTCCCGCCGCCCTGCCTTCCTAGCACTGGGGTCCCTGTCCCTTTTAGGCTTCCAAAAAGCACTCACAAAAAAGAGAGAAAAAAAGGGGAAAAATGCGCTATTTCCTCTGTCCTCAAGTGCCGGTCTCAGGCACCCGCCCACCAGTCCCGCAGGGAAAAACGTGGGATATTCTTTGTCCTTAGGCGCCGGTCCCAGGCAACCGCTCACCAGTCCCGCCGCCCTGCCTCCCTAGCACCGGGGTCCCTGTCCCTTTAAGGCTTCCAAAAAGCGCTCGCCAAAAAGAGAAAGAAAAAAAAAGGGGGGAAAACGCGCAATTTCCTCCGTCCTCAGGCGCCGGTCTCAGGCACCCGGCCGCCGGTCCCGCAGGGAGAAACACGGGATATTCTTTGTCCTCAGGTGCCGGTCCCAGGCACCTGCTCACCGGTCCCGCCACCCTGCCTCCCTAGCATCGGGGGCCCGTCCCTTTAAGGCTTCCAAAAAGCACTCGCCAAAAAAAAAACCGCTCCGGTTTCTTTCCACCCGCCGGGAGCCAGGGTGAGGGGCGCTCGGGTCCTGCCGGGCCGGGGCTTGTATCTTACCCCCTTCGCAAGGCGCTGGGTTCTTGCAGGTGTGGATGTGGTCTGGATGTTGTCCTGTGTCCTGTGGTCTCTATTTTAGGAAGATTTTTCTTTGTTATATTTTCATAGCTCTATGTGTTTTTGGGAGGAGATTTCCACTGCTCTACTCACGCCGCCATCCTGGCTCCGCCTCCTCATTGTGGTTTTAATTTGCATTTCTCTGATGACAAGCAATGTGGAGCATCTTTTCATATGTCTGTTGGCCATCTGAATTTCTTTGGAGAAGTGTCTGTTCAGGTCCTCTGCCCATTTTTTTATTGGATTATTTGCTTTTTGTTTGTTGAGGTGCGTGAGCTCTTTATATATTTTGGATGTCAACCCTTTCTTGGATCTGTCATTTATGAATATATTCTCCCATACTGTAGGATGCCTTTTTGTTCTATTGGTAGTGTCCTTGGCTATACAGAAGCTTTTCAGCTTGATGTAGTCCCACTTGTTCATTTTTGCTTTTCTTTCCCTTGCCCGGGAAGATATGTTCATGAAGAAGTCGCTCATGTTTATGTCCAAGAGTTTTTTGCCTATGTTTTTTTCTAAGAGTTTTATGGTTTCATGACTTACATTCAGGTCTTTGATCCATTTTGAATCCTTTTGTGTGTGGTGTTAGACAATGATTCAGTTTCATTCTCTTACATGTAGCTGTCAAGTTTTGTCAACACCAACTGTTGAAGAGGCTGTTATTTCCTCATCGAATGTCCATGGCTCCTTTATCATATAAATTGGCCATATATGTTTGGGTTAATGTTTGGAGTCTCTATTCTGTTCCAGTGGTCTGTGGCTCTGTTCTTGTGCCAGTACCAAATTGTCTTGATTACTGTGGCTTTGTAGTAGAGCTTGAAGTTGGGTAGTGAGATCACCCCTGTTTTATTCTTCCTTCTCAGGATTGCTTTGGCTATTCGGGGTCTTTGGTGGTTCCATGTGAATTTTAGAACTATTTTTTCCAGTTCATTGAAGAATGCTGTTGGTAATTTGATAGGCATTGCATCGAATCTGTATATTGCTTTGAGCAGGATGGCCATTTTGATGATATTAATTCTTCCTAGCCAGGAGCATGGGATGAGTTTCCATTTGTTAATGTCCTCTTTAATTTTCTTAAGAGTGTCTTACAGTTTTCAGGGTATAGGTCTTTCACTTCCTTGGTTACGTTTATTCCTAGGTATTTGATTCTTTTTGATGTTGTGAATGGAATTGTTTTCCTGATTTCTCTTTCTATTAGTTCATTGTTAGTGTATAGGAAAGCCACAGATTTCTGTGTGTTAATTTTGTATCCTGCAACTTTGCTGAATTCCATTATTAGTTCTAGTAGTTTTGGAGTGGAGTCTATAGGGTTTTTTATGTACAATATCATGTCATCTGCAAATAGTGGCAGTTTGACTTCTTCTTTACCAATCTGGATTCCTTGTATTTCTTTGTTTTGTCTAATTGCCGTGGCTAGGACCTCCAGTACTGTGTTGAATAACAGTGGGGAGAGTGGGCATCCCTGTCTTGTTCTCGATCTCAGAGGAAAAGCTTTTAGCTTCTCGCTGTTCAGTATGATGCTGGCTGTGGGTTTGTTGTATATGGCCTTTATTATGTTGAGGTACTTGCCCTCTATGCACATTTTGTTGAGAGTTATCATGAACGGATGTTGAATTTTGTCGAATGCTTTTTCAGCATCTGTGGAGATGATCATGTGGTTTTTGTCCTTTTTGTTGATGTGGTGGATGATGTTGATGGCTTTTCGAATGTTGTACCATCCTTGCATCCCTGGGATGAATCCCACTTGGTCTTGGTGTATGATCCTTTTGATGTATTTTTGAATTCAGTTTGCTAATATTTTGTTGAGTATTTTTGCATCTACGTTCATCAAGGATATTGGTCTGTAATTTTCTTTTTTGGTGGGGTCTTTGCCTGGTTTTGGTATTAGGGTGATGTTGGCTTCATAGAATGAGTTTGGGAGTATTCCCTCCTCTTCTGTTTTTTGGAAAACTTTAAGGAGAATGGGTATTATGTCTTCTCTGTATGTCTGATAAAATTCCGAGGTAAATTCATCTGGCTGGGGGTTTTGTTCTTGGGTAGTTTTTTGATTATCGCTTCAATTTCGTTGCTGGTAATTGGTCTGTTTATATTTTCTGTTTCTTTCTGGGTCAATCTTGGAAGGTTGTATTTTTCTAGGAAGTTTTCCATTTTTCCTAGGCTTTCCAGCTTGTTAGCATATAGGTTTTCATAGTATTCTCTAATAATTCTTTGTATTTCTGTGGGGTCCGTCATGATTTTTCCTTTCTCGTTTCTGATTCTGTTGATGTGTGTTGACTCTCTTTTTCTCTTAATAAGTCTTGCTAGCGGCTTATCTATTTTGTTTATTTTCTCAAAGAACCAGCTCTTGGTTTCATTGATTTTTTTCTATTGTTTTATTCATGTCAATTTTATTTATTTCTTCTCTGATCTTTATTGTGTCCCTCCTTCTGCTGACTTTGGGCCTCATTTGTTCTTCTTTTTCCAGTTTCAGTAATTGTAACTTTAGACTATTGATTTGGGATTGTTCTTCCTTCTTTAAATGTGCCTGGATTGCTATATACTTTCCTCTTAGAACTGCCTTCGCTGCGTCCCACAGATTTTGGGGCTTTATGCTGTCATTGTCATTTGTCTCCATATATTGCTTGATCTCTGTTTTAATTTGGTCATTGATCCATTGATTATTTAGGAGCATGTTGTTAAGCTTCCATGTGTTTGTGAGCCTTTTTGTTTTCTTTGTACAATTTATTTCTAGTTTTATGCCTTTGTGGTCTGAGAAGTTGCTTGGTAGAGTTTCAGTCTTTTGTAATTTACTGAAGCTCTTTTTGTGACCTAATATGTGGTCTATTCTGGAAAATGTTCCATGTGCACTTGAGAAGAATGTGTATCCTGCTGCTTTTGGATGTAGTTCTGTAGATGTCTATTAGGTCCATCTGTTCTAGTGTGTTGTTCAGTGCCTCTGTGTCCTTACTTATTTTCTGTCTGGTGGATCTGTCCTTTGGAGTGAGTGGTGTGTTAAAGTCTCCTAGAACAAATGCACTGCATTCTATTTCCTCGTTTAATTCTGTTAGTATTTGTTTCACATATGTTGATGCTCCTGTATTGGGTGCATATATATTTATAATGGTTATATCCTCTTGTTGGACTGACCCCTTTATCATTATGTAATGTCCTTCTTTATCTCTTATTACTTGCTTTGTGTTGAAGACTATTTTGTCTGATACTAGTATTGCAACACCTGCTTTTTTCTCCTTGTTGTTTGCATGAAATATCTTTTTCCATTCCTTGACTTTTAGTCTGTGTATGTCTTTGGGTTTTTGGTGTGTCTCTTGTAAGCAGCATATAGATGGGTCTTGCTTTTTTATCCATTCTATTATTCTGTGTCTTTTGATTGGTGCATTCAGTCCATTTACATTTAGGGTGATTATTGAAAGATATGTACTTATTGCCATTGCAGGCTTTAGATTCGTGGTTACCAAAGGTTCAAGCGTAGCTTCTTAACTCTCTTATCAAGCTATTATAGACACCGTCTGATGATCCTTTATTTCTCTCCCTTCTTATTCCTCCTCCTCCATTCTTTATATGTTAGGTGCTTTATTCTGTACTCTTGTGTTTCTTTTGACTGCCTTTGTGAGTAGTTGATTTTATTTTATGCCTTTAGTTAGTATTTGGTTGGTCTGCTTTCTTTGTTGTGATTTTATTTTCTCTGTTGACATCTATTTAGCCTTAGGAGTGCTTGCATCTAGAGCAGTCCCTGTAAGATATCCTGTAGAAGGCACTTGTGGGAGGCATTTTCCCTCTACTTTTGCTTGTCTGGGAATTGTTTAATCCCTCCTTCATATTTGAATGATAATCGTGCTGGATACAATATTCTTGGTTCAAGGCCCTTCTGTTTCATTGCATTAAATATATCATGCCATTCTCTTCTGGCCTATAAGGTTTCTGTTGAGAAGTCTGATGTTAGCCTGATGGGTTTTCCTTTGTAGGTGACCTTTTTTCTCTCTCTGGCTGCCTTTAATACTCTGTCCTTGTCTTTGATCTTTGCCATTTAAATTATTATATGTCTTGGTGTTGTCCGCCTTGAGTCCCTTGTGTTGGGAGTTCTGTGGGCTTCCATGGTCTGAGAGACTATTTCCTCCCCCAGTTTGGGGAAGTTTTCAGCAATTATTTCTTCAAAGACACTTTCTATCCCTTTCTCTCTCTCTTCTTCTTCTGGTACCCCTATAATGCAGAGATTGTTCCATTTGGATTGGTCACACAGTTGTCTTAATATTGTTTCATTCCTGGATATCCTTTTATCTCTCTCTGCTTCAGGTTCTCTGTGTTCCTGTTCTCTGATTTCTATTCCGTTAACTGCCTCTTGAATGTCATCCAGTCTTCTCTTAAGTCCTTCCAGAGATTGTTTTATTTCTGTATTCTCCCTCCCAACTTTATCCATTAGCTCATGCGTGTTTCTCTGCAGTTCCATCAGCATGGTTATGACCTTTACTTTGAATTCTTTTTCAGGAATATTGGTTAAATTTATCTCCCCAGGCCCTCTCTTGTGGGTTGTCTGGGTAATTCTGGACTGGACCAAATTCTTCTGCATTTTCATGGTGATAGAGGTAGTTGTGGGCAGGTAGCGTGTGTCAGCTGGGAGAACAAAGTGCTTTCCTGCTTGTTCGTCGCCTTGCCCTTCTCTGCTGCCTATGCCGTTTACCTGTACACCTTGAGCAGCCTCTGGATTAATCCCCTAAGCTGCCATGGGCAGGTTACCATCAGGGTAGCCCAGAGCCCTGCAGGGAGTGGCAGGCATGCCGGGTGTGCTCTCCTGCTAGAACAGTGCCCCTTTGCCCCAGTTTCCTCTGCCTGCCCAAGGCAGCTGCGTGCAGGGAGGAAATTCTGGGTGGCTGCTGTGGGCGCGGCCGCTCTCCAGCTGCTTCACCACTGCTCAGCTGCTCGGCTGCTGTGTTGGGGCTGTGCCAGCCGGGGAACAACCAGCAGGCTGCCTATCACTGTGAGGGGCTTCAGGGGTTTGTTGCCACCCAGGGGCTGGGGCGCCCGAAGTTCCTCAGAATTCCCAGCCTGCTGGGTTGAGTGTGCTGGGACACTTCCATCCAGCTGTGGGGTCACTGTCCCTTTAAGACTTTCAAAAAGCACTCACTTTTCTTTTGTTCCAGGGGCACCGGCTGCAGGGACCCGCTTGCAGATTTTACTTTTCTATTTCCCTAATATCCAGCTCACCATTCAATGTGTGTCTGCAGTCCCAGTGCATATTACTAGAGCTGGTTGTTTAGCAGTCCTGGGCTTCCACTCCCTCCCTGCTCTTATTCCTTTCCTTTCAGAAATGTATCCATTTCTGAAGGGAGCTGGGGTGGGGGGGATGCTCAGGTCCCACCAGCCACAGCTTGTACCTTACCCCCTTCATGAGGTGTTGAGTTCTCGCAGATGTAGATGTAGCCTGGTTGTTGTACTGTATCCACTGGTCTCTCTTTTAGTAATAGTTGTATTTGTTGTATTTTCAAAAATATATATGGTTTTGGGAGGAGATTACCACTGCCCTACTCATGCTGCCATCTTGGCTCCTCTCTACTCCTTCTTATCTGAATGTTCTCTTATGTGCATGTGTTACCTACTCCTCTGCACACACACTCCGAGGGAAAAAGTGGGAAAGTGCTTCAGGGCCTAGGAATCAAACTCCCCTCTACCTCCTCAGCAGCCCTGGGCATCATCCTCTGTGTATTCTGTCCTCCTGTCTCCACTTGCTTGGCTCTGCTTGCTCACCTTCTTTTGGGGAACTGCTCCCTGACTTACTGCTTAGGACAACCTCTCTAGGAGTGTGATGGTTACAAAATTAGCATAAGAATATAAAAATATTGATAGTTTTCATTTGCATACCTTAAAAGTGCTTCTCTGTTTTCTCCTGGAGTCCTCAAAGACGACTTGCCTAGTAACCACATAATGCCCAAACTGAGGCTTAGCCTGGAGGGGGATTGGAGCAGGGCCTGGTGTCTGGGCAGCAGTGGTGGGTGCTCAGCCCCAGGTCTCCTGACCATGGGCTTGTGACCTTCCTCTTCCAGCAGTGACTTTTGGACTGTTAGGAATTTGAAGAGCTGCTAATGAATCTCCCCCGTGACTTCACAGAACTGCCCTTGGTCTGAAATACATCCAGCACATCTCACCTTGAACAGTGGGTTCTGTCAGCAGCTCTTTAGCCAAGGACCTGGGAGGCTGGCAGGTGGGAAAGACAGGATGACAGGGAGGCACTCTGGGAGCACTGAGGGTCAGGGAAGGCTTCTCTTGTCTTTAGATTAATTTGCATAGTAAGGAATGAATAACAGGTTTTAGAGAACCTATTTTTTTTCCTCCTTGTTACTATTTATTTTTTTCTAGAATTTATCATCTGGGTATATTTTCATTTTCTAGCTTTTATGTTCAAATCTTACATACATGGGAATGTCATTCATCTGCCATTTGGTTAAACTCGAGGCTGGATAGGGTAGCATGTGTTCCTGAGAAGTGGGGCTGAGTTTTCCTAGTTCCTGAAACAATAGATTAATTATACCAAAATAAATAAGTAAGTAAGTAAATACATAAATAAATAAAAGAGGCTTAAGGATTAAAAGAGTAATAAATCTCATTATATAAAAATGAATCAAAAGTCACCCAGGGTCCTACCACCCCAAAGAACTCCTTTTGGTTTTTTCCCCACATGTGTGGGCTTTTTGTCAGTGCTTCTGGTCTGTCCTGCTGCTCCATCGCCTTTGTATTTAGCATTTTAAATGTCTATTTATGTATCCATTTCTGAAGTGCTGGACATTTGGGTTGGCTCTGTTTTTTCCTAGTGTAAATAATTCTGTAATAAACGTGTATGTGAATATAGCTTTTTTCTGAAGATAGACTCCTGTATATATATTTTGTAGTATCAAAAAGGATCAACACAACTTATTAAACATTGACTCTGGACCACTGTAAAGCATGTTCCACAATTGAGGGTATTCCAAAAGAACAAAATGTAACCATTCATACTATTTCCCAGCTTTTTATTTTGAAAAATTCTAAGTCGACAGAACAAATGAAAATGAACACCAATAAATGAACAGCTCCTTACTTAAATCAATTCACCGATTGTTAACATTTGCTTCATTTGCTTTCTCCCTCCCTCCTTCCATCTCTCTCCACACACATGCACACAGGTGTGCGCATGGGGCTGGGGCTGGAGTCCCCACCCCTGACCCCTCTTGAAGACCACTGCCCTGGCCCATATTGTATCCTCCTAAAGCCAGCAGTGTTCCAGCAAACTTTGAGGTTATATAAGCCCCTCTGACTTGAGGATTTTCCTAGAAGCCATCTGCAGTACACATTGTGGTCTCCCTACAACTGATTTTTGCTTGGATTTTGGCTCTTGGATTAGACGCATTGCTCTTTTTGCAGCTTGGTGACAACTGATTCTTCGTTCCCTGTTTCAGTGGCGGGACCATTGGATGCAGTGTGTATACTTCCTGCCACAAGAGGAGCCTGTCATCCAGGGCTTAGCCCTCTGCCTGGTAGCCCACCACGATGACTACTGTGTGTGGTACAGCCTTCAGAAAGCCAGGTGTGCCTGGAGCTTTGTGGGGTGGGGCACTGGGCCTGTAACGCTGTGGGTGGTATGTAAATTCCCCACCTAAGGACCTTGCCAAGACATGAGTGGACACATCTGTATCTGAACAGATAAAATAAGAGCAAAAGATTGTGACTGGATATATCAGCAATCACATTTTGTGTGTACCTAAAAGAAGCTTCCCTGGTTGCGGGGGTCCCTGTTTGGAACAGACATACATGAGAAGTCTTGAATTGGAGGGCCCTCCAACCTCCAGTGCCCACTTGAGAGCCAGTGCCTAGACTCACGCCCTCTATAGGGCCATGGGTGTGCTACTTTTGGCCCCTCTCAGTTTCACTGCGGCAGGTCTGTGTGCCATGCCCCACGCTCATTGCCCTGTGCCTGCCTGTTCATCTCCTGGCCCAGCTTTGAAAGGAATGAGAGCGTCCACCCAGCACGCCCTGTGTGTGACTGCCAGGCTCACCTCCTCTGGAACCGGCCTCGGTTTGGAGAGCTCAATGATCAGGACAGAACTGATCAATACGCCCAGGCCCTGAAGACGGTAAATGTCTAGCCACTTGGGTGGTTGTGGGAAAGGAGGAGTTTGTTTCCCCTGTTTCCGGGGCCCCAGCTCATTACTTGCTTATGATTGGCTGGTTTTGTTTTCTGTGCTCCCTGGTCTGGTGATGTTGGGTAGGCCACTCAAGCAGAAAACCAGGAAGCTTTACTGGGCTTTCTGGGGGCTTGTTTTCTGCTGCCCCGTGAGAGTCTCCACCTGGCCCTGCCTTCATCCCTCTGGACACTTGGCGTTTGTGATCACCAGTAATTCTGGTGGGTGATCCCAGGGGATTAAGGTACCCATTCCTCTGCTGCCTCCTTTCTAAAACTTTCTAAAATGTAAGTCTGGTCATAAAATTTTCCTGCCTGAAAACGTTGCTCCCTGCTGCCAGAGGCAGGGATCTCTCAGCCTGGAGACCACACGTGGGCTTTGGAGGGGGGGTCTCTTGGACCCCTGGGAGTTGTATACAGAAACGTGCACACGTATGTACTAGCATGCATTTTGGAGGGGGGGTGGGAGGGTTCCAATTATTCTCAGCTTTTGTCAGTGGGGTCTGTGACTTGTAAGGCATGTCACTTGCCTTTGGCAAGTCACTTGACAGGCCCACAGCCATCTCTGCAGTGACCAGACAGGGAAGAGGCCTGGTGTCATAGACTGGGAAGAGGCCTCTGGCAAGTGGGGCGAGTCTTCAGCTGGGCCTGCTAGGATAGCTTGAGGCTTTCCTGAGGGTGACGTCTGGGCAGGGAGAGGTGAGTTAGGTATGTTGAGGATGGAGGCTGGTTACTACTGGGAGGCAGGCGTGATGCATGGGTGGTGGTCGGGGGCAACCAGATCGAATGCTCACAGAGTGGATTAGTGGAGTCAGGGGAAGGGAAACATTTGTCACTTTGCCAACAAGAATTTCTTGACAGAACTATAAGAAAACCTGTGCTGAGGTTGCTCTCTTCCTGTAGGTGCTGAAGCCAGACAGTGTCTGCCTGTGTGTCAGCGATGGCAGTCTGCTCTCCATGCTGGCCTATCACCTAGGGGCACAGCAGGTACTGTGTGCCTTTCTGCCAGCTTGCTGTGGGTGGCTCTTGAGTTAGGGTGTTCTGTGATCTAGGCACTCTGTTCTTTGACAAGCAGTTTGCAAGTGCAGCAGCCGTGTATGCAGCCTGTTTGGTTCCGGGGCTTATAGCCTCTGCATGTGGACAGGAGTCAGGTGGTAGCTGTTGCCCTGCAGCTCCAGCTCCCATGTCTAGGTCTGTTCCCTTGCTGGGGTCAGTGCAGACCATACTTGCTGTCCCGGGGGTAATGAGCACAGATAGAGTTGATGGGGTGTGTCTCTGCCTCAGAATGATCTTGTTGTATTTTCATCTTTAATTTCTTTCTCTGTTAAGTGAATCTCCTGTGACTAATAGCATGGCATTCTTTTTAGGTATTTACAATAGAGAGTTCAGCAGCTTCTCAAAGACTGATGAAAAAAGTAAGTGGTAATTGTTACCAAAATCATGAAGGGACCTGTGGAGACTGCCTTTCTGGGTCTGGGACTGATTTCTTTGAACCATTTTCTGTACCACGGGGACTGGGAGAAGGAGCAGCTGTCAGAGAGAGCTCTTGGTACAGTTGAGAGCTGGCCTGGGCATCCTCTAGGGCTGTCACTGAATAGCAGCAAACATTTGGACTCTACTCGGTTTTTTGTGGCTGAAGAAGTATAGGTTTTTCTCCTCACTTCATGTAAAACTAAAAAAAAACAAAAATCTTTATGGTGATACAACTGAGTTTATTGTTTGTTTCTGAGACAGCAGCTCCCAGGAGTCACTGCCCACAGGCTGGCCTGACTGGTTGGTTCCATGATGGTGTTTCCCCGTGTTGTGGGTGATTGATTTTGGGTTCCTCTCTGAAAGATAGCCCATCTTCCCCAGATCTACAAGCCTATTGCTAAGTCTGCTGATATGCCTGGAAGAGAAATTTCTTCTGCTGTTAACAACATTTTGTTAGTTGTCTTATCCTTGGTGCACAGGGTACCCCTGGAGGGGAGAGTTTTCACAAAGCAGATAAAAGTGTTGCTGTAGAATTACTGGGCCAGAAAAGTGCAAACAGATAAAACACTTTTGAGATAGTTTTTCTGGACAAAAACAATACCTTTATTGTTTTCTCTTTAAGATCTTCAAAGCTAACCACTTGGAAGACAAAATTAATATAATAGAGAAACGGCCTGAATCTTTAACACCTGCAGACTTGGAGGGTAGAAAGGTGAGTGGCGAGAGCTATGCATTTGCGCTGGCCCTGCTCCGGCCCCACTGCCCCTCTTCTCCGGGCCTGCCTGACAGCAGCTCAGGACCCCCACTGTTGAGGGCCTGGGGGCTGTCTGCAGAGATGCCTGATGAGCACTATGCTTAGACTGCTCTGGGCTCTGCCTGGTCCCTGCTCCTTCTGGTGGTTCTGCTGGGATTGAGCAGCAAATGGTGTCCTCTCTGCCTTTCCCCTTCACGACCCTCCCTTCCTCACCCACCCTCCTGCTCATGCCGTCCCACTCATGTTGTCCTGCCGCAGTTGGCTGTGCGTGTGTCCCTGTGTGTGCGCCTCCTCAGCTGCTCCTGACAAACCTGCAAACTCTTAGTAACATCTAAGTTTCTAAGTGTGGTCTCCCTGTAGGCTCATCTCACTGGCATCCTGGAACCTTTCCACCCAGGGACCCCCCCGCTCCTAAACACGCAGTTCTCCCCTCGGGATGGTCCTTGGTGCCCTCTCCTTGTCCATGCTTTCCTCTCCCTCTCGTCTCCTCTCTGGGTAGTAACATCCCTTCCCCTGTGGGACTCTTTATCCATCAAAGCTAGGTCTGCAAATCCCCCGTGTCCAGCCGCCAGCTGGGCTGTCCCTCCTTGCATATCCCACAGGCCCTTCAGGCTGGAACCTGTCATCTTTCTTGCCAATGTTTTTTTTTAACAGCTTTATTTAGGTGTAGTTGACCTAACATAAAATTAATCTGTTTCAAATGTGCAATTCATTGACTTTTTGTGTTTGTAGAATTATGTAACTATCACACATTCTAGTTTTAGAACATTTTTATCACTGAGCCCCCAGTCCCCAGGCAATCACTGATCTGGGGTCTGTCTCTATAAATTTGTCTTTTCTGGACATTTCCTATAAGTGGAATCATACAAGATGTTGGCCTTTGCACTGAGCTTCTTTCACTGGGCATGACGATTAGAAGGCCCGTCCATGTTGTAGAATGGGTCCGTAGTTTGCTGATGTTCGACAGTGTTGCGGTGTATGAACATGCTGCATTTTGTTTACTCACCTGTTGGGGGATATTTGAATTGTTTCCATCTTTTGGCTCTGAGGAATAACGCTCTTGGGAACATGGGTATATAAATCTTTGTGAGGATGTGTGTTTATCACAGTAACATTAGTTCTAAGGTAGGTTCTCTTAGGTAGATGCATAGGCTTTGGAGTTGCTGAGTTGTGTGGTGTTTTTGTTTAACCAATAGTGTATGAGGGTTCTGGTTTCTCTGTATCTGTAACAACACTTGGTATCTGTCTTTTTTATTATAGCCATTGTATTCCACATGACAACTCCTCTTGGGTTCCCGGGTCTGATTCCAGTGTGTGTGTGATGGGGGAGGGGAGCTCCCCATACCTGATACCAAGCAATTCTCGAATGCCAGCAGGGTGTCCATGAGCTCAGTTCTGATGCTATCCGCCAGGAGTCAGCTCAGGATTCCTAGGTTAAGGGCTCCGTCCTATAAGACTGTCCTCCACCCCCAGGCTGTTACCTGTGCTTCTGACACACTGGCTACAGATTAGAGGTTCCAACGACCTCCCCATTTAGGTTCTCTTAATTTGTTAAAGTGGCTCACAGAACTCCCTGTTTGTCTCATCCTCCCAGGCCTAGGCAAGCTCTAGTCCACTCTCTGTCCCTGTGGGTTTGCCAGTTCTGGACATTTCCCATAAACGGAATCATATAATATGTGGTCTTTATGGGACTGGCTTTTAAGGTTCATCCACTTTGTAGCACCAGTCAGTACTCATTTCTTTTCATTGCTGATATCCCAGTGTATGGATGTACTACCTGTTACTTATCCATTTATTGGCTGAATGACATTTTGACTGTTTCTACTTTTTGGCTCCCTTGAATGATGCTTCTGTGAACATGTGCAAGCTGCATGTTTTTTCCCCTCATAAATGAGGCTTAAAAAGATATTTGAGCTTTGTAAGCCATTGGTACAGGTGCACTGGCTGGACTCAGGCCACTGGCATGGTGAATAGCAGGGGTGAAAGCGGGCATTCTCACCCTGACTTTTGGGCGGGGTACTGGGTGCCAGCCCTTTTCTGTCTTCGGTGTTTCCTTTGGCGTCTTCACCATGCCAGCCAGAAACCCAGGTGTCAGCTCGGGCGGCTCCTCCCTTGATGCCTGTCTGCTTGGGCCCAGACCCAGGCACTCTGTCTCCCCCTGTCTGCTGCGTCTCCCATCCGTGCTTCTGCACGCTCCCTGCTCCTTGCCTGGATGGGTGCAGCACTCTCCCAGTCACTGCCCGTTCCCCCTCCCTGCCTGGGGTCTCCCCACATATTCCATGGTCATCAGAGGGCTCTTCCTAAAGCTCATTTCTTCACATTGAGGCTTTTAGTGAGCCCTCTTGCCTCTAGGGCAGAATCTGGCCCCCTTACCCTGTGGTCAGCTGCCTTTGGGTGACCTGGTTCCTTGCCACCTCTCTGGCCTCACCCGTTACCGTCTCACCAGCTCCCAGTAGGGCCTTGCTCCTGCTCACACCTGTGCCTTTGTCTCTGCCCAGCTCTCCAGCTGGAATCCCCGCTCTCTTGCTGTTTTGACCCCTGTGTGTGCATCTGTTCATATACTCAGCACTCACTCACTGACCGTCTGCTCTGGGCCAGGCACCTTGCTGGGTGCTGGGGATGCCATGCTGCCAACATCCCCACTTTTGTGGTGCCCAGAGCCTAGTGAAGGAGCCACTTAGACCAGCCCTGGCAGCTGTCATGGTAAGGTCTGAGTGGTCATTCGCAGGTTGCTAGCTGGGAACCCAGCCTTCTGCTCTTTCCTTTGGGGGGCCTCCATGTGCCCCCTCCTTGCCTCTGTCAGCCGGTGCTCACACACTCTGCGAGGCAAGCCCATGCCTTGTCTGCCCCCCTTCCACTCTGTGTCCCGAGGGCAGGGCCCATGTCTGTTCTCATCTTTGTGTTCTCCAGAGCAGGTGCAGACCAGGCATGCTTGTTTGTTGACTGAGTGTGTGAGTCAGTGAACTAATGGCCTGTTACTCCCATGCTTCCCGTGAAGCTTGAGGCCTGCCCCTCACTCCTCGGCCGAAGCCTTCTGATGCCTTGGCCCTGCTGCTTCCCTACAACTAGGTCTCTCTTCTCCTCGGCGAGCCGTTCTTCACCACCAGCTTGCTGCCATGGCACAACCTGTACTTCTGGTATGTTCGGACTGCCGTGGACCAGCACCTGGGCCCTGGTGCTGTGGTGCTTCCCCAGGCTGCCTCGCTGCATGCTGTGGTCGTGGAATTCAGGGTAGGCCACCTAGAGGTTTTTGCAGACAGGGTGGGAGCTGGGGTGGGGGACCTTATTTTCTTGCAGAGACCTTGGTGCAGATGGAGCAACTTGGGCCTTCATGAATTGGGCCTCTGCTTTTCTGTATCAACACACTGAGGAGTTGACTGGCAGAGGATTGCTTTTGTAAAATTGCAGCAATTTGGCATATGGAATGGAAATGGCTGTGTGTTGTCATTTTATAATTATGGCTTATCAGAATAATTAAAAAATATAAATGAAGAGTTTCAGAAGACATGCTCTGCAGCTTGCTCTGCTCTCATTAAGAGCTGAGGCTCCAGTTGAAAGCATTTTGAGATGGAGTCAGCTTCTTTATGCAAGAAAAAATTCAAAAGCTTCATTTTAATTTTCTCATCAAAGCCGAACCAGTAACAAAGTCATTTTGGGAAAGGAATTTTTTTGAAAGGATTTTGAAATGCTTTTAACCTGAAAAAAGTGAACCTCGTTTGATATTTCTTTGATAAGTATAGTTTTATCTGTTGGTAACCTAGTGGCTCCATCACTTAAATCACTGGGCATTTCTTCTGTGTTATTTACATGATCAGATTTCCACATGAATTCTGGTTTTCATGGCCAAAGAGGGAACATGGAAAGTGACACATGGTCCCAGACACATGTCCCTGTGACAGAGGATGAGCAGCTGACTGGCCTGAGAGCACTTCTGGTCTCCTCCCTCCCGTAGCCCCCACACTCTGTTCACAGAGCCCTGAGAACTGGTTTGCCAATTTCTTCCCAAAGAAATGATGTTCAGGATGGACAGGGAGTGAGAAACCCCAGCCAGGTTACTCTGGATCGTAGGACGGGACGTGGGTCATGTGAGACCTTGCAGATGTGAAGGGTCATCTGGGTCTGGGTATCTCTGAGTCCCTTCAGCCTCAGAGGTCCCTTCCAGGTACACAGGAGCAGCAAGGTGTGCCCCAGGTTTGAGACTGGCACAGCCCTCAGCCCGACGTCACTGACCCTTCTTGCTCTTGTCACCACACTTCCATATCCCTGGGTGGGTGTGGGCATTGGTGCGCTGTCACACAGAACCTGTGCATGGCCACACACTTCTCCCCACGTGGGCAGGTGTCAATGAGGGCTGCACCTTCCCACAGGACCTGTGGCGGATCCGGAGCCCCTGTGGTGACTGTGAAGGCTTTGATGTCCACATCATGGATGACATGATTAAGGTAGGCGGGGCCACAGCTCCCACCTGCAGTGTTCCACCCACCTAGTCCACATGGCCCCAGGCCTCTAACAGGAATATCCAGCTTCCATGGAGGGACCTAGGCTGGGCAGTGCAGGCAGTGGTGCAGAGAGCTCCTCTGTTGGGGGCAGCAAAGAGGCGTGTCCATTCTATTTGGTTTACCATGAGCATGAACCTGAGAACCATTGTGTCTCAGAGTCTGATACTAGGCCATTCTTGGCCCTGGACTGTAACCCCTGAATCAGAATTTTGGGCTGGGGCCTGTCTGTCATGGTACCACTGGAACCTGCCAAGGTTCAGTGTCAGCATCTTGTTCCCTGTTGGGAAAGCCTTTCTAGAAGACAATTTGGTAACCCTCTGAGCCAGCCATTTTCATTTTGGGGACTCCCTTTCAAGGGAAAGTGTCAGAGCACGGAGAGGGATGTAGAAGGAGGCATATTTCTGTGCCAGCAGGGGTTGAGTCACCTGTCAGGGTCTGCATCCCCCAGAGTCCCGGGCAGTTGTGCAAGTGATATTTGGAGCTGCAAGGGTTGAAGCAGAGACATGGCATGGCCATGTGAGAAGGGCGGTCCAAGGGACACAGTCCCATTTTTTTGCATTAAGAATATTCACACACACTCAGGTAGGAAAGTGGACATCAGAATGTTAGCTGTGTGATTAGGAAATAGTTAATTTCTTCCTTCTTTTGCTTTTTGTTCACATTTTTTCTGCAGTGATTGTGGATTGCTTGTTTAAGCATTTTTTTAAGTAAATCAGTGGATGTTTTCGGTTTGCGTTTTACCTGCCCCTCCACATCAGGCCACTGACTGTTCCATGTTCTAGCAATGTCCTTTGTGCTGAGGCATTGCACATGCCAGCTCCCTCTGGCCTCTCCTCGGGCTCCTTCGTGGACTCCCCACTTCCCATCCCCCAAAGTGTCATGAGTTCTAGGTCTCCCTCAGGCCTCTGCTTCAGCCCTGCCCTCCCGACTGTCTTCTGTTCCTTCTCTGTTGCTGGCCAGTGTCTGCATCTCTCCTGAGCTCAGACTGAATAACCAAGAGCCGTGGACTCACCACTGAGATGGTCTCAGGCACTCTGACCTTGATGCTTCCAAAATCTCCCTTCTCTCCCCTCCCCCACCCCAGCCTGGTCTGATCAGGTGCTCCTGTCCTAGGCCTGCCACCACTTTATACCTAGCTGCCAGGCTCAGGGCCGTGGTGGCCTCCCAGCCAAGTCCTTGCTATCACTGGCAGTTTGCCATCAGGTCCCTAGCCCCCAGACCCTCAGCCCCAAATCCCATTTTCTCCCCCTGCTGCTGCCCTTCTGGTCTGGGCCACTTGGTCTCTCGCCTGTGGCCAGGCAGCCTCCTGTCTCTCCCGCTTCGCCTTCCTCCACAGGAGCCCAGTGAACCTGTAAACCCTAAGTCTGGCCCTGTCCTTCCTGGCAGGAAAACCCATGAGGCATTGTGGCCCCTGCACTCCTGCAGCCGCCCGGTCGCTTGGCCCGGCCCGCCCTGGGCTGTTCTCCATGCCCTCCACCTGCCTGGCTTGTCCACTCTCCTTGCTTCCAGCTCTGTGTGACCTGCAAGCGGTAGCCAAAATCACAGCTGTCCTGCGCAGCCCCGTTCTCAGGCGGGGATCAGCGTTCCCCAGGCACTATGGGTGTTTGTCTCCCAGTGTCTCCCTCTAGATTGGGAGCCTTGTTGGGGGGCTGACAACTGTAGTGCTCAGTACAGGTCACTGAGTGGGCGAGGGTCCAAGCACCAGGTTTTCTCACTGGTGTAGACACTTGGTCCCCAGAGTAGCTCAGGGGGTGGTGGGCAGTGTCGTTCCCTTTTAACGAGAGAGAGGATGAACCTTAAGTAAGGTGACTCACCGAAGAGATGGCTCATGAGTGGCGGCAGGTAACCGAGGAGGCCACTGGTCTGATCCAGGTGCCTGTTGTCTTTCTGTGAGGACCCAGTGCCCCATGTGCATGTGGCAGTTACCCTGAGGGACCTGGGCTGTGGAAGTGAGGGGCCTTGGCATAGACCCTAGGGTGGGGACATGAGCCTCTTGTCCCCTAGGCTACTGGCACTCTCTGCAGACCCCCACATCCCCTTCCCTTCTCAGCGTGCCCTAGACTTCAGGGAGAGCAAGGAAGCCGAGCCCCACCCGCTGTGGGAGTACCCATGCCGCCGCCTCTCTGAGCCCCAGCATATCCTGACCTTTGACTTTCGGCAGCCAGTTCCCCCTCGGCCTGTCCGAGCTGAGGGCTTCATTGAGCTGAGGAGGTGAGTGCAGGCCCTGGGGTGGGGGAGTGGAGGAAGGAAGTGGTGGGCCTGCTTTCTGTGTAGTAGTTACTGTCCACGTGGCTAAGCACATACTTGGGCCACTTCCACGCAGGTGAGGGTGGCCCTCCTTGTCTTGGCCTTGCCCTTCCTGGCCTGAAGTGGCCCTGAGTGTAAAACATGTCCCCACAGAGTCTGGGAGTGTAGGTGGGGAGGGAGAGCCAGAATGGGCTTTGCTCTCCCCCCGCTCATCTGCGGCTCCCTTTGCGCTGAGCGGTGTATTGGATCACAGCTGCAGAAAAATGTGAATTTGGTTGCTATGGTTACTCATTGGACCATTTTCCTGAATTCTTCAGATTAAAGCAGGTTAGGAATTGGTGAGGGTTGCTCTTTGTGAGTCACAGTCAGGCCCAACCAACTCCATCTCCCTTGACAGGGAGGGGCTGCTTCTTCCCAAAGGAAAAACTGCTGCCCCACTGTCACTCTGAATATTGGCCAGGCTGCCAGGAGCAAATGGGGACTCTGGGTTGTGGCCCTTCTTGCTCAGCATCCTACTGAGTGACCTTGATTTGGGTGGATGTTAGGAGCCTCCAGTCTAGGCAGGATGGAAGCGGGGAAGAGCAGAGGTTTCTGGACAGCAGGGGAGCCATGACGGAGCCTGCACGTCTCTCATGTGGCCGTTTCTGTTTGGCCCACCATCCGCCCTGCCCTCTCCCACAGGCCTGGGAGGAGCCACGGCGTCGTCTTGTGGATGGAGCACCACCTGACTCCGGACAGCACGGTCAGCACCGGCCTCCTGAAGCCTGGAGAGGACAAGGTAACGTGGGCCCCAGAGTGGGATGACCCCAAGAGCAGGACTGCTCAGGGAAGCCCTGCCTGCCAGCTTGTGCTCTGGATGCTCCCAGCACCTTCAGCCAGAGAGCTCGTCCAGTGGCCTCCGGTCACCAGGCCTGAGCAGCAGCTTGCTACAGAGCAGCTTGCCTGGGCTGGAGGTTGGCCAGGAGGGGCCTTGGGTGCTGGTGCTGGAATCCCTCACCACCTTTTTGCTGCTCCTTCTGCAGGAAGACTGTTGCTGGAATCCCCACTGCAAGCAGGCCGTGTACTTCTTGAGCACTACACCAGACCCTGGGGCGCCGCCAGGCAGCCCTCGGACAGTCAGCTATGCTGTGGAGTTCCACCCTGGCACCGGAGACATCACCATGGATTTCACACTCTCACACACCTTGGACAGTGGGTGCTGACCCCTCACTTGTTAACAAATAAAGTGGCTCTGGGCTCTGAATGGCGTGGCTTTCTGAGTAGGAAGGTGAAGGTGCCCCACCTTTCAGGGCACAGCTCAGCCTCTGGGCTCGAGACCTCTTTCCTTTTTACATTTTTGCATGCTGGCTCCAGGTGTGGTGGGCAGCATGGCTGCTGGCTGAGCTGAGGAAGGTCTAGGGAGCCCACCCTACAGTGGTTGTAAGGTGTTCAGGAAACCCCAAGACCACTGTCCCTGGAAGGGAATAGAGCCCTGAGTGGGATGGGGCAGGTTGTGTGCCTCTCTTGGCTGCGCAGTACTGAGGTGGATACACTTCCTAGTGGGGGCTGGCCTGTGCTTTGGGAACCTCTGGGTGCTGCTTCCCCAGGTCCAGCTAGGAGGGGCTTCTTGGGGTGGGATGCTGACTTGTGGCTGGGCCCTGGGCCCTGGGCTTTGAAGACATTGGCAGGGTTTGGGCCAAGGACGGCCTTCTGGCCCTTCTGCTTGCTGTGTAATGTCACCAAGCCACGTTCATAAGCATGTGGCCTTGGTGTGCAGCCTCAGAAGGTGATCAGGACCTGCCACCTCAACACCAGGCTGCTGTTCAGAGGACTGGGAAGAGGCTGTCCCAGAGCAGTTCCTGAGACGCAGACCCAGGAAGCCGTCCGGAGAGGGAGCCAGGAGGTATGGCCTTCTCCCCTGTGCCCCGCTTCTAGCAGAAGCTCCTCCCACCCCGCCAGAAGGCTGGGCCAGGTGCAGCCACCCAGCCCAGCCTTGCGTCGCTCCGGCAGGCCAGAGTCCCAGGAAGTCCCGGCCTTGCTTCTCCCCATTCTCCAGGTGCCTTTTTGCCACGTCCTCCCAGTCCCAGAATGAGGACATGAGTAAGAAAACCCAGGTAGCCTGTTTTCCTGGCAGTTTTGTGGCGACATCAGCCGTGCCCATCTGTAGGGGAGGCAGGAGAGGCAGGCCCCCCACAGTGGTCCCCCCTCCAAGCCTGGCCCTAGTTTGTTGGTCAAATAAGTGGAGAACACTGGCCTTGAGCCTCACAGTTTTATTTTCTCATTGTCCATCCTTCCTTTCAGCACCAATAAAGGAAAAAAAAACACCTCTCTCTTCAAAATATTTTATCAGGTGTAAAGATTGTTTTTCTTCTAGGGAAGAATCGTCTGGAAATATATTTGATAATGCTTTTACCAAAACCTTAGGTGTGCTTACCATAGAAAAACCCCTAATGTCCCATGAAGATACAATACAGAAAAAAATACAGAAATTAAAAAAGTTTTTTTAAAACAGTATTTCTAAATCTCAGCAAGTTAATACAATAGTTAAAAAGCATCAAGATTAATATTCATACTTAAAACCCAAGGTGGTTTGGACACATGAGAATGACCATTTCCTTCAGAGCTGAACCCCGCCTCCTGGCTTCTCTGCAGGAGGCTGGGCCCGGGGCAGGCTTAGGGCCTTGGTTGGGGTTTGGGGTGACTCCTGTGTCCACCCCTTCCAGGCCTAAATGCCACAGGATCTAAAATCCTAGCAATGTTTCTTTTCTTTCTTTTTAAAAATCAAAATGGAAAAGTCTGGCTTGTGCACGGCCCCAGGAGTCCTCAGGCTTGAGGAACGGGTGGTGGGGCAATGGTTCCTCGGCGCTGAGGCCCCACCACAGGGAGGCGTGAGGCGAGCTGGATGCCTGGGCCCGGCTGGGCAGAGGTGACCTTGTTAGGACAGGCAATGACTGAGGCACAGGGAGGTGTGACTGGCCTAAGGCCGCCCTGTGAGAAGGGAGAGCGGTCCCTGTGCCTTGCACCTCAGCTCCAGGCAAGCAGTCCTGGGAAGCAGCCAGCCTCTCTGAGGGGTGGAAGCTGTGCTGGAGTTGCTCTGCTTCAGGGGTCCTAGTGTCCACCTCTTCTGCTTTCCTGGACACATGGCCAACCGGCAGCCTGGGGGCCTCAGCTCAGGCCCAGCCATCCAGGTGCCACAACAGGACCCACAACTCTTGCCTGTGTGAGCAAGGTTCTTGGCTGCTCCTGGGAGTGGGGGCTTGCTGACCCTGCAAAGCCTAGCCAAGGCTCTGGAGGCCAGGTCCTGGGTGGAGGGGTGTAGCAGAGACCCAGGCAGGACTGTGCCCTCCCGGTGACCAGGTCCTCCTGGCAGGGGGTGGAGCTGGGGGTCTGGCCAGTGACTGGCTCCCAGCAAGAAGTCTTCAGTCCAGCTGCTGTCCTGGCCAGGGGAGTTTACACAAACTAGTGCCACCATGGGCATGGTCTCAGGCGTGTCTTCTCCTGACACAAGGCCTGGCCTCTGGCTGGCCGCTTGGCCCCCTCTTGATCCCTCTTGCAACTCAGCAGGTGACAAGGCACGGTGTCGGCACACCAGCCTCGCTGGGCAGAGCTGGCTCTGAGCCAGACAAGCACAAGCTCAGGGTGCTTGGAGGAGGGAAGACTGGGGAGGGGCGTGTCAAGAACAGTCCCCAAGTCAGAGGAGCCTTGCACCTGGGAACAGACCACACCTTCCCTGCGTGACTCTGGGGAGCATCCCCAGGTGTGTTTAGAAAGGCAGGTGGGGCAGAGGCAGTGCTGCCGTGGGGTGGGGAGCGGTGGGCCTCACCTGCAGGCTCTGTCACACAGTGCTCAGGTGCCCAGGGCTGGCCCTGACTGAGTGAGAGCATCTGTATGGCTGGAGGCCAACCAGAACCACTCCCTGCCCCAGGCAAGCAGTGGCCCCTGGCCTTGCCACCCCAGCCTGCACTCTGGGGAGGGGAAGGGGACAAGCTGCTCTCCACACCTTGGCTTCCTGCCTCTTTGTCTAGGGGCCCTGGGGCCACTTTAGAGGATGGGCCTGGGAGGACAGAGCCATAGCCCCATCTAGAGGCAGACAGTTCCTGAGCTCAGCCAGCATGTGGAACGGTACAGTCCCCGGGGAGGGATTGGTCCTGAACCAGAGAGGTGTCCAGAGGGGAGATGGGAATCAGGCAGGAAGATGTGTTGGTTTTGACAGAAGAGAAGCTATAAATCTACATTCAAAACCAGAAGCCCCCCTCCCCCCTTGTACCGTGAGTCCCTTCTTCCTATAAAAAAGCGAGTCTTGGAGGCCCTTTGCTCACTTTTGAGTCCCGAGGGAGCCGGGGGTTGGGGGAGCCTGTCTCAGGAAGAGCAGCAGCTCCTCCAGGCTTGCAGAGCCTGTGAAGGGTTGTTTTTGTTCTCAACTTTTTCTGGTTTTCTTTTTAAAATGTAATTGCC
Organism: Manis javanica; assembly: GCF_040802235.1. NCBI lineage: Eukaryota > Metazoa > Chordata > Mammalia > Pholidota > Manidae > Manis > Manis javanica. Next base: position 48,341,160 of record NC_133172.1, read on the forward strand.
CTTGAATGCAAGACCCTGGGAAGAGCCCGGGCTCCCTGTTAACTGGACCAGCCCTCATGCTCCCTGCTCATGAGCCGAATGGGCTGGAGGAGGCGAGCTGGTGGCCATGCCCAGGAGTGCTTCTTTGGCTGGTTCTGATTGTGTTTGGAGTTTGGCCTTGGGTGAGGCCTGAGTGAGGGGTCTATGTGGCTACAACGTGGCATGTAGCATGCAGGTAGCATGCATGCAAGGGTGCGGACATGCGAGACAGAAGTAATGAACCCTGGACAAAGCTTGAGAAGAGATACAAAGAGTACAGAAACCCGGTTCTCATACTAACCAGAGGTTATAAACTAGGTTGTGCTATAGAGTTGTAGAAAATCACGTTTTGAAAGAATGGCACTGGTTGGGCAGCCGGGGCTCCCTGGGCCGGCCTGACTCCTCTGTCCATGGCAAGTGCCCGGAGGTGCTGGGCAGCGCTGGTTCCAGCTCACCAGAGACTGACCACGGTTCCCCCTGGGCCCCTGCCCTCCTCACCCAGCACCAGTGGTGCTTGTTGGCGGGGACACAGCCAGGGAGGGGCTGCGGCTCAGGGCTTGCAGAAGCCCCGCTGCTTGTGATGAGTTGGCTGGACTATGATTCCTCCTCCCCTGCAGACACCGTCAGCCGCATGGCAACCGGGAGATGGTCGGTCAGGCCGGACAGCTGGGTGATAAAACTGAATTCTTCCACCTCCTGGGAAGGGGTGGGAAAGCATCCTGGTTAGACCCAAAAAGCATTTTGCAAAATAGGGGCCAGAAAGGCAGGGGGTGGGGTCTCTGGGTTAGGGCTGGTGGGGTCTTCCTGAAGGCAGAGGGGTGGGAATATCCCAGGTTTCCCCAAGGTCTCCAGGACTGGCAGGTCTCATTTTCAGAGGCAAGCCCAGTGCTGTTGAGGGGAGCAGGGCACTGGGTCCCCTCTCCAGGCGTGGCCTGGCTGCCCGCCTGGCCCCAGACTCACGGCCTTCCAGTCCGGGCACAGCCCCTCCTCGGTGTACAGCATGTAGTCGATGCGCCTGCCATTGCCCTTCAACAGGTCCTTGCGGCCCTTCTGGCCTGCCCCAGGGCTCTTGCTGGTAGGGAAGGCAAGGTACTCCCGGCGGCCTTCCTCGCTCTCCAAGACCCTGCTCAAGCGGACAGAAAGGCCAGGTGAGCCCCTGCCCCCCAGCCCGGGCCTCAGGTGCTGAGTGTGGAGCCGCATTCTCATCCCCAAGTGAGAGAGAAGCAGGTCAGGCCATATGCCTGCGTTTAACATCTCTCTCCCCTGTGGTTCCAAAAAGGTACTGGGAAGGAGGAACACTCATCTGAACCTGGGAGTTCCTGACTGAACTGGGCCACTTCAGTCGTGTCCACCTTGGGCTTGGCCGTGGCTGTGGCTTGGACCCAGCTCCACTTAGAGCCTGTGGCTGAGAACTGCCCGACTCCACTGCAGAATGGGGTTCTGCTCCAAGCTGGTAGGAGCCTGCTCGGGGGAACTTGTTTTTTGCAGTGAGTCTCAGGGACCCTTCTCTCCTGTAAGTCCCCAGTTCCCCCAGGACTTGTTTTGGGTCAGCTGGGGGCTGGGGGAGTCAGGAGAGCACCGGCCCCAACCCAGGATTGAACTCCTGTCAGTCTGTCCCTGAGCAGCTGTGCCACCAAACCTCTAGCCTCCATTTCTTTCTCTGCCATTAAGAAATGATGGCCATGGGCCCCAGGACCCTTTTGGGACCAGGTATGCCAAGAAGGAAACAACGTGGGATGTAGTTCTCATCCCACTTCCCAGAGGAAGGAAACGTGTGTGTGTAAGGACTGGCCCCAGTTCTGCAGAGGGCAGGGTACTCGTATGGGGTGTTACACCCCGAATCCAGGTCTTCTGACCAACTGCTCTCTCCTTCTGCCAGGTCTCCTCCGGAGCCTGAGCACCAGGGGGGAGGAGCCTTCAGAGACCCTGCAGAGGCAGGTGCAGGAGGCTGAAGTCGGGGTGGGAGGCACAGCCACCGAGAGACAGTGCTGGGTGCTGGGGCCTGCCGGTGCTGGCCAGATGGAAGGGCACCCGGACAGGGCAGGCACAGCCGGTAAACCTGGGTTTCTACAAGGTCTTTATCAGTCTTGAGATAAATACCCTAATGACATACACAACATTGTTACATCTCAGAAATGTAATCTATTACTGTCCTTTGCCTTTGATAATTAACTCCAGCATCAATGATCTAAGAGTTACTGATAGTCATTTTTTAATCATCTCATAAAAAGATAATTTTCTCAGTATAGGATGATGTTTTGAATTTAGTCTATAATCTAATTAATTGGCTCAAATTAGCTGCAAGGAGCCATTGCCATGACTCTGTGCAGTCTTGGTCTGTGAATTATAAATTGATTCTGCTGCCAGGCTCTCAAGTATGTCCTTTATGGAAGTCACATTGGGTTCAAGAATGAAGTTTGGCTGGGAAGGAACTGTCTCTACTCTGAAATGATTCCGCTTGTATTTTTGTCTAGTTGGTGGCTACCAGCTCCTGGGCTCCCTGGAGCAGATGCCATCCCCAGGGCTCTTCTATAGGGCCCTTGGCAGCCCTTGGCTGGTCCAGGAAACCACCTCTGGACCTCTGTCTCCTCGAAGGCTTCTCCTCGGTAAGGCCAGCCCTGGGGCACAAGGGCAGGCACGGCCTCCACCTGCCCCAGCTTCAGTCCCCGGGGCTCCTACAGGTGTCCTTCCCACAGAGCTGTGTTTTCTGTCTGCCCTGACTCTCCATACCTGAGTCAGGGCTCCACGCTCATCCCAGACCTGGCAGCCAGCCTGGGACCTGACACGCCCACCCGCCTGCTGCGGAATGGGTGCTGGGTGCTTACTTTTGCAAATTGTCCGGGGTGCACACTTCCTCGTCGTAGAGGTTGTCCGTGTCCAGCAGGGTGCCTGGGGATGGTGGGTGAGAGTGGTCACTGTGGGCAGGGCCCAGCCAGCCTCAAGGAGGCTGCCTCCCTGGGGCAGAGGGCAGGCTAGGGCTTCTGCTGGCCTGGGCAGCCCAGTGTCCCCCAGCAGTGGGGTCTTGGGGGCAGGTCCTGGGAGTCTCCCTGGAAGGCCTGTGGGGAGCCCAGCCTTGGTACAGTGTCAGGTCCCAGCACAGTGGGCTCAGACCTTGGCAGTGCTCCTCCCCCATCCCCCTCAGCTCCCGGCCCCAACCCCTGCCCCAGCCCCAGCTCACCAATGGCCCAGGGCTTCTCCTCCCCAGGCCCCAGGCGGCAGGGGTCCTTGTAGTGTGTAAACAAGGAGTGCTGCTGCTCCAGCTTGTCATCTGGAGGGTGGGAGGGAGAGGGGGATGCTGTGGGGCCCAGAGTGTCTGGCCCAGTCTGGAGGCTGCCCGCCTCAAGGTATTCTGACCAGAGGCCGCCAGGTCCCTGTCCCTCAGGTAACTGACTCTGGGTGAGGTTTATGGTCCCAGAGAGAAGGGCCCGTGAGTCCCTGGTTTTCTGTGTCCTTGGGAATACCCCCACTGATTTCAGCTGTCCTTCTGTCTAAGGATAGTAGTCACTGTCCCTCTTGGGATCCAGGGGACAGTGATCTCCAGGCCTTCCCAGATCCTGTGACAAGCCCTGCTGGGGGCTGACTGATGCCACCCTGGCCAGGACTCCTGCCCTTCACAGACCTGGGTGCCCAGGCTGAATGAGGAGTGACCCCACAGGGATCAGAGGGGGTGGTGACCTGCCCTGGATTCTGGTTGGTCCTGCCAACCCTGGAGCCAGAAGGGCCTTTCAAGGCCTCCAGGGAGGAAGAATAGGGCACCTTGTGGGGCCTGACCAGGGGGGGACCCCCTCCCAACAGGCTCTTCCTGTGTGTGCTGGGTCCCCACCCTGACTCAGGAAGATCCTGGAGCTCCAGCATTTGCAGCTGACCTCAGGCATGTTGACTCTGAGGGGAGCACAGGGCTGCAGTGGGAGGCTATGTGTTCCAGGGTGGGCACCATTCTCCCTGCACACCCTGGAATTGCCACCATTGTCAGCTCCCTAGTCAAGAACAGATAGACACAGCTGCCACCAGGTGAGGGCACCATCCTGTGCTCCAGGTGGGACCTTCAGGTTTCCTGACTTCACTGAGGGCTAGGGCCCAAGCTCGCAGACCCCATGCTGCCCACCCAGCCCCAGTTTCTCCTGGGGCTGGGGCTGGTGTAGAAGGAGCTCAGGAGACAGTGTGTGGGTAGGTGGGGGGTGGGGGCCTCACACTCGGCTCCTTGTGCCAAGGGAGGCTCAGGGCTGCCCAAATTCTCAGGAGGTTCTTGGGATCAACATGATCATCTGATGAATTCACAGACCAGTTACTTAAATCAGTTATTTAAAAGTTCACCCTCGATGAACATTTTAGTCTTTTAGCCTAAGGGTTTAAAGCATAACTGCCAGGATTCTAATCCCAGTTCAACCACTAATTTGCTGTGTGAATTTAGACTAGTCACTCAGCCTCTCCAGGCCTCAGCTTTGTCTTCCACATCATGTGGATAGGGCCCACATGTGGATATACCCTTAGGGTATAATGAGACTTAAATGAAATAGTTGGCCCATGAACAGCTGTTAGAAGTATGTCTGGTACAGAGATGGGTGTAGACTTGGTGACCAGCAAGGAGGCCTCTGAGTGCTCTGGGCAGAGTTTGGGGACAGAGATGGCACTGTCTTGCTTATATCCCACCCACGTGCTCATGAGAGAGCTCCTCAGGCCAAGGCTTTCCAGCTGACCGGAGCCCTTGCCCTCCCCAGAAGCCAGCTGAATGGGGAGGACCACGGCCTCACCGGATGAGCAGTTGTCAAAGTTAAAATCTCCGCAGATGACGTCAAACGCCACCAGCTCCTCAGGGTTGGCTGTGCTGGACGAGGAGGTAGATTTTCGGAAATCAGCCAACCAGTCCTGAAGCAGGTCCAGCTGCTCACACCGGATGGCGCTGTCCTCTGTGGGGGCAGAACCGCAGACCAGAAGATGAAGCTGCAGCCCGAGCCCAGCCAGCCCGGTGCCGCCCCAGCCTGCTGGGGGCAGACTCCCCACCTACCTTCCAAGGCGTGCAGGTGTGTGCAGGAGATGTACCCGACGATTCTTTGGTCCTGAGGTGTGCTTCCCACCTGCACCTGATGGAGAGGAGGCGAGGTGTCAGTGACAAAGCCCTTGGGGGCAGGCCCAGCTCCGTAGGCTCCTGGCTAGACGGGGCTCAAGGAGGAACAGCACACGTCCTGCTTCCAGGAGCTTCTGGCCGGTGCAGAAGGCAGCTGTGTAGAGATGCCAGCCGCTGGCACAGTGAGTGCGCTGACAGCTCCCGCAGCTTTACAGGACCAACTCAGAAGCAGATTTCCTCCCCAAGCCTCTGCCGTCGCCAGAGCGTCTACATGGATGACTGTCACATGCCAGCCCCTCAGTTCCTTGTCCCCTCTTGTCTGGTGGCTCTTCCCTTCCCTCAGTCACACCCTCTACCTGATCACCCCTGAAGTCCACCCCTCTGAGGTATGAGTTGGGCTCCCCTCTGGGCTGTGGCCCAGTTGCACAGCTTGCCGCCTGCCCTCCATTGTGAGGGGCCTTGGACCTGCCCTCTGCCCTCTCTCTCTAGGCTCTGCCTTCATGAGAAGTCATGAAGTCACGTCATCTGCTTTTTAGCTGTGGTCCCTGTTAGTCCCCCAATCTGGGATGACCGCTGTAGCCTGTATCTCCGTGGCACCTGTGTCATGGGCCCGGCTCAGGTGCCCACAGCCTCCATCTTGAGTCCAGTCATCCTTCCTCCACAGTGGCCTCTTCATACTCCATGCGCCCCAGACCCCAGTCTTCACCTCCTGCTCAGTCTCTGGGTCCAGAGAGGTGAGCTGGAGGCTCCTCCCTGACTCCCTGACCAAGCGCAGATGACCCTGGCAGGTGGCTGTAATGCAACCAAGCATCACAATCATGCATCAGAAAACTGAATAGGTGATGCTGCTGCAAGCCTGAGCCGTGTCGGGCTGTGGTAGGGAAGGTGAGGGATGGCAGCCCTGGCTGCTGGCTGTCCCAGATCCTTGGCCACAGCATAGCTGCTGGAGACCGTGGCAGGAGAGGCCCCGCAGGCATGCTCCCTGGGACCGTCTGTGGGCACCTCTCCCCAGAGGCCTCTGGTTGGCTCCTCATCCTCTTCCTCTCTAGGCTCTCCTCCACCTGGGCATCCGCTGTTGTCCCCAGACGTTGCTAATCTGTAACAGACTGGGTTTTCAGTGATGACAAGAGCAAGGACCCCCAACAGTCTCCAGGGATGGGACCGTAGAGGCCTGTTCTTCACTGACAGCCGTGCAGCAAATGGATGTGCCTGACATCTGCCGAGCGTGACCTGTCGGTCCTCCAGCTCAGAGAGGCCTGGACTCGCTGCTCTGAGAGCCTTGGGAGGCTTCCAATTTTCTTTTTGTTGCTGAAATCAGGTTGGCATTATTGTCCTCTGTGTGGACTCTGGCATCACCAAACACCCTTGGCTTTCTACAGCTGTTCACCCCCTTTCCCAGCCTGGATGGATGCACATCTTGCCCAGCCCAGGGAGATGCATGTCTGGTTACTTGATAATGGACTGTACAGCCTGGATTTGGGGCTGTTTATAAACTCACATATTGACCATTCACTTCTTGCCCATAATCCAGACCCAAACTTTGGCCTTACAGTACCTCTGCCCCTGGAATGGCCCGGAAAGACACATACCATTGAATGTGCCCTGTTGCAAAAACACAACAGAGATTTAAAACCTCAGTGCCCCCACAGGCCACACAATGGTGCTGCTGCCCCCATATTCCTCAGGCACCGAGTCTGTTCCCTCCTCAATAATAATAATGACACGGTGAGCACTCATGCCAGTGCTTCATGGACGCCACCTTGTTAGAGGCGGACAACGACTATGAGGATGGGACTCAAATTTTACCATAACTGGCCTGGGCCACAAGCCTCTGAAGGCTGAAGTTAGTTCAAATCAGATGTTGGCTGCCTCCCACCCAGCTTCTCCCCCTACTCATGCTGCAGTCCAAGCTCCTGGGGACAGCCAGGCTTTTCATCCGCAGCCTTGGTGTGTCAGCCCCTCACCCACTGCCCTGTTCTTAATCAGCTGTGTGAGCTCGCCAAGATCCTCTTTATTATGTGCTGGGACTTATTGATTCCTGGCTCAAGTCCATGGGAGCTGCAGAGGCTTATGTTTCTTTTGCAAAAACAAACAATCACACTGAGAGGTTGTGCCTTTTAGTCCTATTGGGCAAAGACTGTCAACAGAGAAGGGCCCAGAATCAGGCCCTTTCATAGATGAGGCAGAGTGATTCCAGTCCCTTCCTTCATGGGGTATCCTGCTAGCAGGAAAACACATCTTCCTCAAGGGTCAGAAGCACCCCGATTAACTTCGGGAGGGTGGGGCTGGCCAGGGCGGCCCTGCCAGGAAGGGAACCTGGGCAGCATCCCTACAGCCCCCAGACCCCTTCCTGGGCTGGCCTGCCTCCTGAAAGCTCATCTATTTCACTCCTCCACACAGGAGAAGCAGGCACACTCCCTGACAGAGACAAGCTGGGGCTGTTTTGTGCTGGGCACGACCGGTTCGGCTCTCAGGATTCCATCAGATGGGAGGGATAGGCCACAAGACGCGTGGGGACAAGGGCTGAGGAACCCATGAAGGGAAAGCCGGCCTAGGCTGGATGGCCTCTGAGGAGAGCTCCACAGAGGTGGTGCCGCCAACCCCAGGGCAGGGCAGGGGGCAGGCAGCCAGGCACATGGAGGACCCTGGCGGGTGCAGTTGGAAGACAGCCCGGCCGAGGGTGGGGACCTGGGGGGAGGCAGTGGGAAGCAGGTAACAGAATTCAGACCCGGGATGGGAGGAGGACAGGTTAGAAGGGAAGGACAGCCAAAAATACAGCTGAGCTGACGTAGAGGAATTGTGGCCTGGGCCACAGCAATGCAGCTGGGAATGGCGGGGGGCACCTGGATATATTTGGGAAGTGACATAGGATCCTGGGTGGACTGGCTGGGCTCGGGGCACAGAAAGGAGTCAAAGCGGGCTCTTCTGGATGAGGGATGATGGGAATTGGGGGGTGAGGTGGGGAGACCAGGGAAGATGACCACTTGGGAGTGAAAGAGACTATATCTGGGGGCAGCCAGACAGCTGGGAGCTCAGGGGAGAGACTGGGCTGGGACAAACCTGGAGTACTCAGGAAGTGCAGAAATGGAGGCTTCAGAGTCACTTCCCAGGGCAGGTGTGTGGGGCCTGCTGCGGTGACCACTTGGAAATGACCAACTGGGGTCACCCTGCTTTGGAGACTCAGCTGAGAGCTGGGCAGAAGGCAGCAGGCCTGGTGCTGCCTCATCTGCTGAGGTGGGAAGAGAAGTTGCGAACTGGGTTTCACCTGCAATATCTTGGCTTTTGAATGTTGGGCAAGACAAGACATTTTTTAATGGTGTGGACCAAATTAAACCTATCTGCAGACCAGCTTTAAACCCAGGAGGTAGGGAAGTACCAGCATTTAAAGGATGAGCAGGCAGCAAAGAGCCTGGAAGAAAGGTCCCGAGGTAGGGGGAGAGCCTGCAGCAGAGACTGCTGGGCCCCCGGTGGGCATGGTGGTCGGGCTGCCGGTGGAGGAAGAGGAGGAGGGAGTGTGTGGGCTGGGGCGGGGTGGAGGGGCCCTGGTCTCTGAGCCATCTGTAGTAGGGTGGGCAGGAGGGAGAGGGTGCACTCTCCCTCTGAGCCTGACAACAGGTCCCCTCCTTCCCCAGAAAGTCACTGTGGCTGCCGAGACAAAAATACATCCGTGGAAGAGAACATTGATGAACCATATGCCAAAATGGGAGGTTGGCTCTCCTGTAAGAGGAGTTCATTCAATTCAGCATTTCAGGCTGTGAACGGAGAGCTGGAACTCCAACTCTGGGCCTGTAGAGCCACGCAGGGACCATTGAGCACCCTAGGGTAGGGACCCTGGTACTTTCTGGACAGGCTGAGCATGGTTAGAGCTGAGGCCTGGGACAGAGCCTCACCATGCTTGGGCTTCTGCATTAGCCACACTAGGTCCCCCAAAACCCACACCCACAGACCCCCTTCTACAACTGAGAAGTCTTGAGGAAAATAGGAAAGAATCCACAGCCACAGCAGCTGCTGCCTCTGGGGACAGAAAGCCCTGTTCAATATCACTGGCCCAGCGATGCTGCAGAAAACTCCAGAAGCACCAAGAGCAGCTTTTGCACAGGGAACAAAAAGTTGACACTCTGAGTGTGTCAGGCTCAGTAGAAGATAATGCATAATGACCAAATTACCATGGTCTAAAAACTCCTCCAATTGCATCCAAATTAGCAGAAATAATTATGATTCACTTTAATTAGTGACTATGGAAGCAAAGCCTTGGGCTGGCGGGCACAGTGCCTGGAGTAGCAGCTTGTGTGACAGCCCGGAGGGAGGGTGTATCTGGCCAGTGGGGCTGGTGGCCTGAGCAGGGTTGGTGATCGGCCTGGGACCAGAGAGCCCTGCAGGCCCACCTGCAGCCATCGGTCTGTGTTGGTCTCCCTGCCTCGTGTGCACATCTGCTCCTTAACTGAGCTTATCACTGCTCCTGCTCACCCACCACCAACTAGGTTGCTCCCACTTTACAGATGGGGAAATGGTGGCTCAGATCTGAGGAACTTGCTCAGGATCACCCAGCCAGATCTGAGCTCGGAGCCTTGGCCCTTGTCCCAGCGCTGGTGCCCACCAGTTCAGCTCCGTGAAGGCCTCGTCTGCCCCCAGCCCTCCAAGAGAGCGAGGACCCCCTGGCTGTGGCCCATCTCCCTACCCGTGGCTGCCTACCTTAAGAAACAGCGCTCCCTTTGAGGCCAGGCCGTCAGAGCGCCGCCCGTTGGGGTAACAGTGATAGGCCACGTCCATGATGGGGTAGCGGCTGGCAAAGAAGAGGCCACTGTTGAGAAACTTGAAGCTGCAGCAGCCGTGGCAGCCATAGATCCCAACGTCATACAGGATGTACTCAAAGTAACCGTGTAGTTGGTCTTTCAACTTGGCGGCCGCCCGCTTGTCAAACACCTCCTGCAGGCACAGGAAGTCCAGATTGGCAGGGAAGAAGGCTGAGACTTCATGGTCAAAGGCCTCGTCTGGGTGCCGCCTCTTGCGTGGGGCTGCCTTCTTCACCAGGGAGGCCTTTAACGGGAGCTTGCTGTTGGTGGCACCTGGCTCCCCACTGCCGTCCGCTGTCGCCCGTGCCTTAACCAGGGACTCCCTGGAGGCCGAGGGGCTGCCCAAGCTCCCCGAGTCTCCATCCTGCTGACTGTGGTTGGGTGTCTGCCCCTGCGAGCCCCCTCCGGCACCGTTCCTGGCCTGGCCTCCAGCGACGGAGTCCTCGGCTTCAGAGTGCCGCCCACCCTCCTCTCCTCCAATGCGCACGATGCAGGCGTCCTCAAGGCTGCCGCTGTCGACCAGCTCCCCGGAGGCTGGGCCATTGGCAGCCTCATCACCGGGGTGACGCCCACTGTCACCCTTGTATTCCACAGACGCCGTCCTCTTAATGCTCCCAGGGACAGCCCGGGCTGTGCCATCGCCGCTCTGCGGTGACGCCAGGCTACTGAAGCTGGCCGCGCTGATGGAGGTGTTGGTGGGTGAGTCAATGTAGATTTTGATCTGGGGCCGGCTGGCCCCATTGCGGATTCTCTGCCCAATCTCCTTGGCCCGTGCTTGGGTGTTAAAGACATTGTTGCACCTGGCCAACGAGTCGGGAAGGAGGCAGAGGTTGGCAGTGGTGAAGCAGTAGCTCTGGCCAGGACCTGTACCCTTCCATTCACTGAGGAGGGCTGCCCCGCCAGCCGTACTCTTGTCCTCCAGCCGGGAGTAGATGTAGGGTCGGCGGGCAGATTGCAGGGGGCACCAGAGGAGGAAGCCAAGAAATGCAAAGGGCAGTGAGGTGACCAGGAGGGCCAGGTAGATGGGTACGCAGAACGCCGTGCAGAGCACCTGGAGGTAGCACGGGTAGTCTGCCCACTGGCGCTTCTCAAAGGTGGTGGGTGAGAAGGAGGCTGCGAGCCGGTCCATCAGCCAGTAGCATGGGAAGATGAAGGCCCAGGACACACTGTGCAGGGCGGACAGACAGCTACTGGGAAAGGGGGTCGTATACAAAACCATCGCAGCTCACTGGGCGCCGCAGCCGGCCCTACTACATGGTGTCCGGGGCAGCGCAGGCACTTTCCTGGGTGGGGCAGGCGAGTAGGGTGGCAGCTAGAGGAAGGGTCACCTCCTGGTGAGATGTGACTCTGGACGGTCAGTGGTGAGTGTTGGCCAGCCGGTCATGGTTCACCTCAGTGGGCCATGCTGGGCCACTAGGCCTGCTAGAGAACCTGCAAGACAGAAAGCAAGGGCCCTTTATTCTTCAGGGGAGCAGGTCGCATGCTGAGGCTGTCATCCCTGCTCACCCCATTCCTGCTGCCCCTGACCTGAGCAGGACTGTGCTGAGACCAGGCCAGAGCTGGAGGCTTGCACGGGGCCAAGAGTTCGGGGTCCGGAGCTGGCCCTAGCATGCTTTGCCTGACTGTCTTTGGTTCTCTTGGAGACAAGACTGCTTTCAGCTGACCATCTTGACCTTATAACCTAATTGCTTGAAAAGTGGCCCAGGATTTCAGAGCTTTGTGTACACTCAGGAGACAGGCTGGGAATCCTAGATAGTGCCTGTGCCTAACACTGGCCAGGAGCAGCCATAAGCCTGTCAGGAGCCAGGGGTAAACTTAGGAAGGTGAGGGGTGACACCAATTCAGAGCCTCAAAGCTGCCTGTTACTGAGGTCATTGAAGGTCAGAGCAGAGTGGGAAAAAATGTCAGAGAAAAGGGGCCAGACAGTCCTGGGGTGGAGGGCAGCAGGGCTGACAGGACCCCTGAGAGGGGAGCCCCACCCACAGCCGGGCTCCCACTGGGCCAGTTCTGCAGCATCAGACCACTCCTGCGGCCCCACCAGCTGACCCCTTTGGCAGAAACCCCCACCTGACAAGGATCCAGGCACAGGCTAGGCCTATGTCACCTAGGATAAGATGTAGGAAGAGGAGCAGGGGTCAAAGGATGGGAATGTAAAGAGGTAAAGCTAGAAGGCGCGTTTATCTTGTTTTGCAGCTTGTCTCTCTGCTAACCCCCAGACCAGCAGTTTCTTAGAAAAACCGCAAGGAACTAGTTGAGGATAGTCAGATAGCCTTTAGAGTGACTTAAAGTAAACTTTCCTCATTTTAATTCTAAAATCTCCACTTAAGGAGGAGCTGAGAACTAACACGAGGTGCTGTGTAGGAAACAAAGTCAGCTAGTGCACCTGCGCTGACTTGGCCCTGCCGCTACATGTGGTGACGAGCCCCGCTACCAAAACCCCACAGCCTTTAAGATGGAAACCTTGCCCTCCCTTCTGGGAGACACTGGTTTGGGAGCTATCCCCAGTGTCCTCCTTATTTGAGCCAAGTAATAAAATCTCATTCCTAGCTGGACCTTGCTTGGTGTGACTCACCTGGGAGAGGCCACCAGGTGCATTTATTGAACTGTATGTAGAATCCATAAAGACAAGAGTCTGGAGTGTTTGTTTACCCAGCCTCCAGGGACCCACAGGTGATCATTCTGTGGTGACGCTGGTATAAGCATAATCCAGTTTTCATCACCAGATCAGCTGGGGAATTCATTTCCCACTCACTCTCTCACTGACCCAGCCCAGCTCCTGCCCTGACACCATGGGGTCTGTGCCCACATTCCCTCTGTCCTGGCCCCTGCCTCCCTGGTCACCCCAGCTAGGACCTGGGTGTCACCCAGACTCTGCCCTCCCTCGGTCCCATGTCCTGTCAGCCCCTCCTGCCCATCCCAGCTTCCCTGGAGCCCCTGTGCTGGCCCGCCACCGCATACTTCAGCCATTCCATCAGCCTCCTCCCCCTCAGGCCATCCTCCACACCAGGGCTGGAGGGACTCCGTCTAATCTGACCACGTCCCAGACACCTCAAACCCACTGAGCCCTTGCGCTGTCTCCTAGCTGGGCTGAACGGGTCTGTGCCCCATCCCCCTTTGTGCTCACCTCCACTCACCAGGACTGATGTGGCCTAGGTACCTCCACTAGTGGCTCCCAGCCCCCTTTTGCATGGCCTAGTCTCTGCAATTCTAGACCATAGATGCTTTTGGGAGGAGGCCATCTTCTTGAAAGAAGGGGCGACATGGGCCCCAGGGCTTCACCGGCAGGAGCTCAGGAAATGGGTGAGTGAATGGAGGCTGATTCTTCCTCAGGCTGCTGGGGTAAGGAGGGGGAGTTTCTGTGATGCACGTCAGTCACCCAAACATGCTTCCTGTGGTCACCATCCCTGGGGCTGACATGGAGGGGGTGGGGCACTCAGATCAGTGCTTAATGTCTAAAGATGAACCTAAGCTGGCAGCTGTGTCTGGTTCTGGAGATTGCGTTTCACGAGGATTTCACTTTCTTCAGAGGAAATTGCTTTGAAGCAAATGCTGGAAGGTTACAGATCAGAGAAGCAGGTGTGTCTCCCAGACCACAGTTGTCTGACCAAGAGCCATGGGAAATGGCTCCTCTGCAGACAGCTCTGCTCTGGGCCTCCGTTTAATCTGGGAAAACATGACCTCCTCCCATGGGCAGTGGGACCAAGCACCTTTGCAGGGTGGTTAATCCCATGGGGCAGGGTCTCTCACTTGGGTGTGAGCAATGAGGCTCACTCTCAAGGATGGTGGTGAGGTCAGAGGGCCATCCACTGTGTCCCTGTCCCCCTTCCTCTGGTGCAGAGGCTAGGGAAGCCAGCTAAGAGAGGGTGGGAGAGGAGGTCCCCACCATCCTTGCTCTGAAGCCCCCAGACCTAGCCAGTGGTCTTCACCACTTTCTCCAAACCCAGCCTGAGTCCTGGCAGGCCCTGGATGAGAGGTGTTCTAATGCTGATGGCTGACCCTGGGGTCTGCTGCTTCAGAGGCCCTGTGAACTCAGGCCAAGCTGCTGGTCTGGGGCCCTGAGACCAGTTTCACAGTGATAGTGGCTGAAATTAGAGGACTTGCTGCAAGCCTGCCAGCCTTCTGAGCACAGTTTCCTTGAACCCCGGCAGGGCTGTGCCCCTTCTGCAGCCCAGTGCTCATGGCTCAGTGCTCGGGTGGCTGTCCAGAGTCCTCATGCCTGTCATCTGATGTTAAACTCTCAGAAATTTCATTTGAATTCAACCTGGAGTTGGGGCAGTAGCCCACCTGCTTTCCCCTACAGCTGGTGGGTCTGGCCGGCTTCAACAACCAGTGTGTACATGTGCAGGCACACACACTACGCGGGGCTGGCTGCCTGCTGATTGGCCAGAGTGAGAGCTACTGGAGGACACACAGCTGCCCAGGCCAACTAGGCCCAGAGGAAGAGACCAGATCCTGTCCCCTGTGGGTGGGGCAGGTGGGATAGGGTCTCCCAAGCCTCCTCAGCCACTAACAGCCCCTGTGGTTGGCACCAAGGTGCTGGGGCAGGGGTCCAGGCCAGACTCCTGGGGACACCCAGATATTGCCCCAGTAGCATGGAGCAGGCTCACTCCCGTGCTGCCCTCAGCTCTTTCCTCTTCTTTGTGGCCCAAGGTCACCAGCCCAGCCAACACTATCTTCACATGAGCTCCTGCCCCATCTCGTCACCATCCTATCCTCAGTCTCAGGCCACAAGCCCCAAACCCAGTCTGCAGGGCGGTCAAAGGAGCAAACTGGTTATACCCTTCCTTTGGTGGTCCCATTGTCTTGGGGACAAAGGCTGGCCTCCCAATCTCTGTCCAGGGGCCGTCTGTGCTCCCACCCCTGCTGGCCTCTTGCCTTGCTCAGCCTCCATGCAGCTCTGCCAGCAGGAGGGCCTCTAGCACCTCAGCAGCAGACTGCTGTGGGACTTCCAGGCCTTTGCACCTGCTGGGCACTGGGCCTGAAGCTCCTCCCCCTCCTTGTCTCCCGTCAGGGCCTAGCTGAGATGCCACCTCCTCAGAGAATCTTCCTGACCCCAGCCAAGGCTGCTCTGACTCCCAAACGCTCTCCACCCTTTGCTGTCAACCTGCCAGGAACTGGTGCTGTGTAGTAGCTGGGGCCCACAGAAGGGGCTGGGGACCCTGTCAGGACCTGCGTCTGTTTTGTGGCTGAGCCCAGGGCATGGCCCCACGTGTTAGCGGAGGGAAGGAAAGAAGAAGCTGCTGACTGGGGAATGAGCCAGCCTGCTGCCTCCAGGGCGAAAGGCTGGCAAGGTGGGGCAGGTGGGGTTGTCTGCCCCCAGGAGCATGTCACACTGTGTCAGGTGGCTATGCAGGCTCAGCCCTGGCTGTGAGGAGAGTTTTGGAGAAAGAATTTGGGAAGAGAAAGTCCGTTCTGTCCACACTGCTGCCTCCAAGTGGAAGTGGCCTGTATTCCACAGGGTGGCCAGGGCTCTACCATGGGTCGGAGGTGGATGTGGCCTCAGTTCGTCAAAGGGTTCCTGAGACAGACTCCAAGCCTTCTGTTCTCCTGTGTGGCTCATCCCCAACACTGACTGATCAGGGTCGGGATCTCCTACTAGCTGGGACAGGGCTGTGGGGGAGGGACGCCCTCTTCAGCTGTCCTGTGTCTACCTCACTTCCACTGGGACCCCAGAAACCCTTTGGGCAGGTTCCCTTCGCCAGCCCTGCCTGCAGAAGCTGGGTGGTCAGGCCTCATTTTTCCACCTCTCTGGGCTGGTAATAGGAATAGTTCTGGTCCCCATTTAGGTGGGGTCCCCATTTCACTGATGGCTTTGAGGTGCCTGGCAGTCTATGGGGCCATGACAGTGGTCCTCCAAGATGTGGCAGACCCGAGCATTCCAGCCCTTACTGCCTGCTATGGAGCCCTTCACGGCTGCCCTGGGTGCAGGTCCAGAGCCCCCCACCTGCCTCCCCTGCTTGGTGCCCCAGACAGGGAGCTCCTCTGGGCGCTGCCTTTCTGCCTGCTCCCGTGCATGTCCCGTGGCTCTGCACAGACGCTGCTGGTACAGTTGACACAAAGGGATTGCCTCCAATGGAGCCAGTTCCTAAAGCTCTGTGGTTAATTATTTTGTCTCAGTGAAATGAAAGGAGGGTAAACAAACAACAACACATTAATTAGTCTGATCTACACTTTCCCTGTGAAAAAGGAGAGTGGAAGTTAAGCATTAGAGGCTGGTAACCTCTCCAAGAACCTTAGAGTCCTCGGAGCGGTAGCAGGGCAGGATACGAGCACGCAGGCACCCGGCCTGCACCCCTGGCCTGGGCCCTCCCTCCTCCCTGTGCCCCACTGGCGGGGCGGGACGATGTGGATGGCCAGCTCAGGCTTGGTCTCTTGGTGATGACGGCCTTCCTCTCCTTCACGACCAGTTCTCTGCTCCCATGTCCTGGGGCTGGCACCTCTGCCAAGCAAAATCCACCATGGGCATTTGATGGGGCTCACAAGTCCCTCAAAGGCCACGTGTGCTGCACTGTCACTGCTCAACCCTGGAGGTAGGATTGCTCTTTCAGGTTCCTATTTTAAAGCAACAGTCACCCCTGGGGGTATCCCCTTTGTGAATGCTGAGGTGCGGCTTCCAGAGTTGCTCAGGATGCTTCTCCTCCCCTGCCCCGGTTCTGTGGTCTCCAGAGAAGGGCTGGCATCCCACATGCTCTCAGGTCCTTGTGGTCACTCCTGAGCCTGAGGTTAATGGGGGCTAAACAGTGTGCCAGGGGAGTGCTGCCCAGAGGCACTGTCCCAGCAGTGGAGACCCCAGGCTTGTCCCCACTCCCAGAGGCACTGCTCATTGCTTGGCTGGGGCTCGGGGGTCAGGCTGACCTGAGTGGGTCCTGGCACTGGCTGAGGCTGGCTGAGCTGTCTCTCATCTGTGACATGGTGTAGCAATTCCTGCCTCCCCAAGGCTACAGTGAGGATTAAAGGGGGGCCAAGCTGCTAATGTTTGTTTCCCTACGTCCCTTCTTCTTCCTTGTAGGACCTCTCTAACCACCCTTCCCTTGAGATTGACCCCAATGTGTCCTGTCTGCTTTCCCTGACCTGTGGCTTCAATGAATTTTGAAGATGGGACAAGCTGGTTCTGTGCACTGTTCTGGGGGCAGTCTGTGGGGCACAGACTGTGAGCATCTAGGCCCCTGCCCCACCCTCAGTGCCTTCAGCTCCTGAGAGATGCCGTCCACACTGGTTAGGCCGGAGCTGCCGGCATTCACTAACTTGCTCTTCTCCCTGTAGCGAAGACTGGACTGGGCCTGACTGTGACAAGGAGACTGGGCCGTGGAGCCACAATGGACACAAGGAGCACAGAGCTTTGCAGGGTGACCCAGGCCGGAGAACTTGCCCAGGGAGGTTTGGGGGCCCAGACAACCCTAAGTTAAGACAGGAGAGGAAGAGGTCAGGAGATCACAGGCCCAGCCACTACTGGGCATGCTTGGGGCTTTGACAGCAAGCAGCTCCACACCACGCGTGTTCCTGTAGTCAACAGATACGACTGTGACCTGTCCACACTGAGACAGCCTGGTGCTGACCTGTGACCTGCAACAACCACAGCCTAAGAACAGGGAGTTAGGTTGCTCAGAGGCCTGAGCTACGCCAAAGCCCCTCCCCATATACGCAGCCAGCAGGACTCAGGGGCCACTGATCAGCTGCCCCCAGGGGAGAGCAAAGAGCAACCGTAAGAATAGGGCCTGGCTGGGCCTGGTCCTCTTTGGTGTTGAGGATGGTGGGGCCTTGGGGGAGGGGGCAGTAGCCTCTTTGGGTGAGCTGCAGTGGACTGGAATCCTGCTGTTGCATGCCAAATAACACTGGCACCAGGACAGCCATCCCACTTCCCATCAGCCTGAGAGATGGACCTGGCAGGCAGCCTGGTGCACAGGAGCTGCTGCAGAGAGACTCAAAGGCTCCTAGATGGACTCTGACTTTGAATTTGAATTTCTTTTGCAGCGGGAAAGTGAGCAAATCAGACCAGTTCTGCTGGCAAAGGCAAGTTCTGGACCCTGTGAGGAAGCCTGCACTACCTTGAGAGATCTCCAAGCTTAGGAGAACTTATATGAAGTTGATGAATATCGGGAGTTGCCCCAGCTAGTGGGTAGAATGGGACCTGTCCCTTCTTCGTGGCCCTCCTCTCTGGGACCGCCTGCTGTTGAGCCCTTTCTCCCCAGCAGCAGGGCTGGGAGTCTTGGAGCACAGGGACCTTGTCTCATTCTCTTTGTGCCTACAGACCCATGTCTACCCAGGAGCTGGGCCAAGCCCCAGGTTTCCACAGCAAAGGCCGAGAGGGTTGCTCCAATCCAATTACCCGAATGTGCTCATGTCTGCTGGCAACACTTGAGATTGGGCTGGCCCATTTCTGCTTGGGTGCCTGCCGGGGAGGGGTTGGCATGGCAACGTGTGCTCTGAGCTGCTGAAACTTCGAGTCAGCCCATCGCTGGGAGGACAGAAAGACTGAAGGGGATGCCTTTGTGTGTGATGACAGTCAGACAAATCCAGATGAATCCCTGCAAGCCCCAGAACTGGGGTCTGTGGTCTGGCACAAATGTGTGAGCCATAGTGGTGATGTCCACCAACATAGGCATACCAGGTAAATGCCCATTTGCCCTTCTACATCCAAAGCACCTGCCTCTTCTCCCTGAAGCCTTTTGCAGCCTCCCCAGTCCACCTACACCCCTATAATCATCTGCACTGCCCTCCAACCACACTCTCCTTCTAATCAGGCATCAGGCCCCACCACCTGTCTGGGAGTTCGTGATGGGAGTCTCAGGCACCAATACAGGCCCAGGGCCTGCCTGCCCGAGCTCTCTGGCTGTGGCAGGTATGCTTCTGTCTGCCCCGCTCCAATGCAAGGGGGAGGCAGTGAGCCACATGAGGCCAATTGGCACCACAGCCTTCTGACCCCCACGTGGTCATGCAACCCAAGCTCTCCCCAGTGCTCTCACAGAACCCCTCTGGAAAGAGGCCTGTGTTTTCTCTGAGACGGAAGCACTAAGAGCCTTCCCTGAGACCGAATTCATTCAGAGGAAAACAGGCCTTAGGGTGGGAAGAAGAGAGGCTTTCTAAACCTCACTTCTTCTCAGTGCCTCTCCTGTGCAAACTCCTGGGTCCTTGCAGGCGCGCAAGACCTACTGCCTGTGGTTTGGGCGGCCCTCAGGGGACAGCAGGGTGGCTGTGAGAGCACAGACTGTGGTGTCTGTCCTGCGGATGTCGGACCAGTCACTCACCAGCCTCTCTGAGCTGTCGTTTCCTCATCGCTGAAGCATGTGGAGTAACAATACCTTAGGGTACTTGCAGATGAGGCAGGCAACACTCAGCGGGGTGCCCACCACATCTCTAGCGGTATTTTGTTACTATTACTACTGTTAAATTCCATGCAGCAAAGTCTCTTAAGAGACAAGCTGGAGCATTCAAAGTTTCCTTCTCATGTGTTGTTTGTTTGACAGAGAGGCTGTCCTGCTCTCCCAAACGAGGGGTGAGAATGGTGCAAGGCTGTCAGGGCCTCCGTGTCCTGGCAGGACTGGCTGTGGCTGGCTGCTCATGCAGATGCCAGGTGCAGGCAAAGGGGCCATAAAATTTTCAGAAAGAAGCTTTCCGTGGGAGCTATTACTGCATCATGTGGTTTCTGAGAATAGGAACAGGCTGCAAGCAGCTCTGTGGCACCCTTTCAATCAGTAAACTGTGGCATTTCCATGTCAGAACTCAGCCCTGATGAAGCCGATTCTTGCAGAACTAGAAAGCAGACCTCAAGCCAGCTTGAAGGTGTATGTGCTGGGGGTGCCCGAACCAATCTAATGTTTAAAATAGCAGTGACCTTGAGTCCAGGCCGACCCTTATGCTGCAGTGACAGGGACCATGGCTCCATCACAGGAGGAGGCTGTTTGAAGATCTGGCTACCCAACCCTCTGTGGCTTGCCATTCCGGAATCACCTATTGGTGACCAAAAGGAGGCTATTCAGGAAAAGGCTGGATGGTAGCTTGCAGCTAAATCTACACCCGATGCATCCTGAGCGGCATCTTTTCTTATTCCTATGGATCCTTGTATTACTCTCAGGAAACCTCCCTACAGCCACGTCTTTCTGCTTCAGTCTGTTGACATTTGAAGCTCACAGGGCTCCTGCCAGTCCTGTACCCTCATGAAGGCTGGGCCTGGGGTGGGGGTAGGCTGGGAGGGGAGGGCCTCCTCCATGAAGAAAATCAGGTCTGAGGTCATTCTGTCCACATGACAACAGGATCTTCTCCAGTGAGCACTGACAGGGCAGGTCCGCAGACAGCTGTGACTGCCAGAAAGGAGGCGTCAGCCTCCTTAAGGAAGGACCAGATCAGGGAGCCACATGTCAAAGGCTGAGCATCCAGACAGTCATGGGCTTCGGGTGCTCTGAGCCTGCCCGCATGCTACGGTCTGTGCCCAAGGGCTTGGGGCCTGCGAATAGCCCCAAGCGGGGAATCCTGGAACAACTGGTCACATCACCTGCCTCAGCGGGGCTGTGTGGTGTCTGCTGTATGACTGGCCGGGTGCTGGCCCCAGCATGTCCCCAGCGGGCCAGAGCCACTGCTGCCCTCCGGGCGGGTCCTCCTAAGGGACAGACATCAGGAGGAATCTTGCTTCTCTCAGGCTCTGCTGTTAAGGCTCTGTCTCAGCAAAGTCCCTGCTTCCCTGACACAAGGGCTGATGTTAATGGTTCATGAGTTGAACAAGACTTGGGACTTACTTTGCTTAAGAAGAAATGACAACACACTTTCTGTGGGAGTAGAACTTTAAATACAAGTCCACACAAATGGTAGGATTGATGCAGACCTAGTGTTCAGCTGCACTTCAAGTACTGCGTTTCCCCCTGGAATGGACCGGCTGACTGAGCAGTGTGTAGGCATTTCAAGGCACCAGAGAACACAGATGAAGACGACAAGCCTTCCTAAAACAGAGCAGACTTGCTGAAATTCTTCCGAGGGGAATCATTTCACATTCAGCCTAAGATTTTCTATGCAAAAAACATTTAACAAACTGAGTCCTACAAGAGGATTTATGCAGGATTTATCAGTGCAAATAAGTAAATAAAATTAGTCATCAGCTCTCACCAACCTTCCCTGCAGCCCTGGACAGCTGCGCCTGAGGGCTGGGCTTTCTGCACCAAAGCTGGGTCTTACTGACCACTGAGTGCTGAGGCCCTTGTCCTGGGCCCTTTCAGACACCTTGGACCACAGACCACTGTTACTCTCAGGTCCTCCCTCTGCACGCAGTACAACAGGAGCCCTTGGCTCTAAGAGCACTGGCCAGAACCCCTTCCCCTGAGAGGATCCCCCAGTTCAGGCTGAACCAAGGCCTGCTTGCTTGGGGAGGCCTCTGACCTGCCTGAGGGGATGTCCAGTGCCTGCTTTAGAACGTGTAACTCAGGGGGATTGGGGGCTGCTGGAGTCTGCTGCCTGGGAGGGCTGCAGGACAGACTTACAGATTCGTTTGCATAAGATTGTGACTTAGTCATCTGTTCCCAGCAAAGACCATGGGGAAGAGATCATGGTGGTCTGCAGCCCCCCCGGGTTCTCTCTGACTGCTGCCACCAAACCTGCCTGCCAAGGTCTACTGAGGCTTCGGGTGTCAGCTCAGCCCTGCTCCTCCAGTAGTGATAGCCCTGTCTACACCTGCTCTCGGCTATTGATCCTGCCCCTCTGAAAAGGGAAACAAGAACTCTCATCTCTGGTCATAGAGGCTGCGTGTCCCCAGACTGCTGGCATAGACATGCTAGCATAGGCTGTTGACACATCTTCATCCAGGAGTGACTCCTTAAAAGATAAACATGCTTTGCCTTTGTAAAGATCTCCATAGATGTTTCTCCTTTTGTCCACATATGCCTCCAAGCCTAGGATGGGACTTGCCTCACTTCCTCTGGCCCCTGAAACAGCAGGGGTCTGCTTTCCAGGCACAAGGCAGGATTGCACTGCCTTGTCCTCTTGAGGTTGGGTGGAACCACAGGACTAGCTCTGGCCAATGAGCTGTGAGTGAAAGTGATATGTGTCACTGCTGGGCCAGACTACTTAGCAGCAGGTGTGAGACCTTCTGGAGTCCTCTCCATTTGCTACATCGACCTGTGGTTTCAAAGGGCAGATGCTCCATCAGCCTGGGTCCCAGGGTGAGGACTGGATCAGGCTCCCACTAACTGTGTGAAGTGTGAACAAGAAGAAACCTTGGATTATAAGCCACAGCATAACCTATCCCTGTCCAGCAGAGGAAGGCTTCTGATATGGCACTGAATCAACCCATTTACCAAAAACAAGCCTTACTGATTGACAGCCCTTGGTTTCCCAGGAATATAGCCAGATCTACCCTCCAGACCTGACTCTCTTCAAGAAAGATCATTTTAAATGGCAATAATGTTCCTCTGCTCTGAACTCAGACCAGGTGGGAGGCATGCTCCTTCCCACCCCTCAGTGTGTGTGCTGTGAGTCACCAGCCCCCGTGAGTCAGATGTGGCACTGTGACTGTTCGGGTATTTCACAGCAAGGATGCAGGAATTTCTGGGGGCAGAGCTTTTGCTTTCTAGGTGTGTATATTTGAGTGTGGGGGTGTCCTCTTAGAGGGTATGGAGACAGAAAAGTGGTGGGAGGTGGGTGGAGCAAGCAGTGTGCAAGAAAGGGAGGTAAGGTGGAGAGTCAGAGAAAGCTGAGAGTAGGCACAAGGGAGGCAGAGCCACTCCTGCTTGCCAGCCATGCCCTGGGTGACCACAATGACCACCAGATCTCAGACTGCAGACAAGGAAATGCAGGGAGGAGGATCTGACACATTCATACAGGTCTATCCCTGGTTGGGTTTAACTTAAATGCTTAGAATGTCGGGTTAGCAACCCACGTACACCGTGCAGATCAAGCTAGTCTCAAGTAGCCCTCTTGCTCAGAGCTGCGAGAGCCTAGCCCGTGCTGGCCAGGTCTGGGCCCAGCACTCTGGGAGGCCTCTGGCTGGCTGAGGGGCTGGAAAGCTACCTAGCTTGAGGCTACTGCACCACCCCCAGTGCTAGACAGATGGTGGACAGGGAGTCTCACTGGACTTCCTGGTAGTTCTGGAAAGAGAAGGTCCAGAACAGAGGTCTGCACCAATGAGAAAATGGTCCCCACAGTTTCAACCAGATTTTTCTTTTAAATAGGCCCAACACGAGGCTTGCACAGCTTGATGTAATTAGTCCCTCAGCTGTCCCCCAGCTCTCTGCCCTTGGTCCCAGGCCACCATACTTGCTCACTTCCTGCCCTTGGTGCAGCTCCTTCTCTTTTTGTCCCCTCTTCCCCTTCCTAAGCTTAGGAGCTGGGTCTCGCCTGCCTCTTCTCTCTTGGTTAATACCTCATGGGTCACCTGTTCCCAGGTGACAGCCAGCCTAGATGTCTGTCTGATTTCTGACCCCCTAAAAGTCCATAATCCCTCTCCCTCCACTTCCCTGATGCCAGCTGTCTCCAGAGTATCCCTGGGCCCTGGACCCCTCCAGACCTAGCCTCCTCTCCCCAGCCCACAGCTCTGCCTTCCTCACCCCTTGTCTCCATACCTCTCCCATCTGGACACTGCAACAACCGCCTCCTGGTCTTCCTGCAGCTGGCCACCCCACCTCTGGCCCATGTGCACAGAGGACCACATTACTCCCCTGTTAAGCTCTTCATAGCCCCTGCTGACCCCAGGAAGATGCCTAAGTCCCCAGGCAGAGAAGGGCAGGCTCGGCCCAGCAGCCACATGGCTCTGCATCCCCTCCTACTTCTGGAGACTCAGGTCCCCTGACCTGCGCACTCCCCTCAACAGCCACCTAGGCCTCCATGCCTTTTCTGGGACTGTTCCCCTGTAGCCGTCACCTGCAAGGAGGGATGAGGCTCAGCAGCAGTGCTCGAGGTTTGGAAGTCACAAAACCCCAGCCAGTCCCCTACTTTATGGCCTAGGGATAACTTGGGGCCTTTTGGCTTGGCTCAAACAGGCCATTTCTCTCTCTCTCTCTCTCTCTTTTTTTTTTTTTTTGCTATCATTAATATACAGTTAATTTGAGCAACATTGTGGTTACTACATTCCCCCCATTATCAAGTCCCCACCACATACCCCATTACCGTCACTGTCCATCAGTGTAGTAAGAGGCCATAGAATCATTGTCTTCTCTGTGCTATACTGCCTTCCCCGTGCCCCCCACCCTATATTATATGTGCTAATCATAATGCCCCTTTTTCCCCTTATCCCATCCATCCTCCCCAGTCCCTTTCCCTTTGGTAACTTAGTCCATTCTTGGGTTCTGTGAGTCTGCTGCTGTTTTGTTCCTTCAGTTTTTTCTTTGTTCTTATACTCCACAGATGAGTGAAATCATTTCTCTCTCAACAGCTGGCAGTTTCTGTGCATTTATTGCACAAATTTGCAGTCTATACCCCAGAAAGGTGACCAGCCCCTCACACCTTCAATACTACCAACAGAAACAAAAATGAGAGAGAGGAGGCTTGAGCAACTTTGGCAAATTCCATCCCTCAAAGCAAAAGGAGGGAAGGTCTTATGCGTAGACAACCTATGGGTTGTCTCTGCAGGACCAGAGACACTGCCCACATGGCAACACCAGCAGCCTTGGCTCCAAGGGTGTGGAGTGAGGTGCTTACACACCCACTTCTACCTCCAGTCCTGGGGAGTCGGTTTTCAGCTCTGAGGCCTGTGTCCCCTGCAGGCACTCAGTATTTTATCCCATCATCTGACCCTAAATGTGTGTTGGGCACATAATAGGCAGATAATAGGAATCCCTGATGACTGACAAGTATAAGCCCCACCCCCACAGACCTGGAGTCCACCCAGGGTGGCTTTAGCAACCCCACTTACCTGGGGCCACCTACAGCCTGCTCTGGACCTCAAACTCATTCCTCCCTCCCTTCCATTCTCTTTCCCTGCTGAGGTGGGGTCACAGCCACAATCAGCCACAGCAAAGGCATGAGGAAGACTCAAAATGAGCATCAGAAAGGCAGAAATAACAGACCACCTCTTAGGGACATCCAAGCAGATGTTGCACAGCACACAGCTCACAGAATGTGCTCTTTAAACTGATGGTGCTTCTACACTGTACAACCACCTGAAATGGGTGTTGTTGGCTCCATTTACAGATGAGAAAACTGAGTCTCGGGCAAGTAAATGACAGTCCCTGAAAGGTGAGGCCAAGTCATCTGGCTTCAATTTTCCTTTCCTCTCTATCTTTGTCAACAAGGCTGAATACAAATGATATGCAAACACATTCAAAATAAGTAAATAATTGCTGTCTATTGTCCAGCCCCCAGGTCCCCCCCATGCTCCGATCCCCCCCCCACCCAGGACAAGATTCTGAGAAGTGTTAACAAAGCCTCCACACTATTCTCCTCGTCTTGCTTGTTCTTCCCCCTCAGTTTCTCCAGAACAATATCTTCACCCCTTTTTCCCAATCTTCTGTAGGTTATATCTGTCACGCACTCCACTGAGCCCAGTGAAGAACCCCCCAAATCTTCCTTGGACTACCAGCCTCATCCACCTCTTCTTTTGTTCTTCCATACAGTCAACATCACATCAAAAACCAAGACCCCCTACCCCCAGCCTGGTGACCTTCCCTAGGACCCGAAAGCATTTAATTAGCCAGTATTTGGGAAGGGGTGGGTTCTTAGAAATGGTCTTGCTCTCCTGGCTCTTGGTCTGAGATTCCCAACTGTCAGGGGGTCACTCTGTTGCTAGTTTTTGCTTTTATTCCTGAGAATGGCCCAGTAGTTTGAATTATTTCTCTGGGATGGACTCAAAAGTAGCATTACTGGGTAAACGTTAAAGCTGCTGATACATATTGCCAAATTGCTTTCCACCAAAGTTGTTTGAGAGTTTGTGTTTCATAGCTTCCTTACTGGCTCTGGGTTTAAAGCATTAAAAATTTTTATAATAGTTCAGTGAGTAATGATATCTGGTTACATTTTCCAGGATATTTCAATCATATTCCTTTACTTTTGTGAAGTGCTGCCTCTCCTTTTCTTCTTCACTGAAGGAGTTTGTCCTTTCTCCACAGATTTGAGTGTATCAGACACACCCCCTCTGCTTGCATTGTACTTCACGTGAGGGCAGTTTCAGGACTGGGCAAGACTGCCGGCCCCAGATGGCTCACCCCAGAGCTGTGCTTTTAAACTTTTTAACCAAGCAGTTGTCTTACACAATCTTGCACAGCACCACTTTATATAAAAAATTTATAAGGAGTCCATGAGAGGAGGCCAGAAGAGCCCCCTCACCCCACCTTCCAAAAGCCCTGCTCACCTGCGGAAGGGCCCTTGGGACCTTCTTTCTCTTGCGGCTCAGGAGGGGGCGTCACCCTGAGGAGGAAGGACCTGAAAAGAGATGAGCGGTTCAGCGTTGCCCGGAACTCGACAGACAGCCACGGAGCAGTGCCGTGCAGGTGACCCAGGTACAAAGATCGAGGGGCCCCACCTGCGCCCGAGGCACCACCACACCTTCCGCGTCGCCGAGGAGAGGGTGTGGGCGCCGACGAAGAGCGGCCAGAGGGGCTGGGGGCGGAGCTTGTGTGACATCTGGGCTGGCCCCGGGAGGACTCCGCAGGTGGGAGGCATGAGGCCTCTACGTGGACAGCTGGACACGCGCCAGGCCGCGGATGTGCGGGGCCCGGGGCGGAGAGAGGCCAGGGCTCCGGCCGCGAGGCCTGGGTTGGATCTGATAGGCGAGGCTAGAACAATCGAGGAGCTTTGTGTAATCTCAGCCTCGCAAAGATACCTGGGGGCTGGGGAGAGCTGAACCCAGACCCGGGACGAGGGACCGCGGCCACCTGGCCGGGGGTGGGTGGGGAAGAAAGCCGCGCTGAGAAGAGAACTGGAGGTATTTGGCAGCGGAAAAGGGCGAAGGGGGACCGAACGGGGGAGGGGAGGCTCAGCGGGGATACTTCGTGAGCCCAGCGGGGTCTCCGGAGGGGAGGTTGGGAGGGCACTCGTGGGGGCGGAGGCCTTTGGGCCCGAGACCCCCGACTCCCCGCGCCCCGTCTGACCCAGTCGGGGAGGGTCGGTCTCCAGGGCGGTGGGCCGGGCCCGCCCTCTAGCCCCGCCCCGCCCCTTCGCCCGCCCCTGGCCTCAGGTGCCGGCCCCGCCCCCGCCCTCCGGGCCCGGCCCCTGGACCCGTAGCACCGCCCCGTTGCGACACTTTGGCTGGGCCCCCAGACTCCTGGCCCCTCTCAGCCCTCCGACCGCGCCCCCTGACCTCGAGCTGTTTAGTTTCGTCTTCTAGCCCCAAGCTCCCCGACCTTGCAGCTCCTTCCTTGGCTCCTGGCCCCGGTCCCTGGACCCTGGCCTGGGAAGTTCGGCCCCTACCTGGGGCAGCCTTGCGCCGCGCTGCTCGGCCCACCACCTTCTCAAGCGAGTTCTGCTGCCTGGCCCAGAGCGCTATTACTACCCCCACATCCTGAGGCAGCTGTTACTCCCCAGGGCCCTCTGAACCAGTCGCTGTCCTTCATATACGCTTATTTTGCAAATCAACCGAACTACCGTGTTTGAAAAGGATCTGAAATGTGAATCCCAATCCCCCCGTCCCAAGACAAAGATGTTGCAGTAGGGCTGGTCGGAGTGTCCCCTCACTTGGCGAACAGTTGGCTCTCTCCTAATTAGGATTCCACGTAGAGAAGCTCCAGTGAGACCTGGATTCTAGCCCTGGGTCTGCCACCCACCAGCTGAAGGGTTTGGGGCAAGTCATTTAACCGCTGAGCCTCAGCTACTCCCTCCCCTGTAATACTAGGGGTCACTCCACGGTCTTGCGTGGCCAGGTGAGCATGGGTGCTTGATGTTCCCAGATCAGGGTGGGAAAATGGAAACCAGAGCTCCTAGGTCCTCACTCTACAAGAGATGACCTGTGTTTCCCTAGGGGCCCCTATGGATACCCTGGCTTGTTTCCTGAGTTAAGCACCTGGCAGATATCCTTCCCCACCTATAGCCTGAGGAGTCTAGCCTGCTAGGAGGCCCCAGGGTGACCTGTTGTCCTAATCTCTGGGGAGGTCTTGTCCCTGTACTTGGGACACCTGCCTTTTTACCCTTGGTAGGCTAATGGCCGGCCTGCGTGCACCTCTGTCCCTCACCCTCTTCCTGGGCGGACCTAGTTCTCGAGCACAGGCTGGCAAGCATCTGGAAGTGGGCATGAAGGAGGCAGGCCTCTCCTGTACCACCCCAGCCTATGCAGCTCTCGTTGGAGTGGGGAGGGTCACCCTTCAAGTCCCAACGAGAAGTTGGTCAAGGAGGCTCTTTGTCCTCACATGTTCCCCAAAGTGTCCCCCTCCAGATGCCCAGCCTTTCTCCCTGACCAAACTCTTCTGAAAAATCCCCTGTGTGTTTTTTCAAAATAGAATTAAATGACAGGAACTGACTATTTAAGGAGGGGTTCCTGAGGGGAAATGTAATCTCTACAACCTTGAAATTATGGGACTTTTCTCTGTTTTCAAAAGAAAAGAAAAACTTGTCAGATCATTGATATTCTGAACCAGTCCTTGTTTTGAAATATGCTCTCCTCTGTCCTTTCACAAACTACAGCCTTTCTCCTTTGAAAATAAGATCACATCAAGTCAAGGACTAGAAATGGGAAAAATTCAGTCAGAGCTTCCCTCCCCCAGCTACACACCTCAGTACACTCCCAGGCGAGCGGAATTAGCTCCCGCTATAACCCAGCTCAGCCTCATAGTTCAAAACGCACCAGTAGGAAATGGTGAGACAGAAGGACCTTTCATCCCCGAGGGAGTGAGGCCTGCAGGGCTGCTCTCGTAGCTCCGGAAGCTGGCGGTGCCTGGGCTGAATGGAGTCCACTCAGGGTCTCTAGCTTAAATAGGGAGTGGGAGTGGGGCAGGGCGGGCCTGAGGGCGGGCGGGCTTGGAAAGTGGGTCGTTTCCCCAGCACAGCAAAGTAGTGTCTGTGGAGCCAGCAGTGGTCCTGAGCACATGCCTGCCTGCTTGTCTGCTAGGAGACTCAAGCCCACAGGCCTCTAGACCACAGAGCAGCACCTGGGGTGACCCCTGATGGACGTGCAGCTCCAAGTGAGACCACGTCCCTGGATGCCTTTACTTCTCCTGAGATACAGCCTGGGCAGCAGCAGCTATGGAATTGGACAGACGTGCTCCCTAGACCTGCTCTCTAGACCAGACAGTAGTGGATTCAGGCAGGGCATCTCTCCAAGCCTCAGTTTCTACTTTCTTAAAATGATGATAATTACACCAACTTCATAGGTCCAGAAATAATGTTTGCAAAGGGCCTGGAACCTAGGAGACTGGTTTATTTATCCACATGGTGATCCTGGGACCAAGTACCTTCAAAAAGGTTCAAGCCCAGAGAAGTCTGGCAACATGCAAAATGACAAAGCCCTGGAGCTGAGTGTCAGTGTCAGACTTCATGCAGACCTGAGACTAGGTTGGGTTAGCAGAGTGCCTTGGGGTGAAAGGGGGAAGAGCAGCTGCTGGTTTAGGGAAAAGTCCTGACTGAACTCTAGTGAAGGAGTTGGACTCCCAACACCGAGACAAGGGAAGAGGTGTTGCTGGACAGGCATGCTCAGATCGCCTGTCTGTGCATTCGGTTGCAACTTTACTGGGTGCAGAAGTACCTCAGAGTCAATGCTAGGGATGGCTGGTGAGAGGACCGGGGCCCCCCCATTCATATGTTGAAGCCCCAACCCCAGTATGGGACTGTACTTGGCAGTAGGGCCTCTAAGGAAATAATTAAGGATAAATGAGGTCATAAGGGTGAGGCCCTAAGCCAATAGGATTAGTGTCCTTCTGAGCACCGTCAAGAGAGCTCCCACTGCATGTGGAAGAGGAAAGGCCATGTGAGGATGCAACCCAGGAAGAGAGATCTCACCCAGAAACCACATCGGCCAGAACCTTGATCTTGGACTTAAAGCCTCCAGAACTATGAGAAAACAAATTTCTGTTGTTTAAACCACTTAGTCTGTGATATCTGTTATGGCAGCCCTAGCAGACTCACACAAATGGATGGGGTTGAGGGGTGGCTGGGAACATGGAAGGGACCAAAGAGAATTCAGAGGTTTCCAGCTCAGGCAATGGTATGGGCATTGAAGTCACTCACTAGCCAGGGATGGGGTGGCTGAAAGCAGGGTTATGGTGTTGAGGTGTGTATGAAAGTGTCCAGGTGGCAGTGGGATATTCAGACCCAAAACTCAGAGGAGCAGGATTTGGGAATTATTAGCTATAGGTTAAATCTTAGGAGTGACTCAATTTTGTCAGATCATTTGTTCTTTCTTTTTTAATTTTCCATTCTAATTCCAACAGTTTGTTATATCAGCTTTGTCTTTTATATTTTGGTAAAAAATCACACTTTCTCTTTTGTTTTTGAAAAGTATAATTGTGCACAGATTCTCCCTAATTTTTAAATGACTTTCTTTTCTTCTGTGCAGAGCAGTCTTGTTTAGGAGCATAATGGAGATGGGGTTAGAATACATGTGTGGTTTGAATTACACATTTTTTCCTGAGGTTCATCTTGTTTTCACTCTTTGTGCTGTCAGTCCTCTTGTCATTCTTATCCAATTTCAAAAGGACATATCTCCCTTCATGTCAGCTTGCCTAGATAATTTATCTTTAACTACTTTAACTAGCAAATGCTTACTTTTTTTTCCCTCAGAATAAAACTTGAAAGGCACAGTGCATGCTCTTTGGTTCTAGGCTGAGCTGTGTTTTCATCCTGGGAAACTTTTCTTGTATTACTTCTTCCCTGATGTTTCCCATTCATATCGCTCTCGCTCTCATTTGAAGGCTGTTTCCCATTTTCCATTTTGCAAATTAGTTATTTGTGCATTTATTTCCTTTGTCTACATGTCTGGTTTCATGTCTCATGTTACCCTCGACATCACTGCTTTCTTTGTTCTGTTGTTTCAGTTATACCAACTACTACTTCCAGAATTTTTCAGTTCTTCTGTAGTTTTCACCATGGAATTACAGCCTTTTTTGTTTGTTTCTTCTGATGTTTTTTGTCATTTGTTTCTTTCAAAGTAGTTATTATCCAGTTCATCTTATGTGTTCTGGAGGTCTTTCAGATTCCATCATTTAAAAAACCAGAACTGACATTTGTGTAGGGCCTACTGTGTGCAGACCCTGCTGTTACAGTGTTTATCACTTGTAGCAGTTTGCTTCCTTTCTACATTTAGTGTGGCAGAAATCTGCACTTAGAGCTCCTTTGAGGGAGGTTCTAATTAAGATCTATTCCTTCTTGCTCCAAAAAAGATTTAAGATGACTTAAACTTTCTTCTATGTACAATATAATGGGACCTTTTTTTAAAGCAGTGAGGGAATTAGGGCTCAGGGCAAATAAAAGTAGAAAAACAAGCAGCAGCCCAGCAGAGATACAAAGACAGTGTAAGGTAGGTCTTCCTTATTCTGATTATGGCTTCAGGTGTGCGCAGAGGGCATGTGTCATATGACAGACCACTGTCCTTTTTTGTTGGTGGTGTCAAAAAGGCCCTTCATTTTAAGCTCTCACGTGAATGGCTGTGGCACAGAAGAGGCCCCCACGGTGTGACTCACTCTGCAGGTCCCCTGGGTGGGAAACACTTATTTTCCCCCCTCTAGGGATGGAATCAAAAAGAAACAGAAGCAAGATACACACAGGGCGGTGTGAGCCAGCTGCGTGTGAACAGTGGAACAATCACCACCTGCTCATCTTCCGAAAAGTCAAAGTCGTACTGACGGAGCAGCTCATTAGCTGTGTGTTTCCTATGTTCTGAGTCAGGTAGTTTCTCTGGTTTGGGGTGGCAGGTACAATCTAGGTGAAATTGGAAGGCTTCTCGGGGACCCTCTGTTCCCACAGAACTGCACAGTGGCCTCATTTCACACCTCTCAGGAAACAGCTTTCCGAGTGACAGATTGATCGGTGTATGGGTGGTTACCAAAAAAGAATCTATTTTATTAGCTGTTTGTCTTGCAAAGTGAAATCGTTTTTTAAAACTTTATCAAAATGTCATCGTCCTGGGGTTTGATTATGTGCCCTCTGACCTTGAGGGAAGATCTGCAGATCCTGCAGGTCAACAGCTGTCATGTCAGGGTCTTACTCAGGTCCTTGGGGGGTGAGCCTGGATGTGGCTGCCCAGCCTGAGGCTCTCGGGGTGCAGTGGGGGGCACTAATAAGAGCAGGGTACCAAAGGCATGTCACCAAGTCTCATCCTGGTGCCTGAACTTTTTTTTTTAAGGGGAAATAAAAGTTTAGACATGAACACATATGAAAAACCATGTATAGGTAACTTTGCTTTTCTGTTTGAAGAGGAAATAGAAAACATCCCACTTACTTTTTTTTATTACAAACAAGGAACTGTATTAAAAATTTTTAAGTATTTGATTTCCTATTGGTGGCAGTTATAGCAAAGAGAAGGAGGGAGACTGAAAGTAGTGGAGGGCAGGAAGGGAGTGGAGTCTGTCCTGAGCGACCCTCAGCCGTGAGCCCGGCCTGAGCAGACAGCCCACCCTCCCTGTGTCAGCTCAGTGCCACCAGCCTCAGCAGCCCGACCCCCATCAGTCTGTGGGCAGAGGCTCTGTGCTTGGCTCCTCCCTCACCCTCAACCTGTCCAGTCCGGAGTCAAGGCCAGTCACTCCCAGTTCCACAGTCCCTTTCCAGTCCCAGCTCCCCCTTTTCTCTGGCTATCACCTCTCTTCAGGCTCCTCATTTCTTGGCTGCATGGTTGCACACCTAGCAGGCCTGCATTTAGGTTCTTCCATCATGCTCCATGTCCAAGCCCGTGATCCCTACCATGAGCTGCTCTGAGCTTATTCGTCCCTTGTCTGGCATCTCCTGATCTGTGCACAGAAGAAACCCTCCTAGTCTGGCTTGGGGCCCCTTGGTGATGGGGCCCGGTCTTCCTCAGCCTCATTTCTGCATTCCCTCCCTCGCACTGATTCATTCTGATGGCCCCAGCCTATAGCTTTCATCTTTCCTGGAACATGCCATGCTCTTTCATGCCCCCATGCCTTTGCACATGCTGTTCCTGGTGTCTGGAACACCTTCCCCAGTTGGTTCACCTGGCACCCATCCTCTAAGGCTCAGCTCTACAGCTATTCACTCCCTCCCCTCAATCACACACCCACTGGGCTTAGTCCTGGCAGCCTAGAGCCCCCTCAAGCCCAAGCACAGAGCCCAGTCCCTCAGAGGCACTCAGAGAACCTTGTATGAATTAGTAGGATGGTTTCTAGCTAGGTCAGAGTGTCAGTCACCAAAAGGTTCAATTCCCTCTGCACATACCAGGTGGCACAGCAGGAGCTATGAGAAAACTGTTCCCAGTTGTTTGAACTAGTGCATCAATTAGACTGCCTTGTATAAAGGGAGATATTCAAAAATGTAGCCTTTAAGGTTAAAAGACTTGAGCGAGTGCAGGTGTGTGGCGGCAGCACCTACAGCCTGCTGAGACCATCACCATCATCGTCATTGTTTTTGGGGCACCCACTGGGTTCCAAGCGCTGTGCTAAGGGTGCTGCATGCACAACTGCTTGTTTAATCCTCTGAATAGCCTGGGGACATCAGGTATTATTGTTGTCATACTCAGAGAGGGAAAGGAAACCACTTGATGCTGTTAAGTGACTTGTCCTGAGTCACACAGCTAGAGAAGAGCAGACCCTAGACTCTGTGGGTAAGACTTATCACTAGCCCCATCCTGGCTAGGATTTTGACCCCACAGGGTCCTTAATGCTCAGAGGGCTCCACAAGTAAGTGCCAAGAACACCCAGGGGTCTGGGGAGGCTTATAGCCGCCACCTTCCCTCTTCGTGGCCACCCAGGGGTTGCTGAGGTAGATACTGTCACTATTTGTCCCTAACACCTGAGTGTGAATTGGTCCATGGGCTGTTGTCTGGGATGGCTGTCTGGGCAGAGAGCTGGGGAGGATTGGAGGGTATGAACTGGCAGGAGCCGGTAGGGCTGTTGTTGGCAGTGCTGGGGGGACCCCCTGGCTAAGTGCCACTGCCTCTGGCGGGGTCCTTCAGGCTCGCCCCTGCATTCTGTTCTCCACACAGAGGCCAGAGTGATCTTTCTACTTGCAAACCTGATCATCCTCCCAGCCTGAAGCACTTTCATTGCCCCCAGGATAAAATCCATGCGGAGTCCACCAGCCTCTCCTGTCTCACCCTCCTCAATCTTATTCTCCCCTGCTTGTGCCCCCAGAGCCCTCCTTCTTCCTCCCATGGTCCCTGGTCTCTCTCAGGAGGGGCCTTTCCTTACACTGGCCCCCCGCCCCGCCTCCCCCATGCTGCCCTTTCCTTGCCTGGCCAGCTGCTCCTCACCTTCAGGTCTCAGCTAGAAAGTCCCTGTCAGGGAGGCCTCCCTGATCTCCCCTTTGCGTCTGGCATGAAGGCCTCCTGCAGGGCGTACTCATTGCCCCCCGGCCCCACCTCAGGGGTGAGCTCTGTCCTGGCCAGCCTACACACAGGCTAAGGCGAATGACTGCTGGGGGGAGGAATATGCCCCAAATGACCCTCCAAAGGGAGATGCCAAGGCTGGTTCTGAGACCTTAGGCGTCTCATGGGGGAGGCGGGAGGCACCTGGCACGTACCAGGGCTACGGCCATGCAGGCCCCATGCTGAAGCAAAGTTGTAGACGCCCATTCTCAAGGAGGGCAGGCAGAGGGAAAAAGGGGATTGAGGACAGAACTTGGGACTTATCCCATTCTTGGCATGGTGAGGACAGAGGAGCCACAAAGAGCGCTTGGGAGCAGGCGGAAGAATGCAGGAAAGGTAGCTAAAATATAGCACTGTTTTTATTTAGTTCTCAGATAATCTTACTTTTTTCTTTTTCACTGAGAATAGCTGGAAAAGGAGGGCCCTATGTGGCAGTCCCTGGAATGAGAAAACCATGTGTCAAAGCTGTTGCCGAATCCCTTGCTCTATTTTTACCCTCCTGACACTACCTCTTTGAGCCCTGCGGAGGGATCCTGGCCTGAGGTGGCTTGAGCCGGCGTCTCCGAGGCAGGTGTGGCCAGCTCTGGCCTCGCTCTCCAGAAACCACCAAAAAGCTGGTAATTCACTCCTCTTGACCAGAAATAAATGCATTAGACGAATGTTCCCAGGTAGGCTTGAGGGATGTAAACACAAAATTACCCCATAAATTACTTTCGTTTCCTTTCCTCAGTTCAAAGCTTTTTGGTTGCTGTTTTGTTCAAATGGGTTACATTAAAATTGCATAGTAATTAACATTCTTAAAATAGAATGTCCATATTCCCAGAGGTAGAAAGAAAAGCCACCTAGGAATGAAAAATGTGGACATATGCGAAATGCCATTCCATTAGCCACAGAGTCTTTTCTGAGTCTCGGTGGGGAGGGCCTGTCAAGTGGGATATGTGGCAGATCAGACCGCGTCTGCGGTTGCGTTTCATTCGGCTCCCAGCTCCAGGTCACGGAAGCCTTTGACATCTGTGGCCAGGAGCTCTGGGGGTTCACTAACCTCTAATTACGTTTCTTTTTTTAAATATTGATAAACAGTCCCACTGTTGATTCAGACGATTTAAAACACTGAGCCTGTGGCTTTTGGCTCTGAGCAGAGAGGGCAGATCCTCCAGGCCTCCTCAGGCCGCAGAGTCTCACCAGAGCCTCGGAGCTCTGGGACTCATTCAGACACTGAAGGAAGAAAACTGTCCCCCTGGGTGGAGTCAGGGGAGGCCACTTAAGGATTCAAAATCAGGCCTGGCCAGGCTGCAGAGGGAAGCCCTGCTTTCCCCATGTGGGGACCTCTGGCCTCTTCTACTACCCAGGCTCCTGCTCTGGGCTCACGGTACGGGTGTGGGGTTGAGGCAGGGGTGGGGGGCCACCATCCAACAACTACTGCCCCATGGCCTGATGCCCCACTGACGTCTGGTCACCACTGCTTTGTTTATGAACCTCGTTCCCTGGAGCCATAGGCTTTGGGTGCAAACAGGACAACACTATGGCCACCACTCCCAGTATATCTGCTACCTGGGATGGAGGTGGGTAGGGCCAGAGGGGGACCAGAAGAGCTCAGTGCCACTGTCCCATCTGGGGGAGCCCCACACAGAAGGAACCCCAGGCCTGGGCTCCCTGAGACAACTGACTGCAATGTGGGGGAGGGTGGTGGCCCCCACTGCTCCTGGGGGACTCAAAGCCCAGTCTGCTGCTTGTTGCTCAGCCAGCCAGCCTCCCTGTCCTCCCTGAGGGAAGACTCAGCCAGTGGCCAGAGTACTGACGCCACTTCCATAGCTGCCATGTCTAGAGAGGAGCACCTTGTTATAAACAGGGCCCTCTGTGGTCCCCGAAGCCCTGGCTCCACCGGGCGGAGGCCAGGTTCCGTGTCATCACACCTCTCACTCTCCACCACAGCAGGGCGGCTACTATTGTTGTCACTGTTTCACAGGTGAGGGAACTGAGGCCCAGGGAAATAAAAGTGTGCTGCCCAAGATCACAGTGGAGGGGCTGGGATTTGAAGATTTGAACCCAGGTCCATCTAACTGAAACCAGAGCTCTTCTCAATCTACTCTGCCACAGGGCCTCCTGGTCCCACTTCCTGCTGTTGGCAAGTAGCCTCTGGAAGGCGACACCCTCAAATACATGCATTGGGGTGACATGGTCCTGAGTAAGGGTCAAGAGCTCTATGGAGGTAACAGCAATCATGGTGCTTGCTGTTGAGTCCTGCGCAGCTCTGCTGGGGTGACCCCTTTGTTGGGAGACCTTACTGGCATGACCCATTGGGCTGCAATATTAAGAGGTAATTATGGATTAGCTTGGTGACCATTAAGCTCTTCTGCTGTATCCCAGGAAATGGATCTATTCCAGGGTAAATCAGATAGGATCAGCTCCTAATTCAGTGTGTTGGCTCTAAGTAACATTTATCAAGATACAGAAGCTGGCCCAGGGAATTAGACAGATTAGACTGGTCAGATTAGATTTAGACAAGAAAAATAAAACTGCACTTTCTGATAGCTTTTAAAAATTAAGTGGAAGAATGCTCTTGGCTAGGAAGAATTAATATCATAAAAATGGCCATCCTGCCCAAAGCAATATACAGATTTGATGCAATCCCTATCAAATTACCAATGACATTCTTCAATGAACCGGAACAAATAGTTCAAAAATTCATATGGAAACACCAAAGACACCAAATAGCCAAAGCAATCCTGAGAAGAAGAATAAAGTGGGGGGGATGTTGCTCCCCAACTTCAAGCTCTACTACAAAGCCACAGTAATCAAGACAATTTGGTACTGGCACAAGAACAGAGCCACAGACCAGTGGAACAGAATAGAGACTCCAGACATTAACCCAAACATATATGGTCAATTAATATTTGATAAAGGGGCCACGGACATACAATGGTGAAATGACAGTCTCTTCAACAGCTGGTGTTGGCAAAACTGGACAGCTACATGCAAGAGAATGAAACTGGATCACTGTCTAACCCCATACACAAAAGTAA
Organism: Manis javanica; assembly: GCF_040802235.1. Taxonomy (NCBI): domain Eukaryota; kingdom Metazoa; phylum Chordata; class Mammalia; order Pholidota; family Manidae; genus Manis; species Manis javanica. The sequence continues at coordinate 48,378,429 of NC_133172.1, forward strand.
ATTCGAAATGGATCAGAGAACTGAATGTAAGTCATGAAACCGTAAGACTCTTAGGAAAAAACATAGGCAAAAATCTCTTGTCTTGAGCGACTTCTTCATGAACATATATCCCCAGGCAAGGGAAACAAAAGCAAAAATAAACAAATGGGACTACATCAAGCCGAAAAGCTTCTGTACAGCAAAGGATACCATCAATAGAACAAAAAGGTACCCTACAGTATGGGAGAATATATTCATAAATGACAGATCTGATAAAGGCTTGACATCCAAAATATATAAAGAGCTCATGTACCTCAACAAACGAAAAGCAAATAATCCAATTAAAAAATGGGCAGAGGACCTGAACAGACAGTTCTCCAAAGAAGAAATTCAGATGGCCAACAGACACATGAAAAGATGCTCCACATTGCTTGTCATCAGAGAAATGCAAATTAAAACCACAATGAGATATCACCTCACACCAGTAAGGATCGCCACCATCCAAAAGACAAACAACAAATATTGGTAAGGTTGTGGAGAAAGGGGAACCTTCCTACACTGCTGGTGGGAATGTAAATTAGTTCAACCATTGTGGAAAGCAGTATGGAGGTTCCTCAAAAAGCTCAAAATAGAAATACCATTTGACCCAGGAATTCCACTTCTAGGAATTTACCCTAAGAATGCAGCAGCCCAGTTTGAAAAAGACAGATGCACCCCTATGTTTATCGCAACACTATTTACAATAGCCAAGAAATGGAAGCAACCTAAGTGTCCATCAGTAGACGAATGGATAAAGAAGATGTGGTACATAGACACAATGGAATATTATTCAGCCATAAGAAGAAAACAAATCCTACCATTTGCAACAACATGGATGGAGCTAGAGGGTATTATGCTCAGTGAAATAAGCCAGGCAGAGAAAGACAAATACCAAATGATTTCACTCATATGTGGAGTATAAGAACAAAGAAAAAACTGAAGGAACAAAACAGCAGCAGAATCACAGAACCCAAGAATGGACTAACAGTTGCCAAAGGGAAAGGGACTGGGGAGGATGGGGGGGAAGGGAGGGATAAGGGTGGGGAAAAAGAAGGGGGCATTACTATTAGCATGTATAATGTAGGGGAGGGCATGGGGAGGGCTGTGCAACACGGTGAAGACAAGTAGTGATTCTATAGCATCTTACTACACTGATGGACAGTGACTGTGAAGGGGTATGTGGGGGGGACTTGGTGAAGGGGGGAGCCTAGTAAACATAATGTTCTTCATGTAATTGTTTAACAAAACATTGTAGATTAACAACAACAAAAAATTAAGTGGAAGAGTCAACTTTTTCAAATATGATCCATTATAACTACACACATATGGACTCTTGTGTTCCAGACACAGACGGGAGCATCTTTCAGACTGGCCACATGCACACCTGCAGCGCCATCCTGCTGGGGTTGTGTGTCCTTCATAGCCTGACAAAAATGCCTAGACATGTGGAGCACTAACCTGCCAAGCTGAACCTGGGAGCTCAGCCAGTGGGCAGGGCTGGTAGTCCCACCCCTTCTGTACCTGTGGATCAGAAAACTCTCAGTTGCAGAGCTCCTATACAGGCAAACTTCTGACCAGCTCTAAGTGGGAGAGAATTTCTCTTCTGACTATTGCTTTGGGAGTCGCATAGGCCAACTAATAATCAGATTATCAGGTGCTTATAATTGGATTGCAATTTATGTCCTTGCCTCCTTCCCAACAGCCAGTGCAGCTGACCAACAGAGATCCCAGGCCCACACGGACTCTTCTCACCGAGGCCGTGGCCACTGAGCCAACAAGATTCCACAGACTCCTACCCCAGGCTCCCCCTTGCTGCATGCGTCTGCCTTCCAGACCTCCCTGCTAACTCCGTCGCATCTCCACCCACACCAGGGCTGGCTACTGACCTTCCTGCCATCTGTCAGGTCCCTTCTTTGGACCCTTGTCTTTCCAGCTCTTCTCACAATCGGTAAGGACTCAGTCCTGTAATAAATTCCTATTCCATCATGCTGATAGTGGTTCTGCCTTCAGCTGAGCCCTGAGCAATACAGTGCCCCAGCTCTCCGAGCCTGTTTCTCTCTCCTATAAAATGGGGATGGTGTGAGACACACCAGCTCTAGGAAGGGGGCTGCATCCAGGTGCTCAGGGCCTGTGCTGGGGACTGAATGTTTGTCATAATCTGAGGACAAGTTTTAGGCCAGAATCATACCTCAGTGAAGCTTTCCATCTCGGCACGTGCTATGGAGACGCCACAGAGCAGAGCCCACATGAGGTCAGTGGCCACAGTTAGGCTGGTGGTGGAAGGTGTGGGGTGTCCTCCCAAGAGTCCAATTGGTTATGTGGCACTGTGGGTGCTGTGACCAAGCATTTGAGGCAATGCTGGTCTGCGCCTCTCCTGTTTGGATGCTGGTATCTCAGTTGGCTCCCCTGGGGAGCCAGTGTGTGCTGAGTTAGGAGGCTTCCGGGAAGATGCTAGGAAGGGTGAGAGGGCTCGTTGGGGCTGAGGCATGCTCTGCTGACTTGCTGGCACGGTGGCTCTGTTTCTGTAATGGTGATAAGCTAATCTTGCCTTCTGAGGCTGGAGAGTGGATCTGTAGATGCTGTCTCTGGGTTCAGCCCACAGAGCACCCGGCCACCTCTGGCCCCAGGGTCTTTACTCCCACTGTGACATTCTGCCCTCGAATGTCCACATGACTCACTCACTTTATTCAGGTCTCTGTTCATTCACCCCCTCAGAACAGCCTGTGTGATGTTCAAAATAATGCCCTCTTCCATCACCCTCCATCCCTTACCCTGCTCCATTTCTTTGTAAAATATCACCACTTCACACATTATGCATTTCTACATAGTCTTCCCTCCTCTTACTAGAAGGCAAAGCTCCATGCAAGAGCTTTTTTCCATGTTCACTGTTGGATCTGCGACACTCAGAACAGCACCCGGCTCGTAGCAGACACCAGTACAGTCCTGCAGGTCAGAACTGACCTCTGCATAAAAAAAGAGTCTCATGACCTCACCTCTACCTCTGTCTTCATTCATGCTTGAAAACACTGAAGGCAGCACTCCTAGCTTGGAGGAAGGCAACTTTTTAGTGTCAGAAAGACTGGTTTGATCAGTTACGTACTGAGATGAGTGTTCAACATCCAGGGGCTATTTTAGTCTTCTCTTCTAATCATTACTCTTGAAAATGGGATCTGTAACCATTTTGGAAGTGGATTTGGTATGATTAAATTCTTTCCTGGCCTAATCCTTTATGGACAGCAAAAGTTTTAAATGAAGAATTAGAATGGATTTGCTGATGTTTGATTGCTTGCATGGTAATTTACCCTGGCTCATTTTAAAATCAGGGCTGAGAGTCATGCCCTGAGGAATACCCCCACTGGATGTTGGGTGAATGGAAGAGAGAAGATCTTACAGAATGACTACAGGGTTGACACGGGAGACAGAAGGGCCAAGGCCCTTGAGGAGAGCTGTGGGGAAGCCCAGGCACTTTATTTTGCAGGGAGTGCCAGCCCTTCCTGGTGAGGCTGTGGCATGGCTGCATTATAACCACTGGCCTGGTGTCTCTGTTTTTTCCTGGAATCCCCACCATCACAGTTTAGTAAACGCAAAAGTGGGTGTGCAGACAGTAGGGCACAAGGAGGGTCTGGTGAGAACCTTTAGAGCAGGACTTCAGGGACAAGTCGGGGTCCCTCAGGGAGGAGGAGGGGAGTCACTTGTGTTCCTGGCCCACCTGCCATTGAGGTACTTGCTCCCAGAGGCTGCTGTGTTTGCAAGCCCAGCCCAGTACAGAATCTGGGGTTATCATGATGACCTGAAGCACTGTTTCCAAGAATATAAGATAGAAAAGAAAGCTTTCCACCCAAACTGTAAATGAAAAGGCATGGGCACTTGATGGGGCTGTGCCAGTGAGTTGGGACACTGGCATTCCTTGTAGTGGGGCAGCCGGGTTTCCTCTCTCAATGCCAGTCACACATGTTCAGACTTGCCAGGCCCTGTGGGCCGAGCTGGGGTAGAACCTGCCTCTTTGCCCAAACCTTTGGTAACTCTCAGAAAGTGGGATTTTCCTCTTCTGCTGATTTGATTTTTAACTTTGGGGATTTATCGTTTGCAGAATCTTTAGCTTTTGGGTGGAGACCTATTTCTGAGACACCATGAGAAGGGTTTGCTCCCCCAAGGCTGATATTTTAATGAGTGTTTAGGGCCCCAGCCTCCAGATTCACAGCTGCCCTGCAACTTTTGTCCTGTCGGGTGGATCCCCCAGTCCCGTGCCTGCCGGCCACCTGGCCAGGCTGTGTTAACGGAGAGTCATGGAATCACTCTCTGGGAATCCCTATGTTCCTCTCCCATCACGAACTTAGCTACACTCATGTGAAAATGGTGACTTGGGGTAAAACGTGTGTCCTGACAGCTGTTTTCCTCTTCCAGGAATGTGGGTAAGCATGGCCCAGGCTCTGGAGGAGTGCCAACTCAGCCACAGGCTGGCCACCACAGTGTAGCCCTTTCACTATAAAACCCTCGATTCAGTCCCCTTCCACACTGGGTAGGAGACTGTGAGGAGGCTGCTGGGGGCTGGTGCCCTCTCCCAGCTGGGCCTCAGCCCTGAGCCTGGAAACCCAGTCATCCCTCTGCCCTCGACCCAACACTGAACTAACACAGGTGAGCACATTCTTTATGCCGGACCCAGTGCCACGCAGTTTACCTCACTCACTTCCAGCCCTGGGTCTGTCTGAGAAGCCCCCAGCCGACAAGCTTTTGCCCTTGGTCAGCAGCAGGGCTGGGATTTGAAGCCCCATGAGTCTGACACCAGAGCCTATGCTCTTAACCCTCTGCCATTCTTCCCAGGGGGCCTATTTGATGATTCATTTCTTATTCTATACCCAGAGACAATGAGGCGTTAACCAGGAGAAAAGGGGACTATTATGATATCACTATTTGCCATTTATCTAAATTAGATAATAAGTCACAGAGCTACTTGAAACAATATACATGTCAACATCCTGAATAGCTAGTTATCAGTGAGTGCCATTTGATGATGCCTGTGGTACAATTAACACTTTTGTATTTAATGTATTTCTGAGAAATGGAAAAGTGAATGAGTAAATGTCCTCCTCTCCCTTGGGGATGGGGCCACAGCCCCCATGGTGGTGGGGGGCAGGATGGTGTGGGCTGGTGGGTGGGGGCAGCGTCCCCAGCCATCTGCAGGCTAGCCGGTCAGTGCGGCAGCAGGTCCAGCTGAGTGATGCTGCTGAGCCCCAGATAACTCCGTGCCCACTCATCAGCTTCAGCATAACTGGACATCCGCCACGGGCATCTCCAGATGTTTGCCTTTATCAGATGTCGATGCGGTTCAGTGTTTTCATTGAGAGCCTCCTAAAAAGCTCTAGCTGGTCGGGGATGCTTATTGTTCATTTTATTTGAGTTCCTTATCATGTGCAAAATGTTCCAGGCACCATTAGGAGACACAAAAGTCTGAGAAAACACAGTCTCAGGGGGCGGAAGCTCACTGTAGCGTGGAGGAGACACAGCCACCGACATTTACAAACATTTGCTGAACACAATCAGCTGGTAGGAATGACAGTCACAGCAGCACATCAGGACTTGGGGGATGGTGTGGTACAGACTGAGGATTTAATGCTCGCCTGAGGGGATCTTCTAAAATCAGATGGGTGTTCCAGGCTGTTTGCTCATTAATGTGGTCTACAGATTATTTCTCAGCACATTTGGGGTGTGGGGGCCAGAGGTGGGGCAAAAGGTCAATCAGGAAAGGATTATAGGGGACACATATCTTGCTGGAGGTGAACATTTGAGGTGCAGAAACAGGCACATTATAATTACTACTTAACAATAAATGTAGCTTGGCAAGATGCATTGATTTACACATAGGTTGCTAAGGGCACTTAAGGGAAAACAAAACGTAGGCAATGAGAACAGCCCCCTTCAATTTACCAAATTCATGTCTGAGACAGCACCATAAAAATGTAGAGAATCCTGCTCAGAGGCATAAATTAAACCTGTCTTCCTTGGAAAAGGATAATTTAAATGATCAATAACCTATTTTGAAAGAATACTTTGAGAGAATTCCTCTCTTAAAATTGACTTCATTTATTCTCCTCTTATCAGAAATGGATTTGTGGAGGCTTATAACAAAAGATATGACAGTGAGGTTATTAAAATAGAAATGGGAAGTTAGAACCCAGTCAGAAAAGAGAATACAAATTTTCTAACATAATGGCCAACCTTCCTTCTGTGACCAAGCTCTAAATTTAGCTCTGAGCTTCCTGGAATCCAAGATGGAAAGGGAAACATAATCAATTACATAGGTTCAGCTAGTAAGATGAACGAAGGATGTCAATTTGTAAGTACTTAATTATTTGTGAATTTATAGAAGCAAGAGAGGCAGAGAAAAATTCTGGGGAAATGGAGTGATATTTTAAAGGTATTTAGAAAGGAAAAGATGAACTTTGACATATTTTTGTGAGAGGCAAAGCTTGGGCAACCATGACAGATGCATCCACTAAGCTCTGGGTGAACCCAGGGTGCCTCTGATTTGATCAGTTTATTGTTGTATGAATCATTTCCCATGGTGAGAAAGCAAGGCCATGGATGGATCAGGACCCAGGCACTCAGCATGTCTGGCCTATCTGCAGGGAAGAGGCTATGTTCTATTTCTCTGGTCTGCCCAGACAGTGCCTGGTACATTTTGCATGTAAAGAACTCAACCATGCTCTGTCTTCCCTGGGTTGAGAACTCCTGGGGGCCAAGGACATATTTCCAGCACCCCTGGGGTGTCTGCCTGCTACTAGTGGCATGTAGTTCGTGCTGGATAATAATAGCTCACCAACTAAAAACTGATAAAGTATTCATAAAATGCAAACACCATTGGCAGCTTAGTGGGAGCATTTCACAACTCCCACCAACAGCAATCAAATCTGCCAGTTTTCCCCACAGAGAACTCCTGGATGTACCTGCCCAGGGGCAGATGGGCAGTTGTGAAGCACTGGCTGAGTGGGTGCACTTGTGATATTGGACTACTTTGAAGAAGGACCTTTGTGGCCCTCCTACTGGAGTGAGTGCATGTGGAGGGCCTCTGCTTAAGCAGGCTGTGTCCAGCCTCTCCAGGGCCCCTACTAGGTGGTTGTGGGGGAGGGGCCTCAGTGACAATGCTGACCTGTCCTCCCAGCAGGCTTTAGGGTGGGATTCCAGCAGGCACAGCATTTACCAGCTGGTTTGCAGTCGCCTTTTATCTGCAGTTGCTCAGTGTAGATTGCTATGCTTCCCTAAAGACCTTTTGTGTTTCACCATCTGTTTGAAAACGCCCTAGAGGGCTCATTTCAGCCCAGTGGGGATCCCCCTTCCTGAGAAGTGGGGCCCCTGGCTCAGGAGGCAGGGTCTTGTGGAGGCTCCTGAGATGGGGATACTGGTTGGGGGAGTGGTCAGCAGGGGAAGTGGGCTAAGGCCTGACACTGAATCTCCAGAAAGAGGCTGCATCTGAGAGGAAGACATGGCCTGTGGCCAAGGCAGCATGTGTGGGTCCCTGCTGTTCAACCCAAGCTGGGACTATGTTCAGCTGGGTCTGAAGTGGGGAGCTTGGAGCAGGAGCGCTGCCTCTGGGCACAGCAGTGGTCTTCTGCCTGGCCGGGAGGCTTTGTGTCAGTCAGGTTCCTCTTCCGGTCTCAGTTTTCTACATCTCTCAAGGGGGCTGGAGGGTTTGGAGCTTGGCCAGGTGTGGTTGTGCTTAGTTTCCAGTCCTGGAGGTTGAAGACCAGCTCTCTCCCCTAGGTCCTCACTTGTTTGACACAGGTTTATACCCACGGGGAGGAGGCTGAGCTTAGTCACCCACCTGGGCAAGCCTCTTGGCCTCCCTGGCCCTGTGTGAGAAGTGGGGCACCCAGACAAGCCCTTCCTGTCCCCCTGGGCTGTAGGGGTGAAGTGAGGCACCTGGAGAGGCAGCCCCCACCCCCTATTCCACCTCAGGAGGGCTGAGGAGTCGCACTCAGGAGATTGCAGCGCCCAGCTGCACAAATGTCCAGCGAGTGCTGGGGTTGGTATTACAAACTGCAGTTACTCCAGGGGTGTTTGGGAAGCACAGAGCTCAGGGCAGATGCTCCTGGGGTCAGGAAAAGGGGAGAGCAGAGGGGGCGGGCCTTGCTGCCCTTGGACCTGGGATAGCCCCCTCAACCTGCACATTACTGGTGCTGTCACCCCAGATGCCACTTTCAGGTTCAGGCACAAGTGATGCATGAATTCCCCTCCCTTGGTGGGCCTCAGCACTGCCAGCCCCCGCCTCAGGGGTAGGACTGTCCTATATTTTTATATGCTAAATCTGGCACTCCTCTGTGAAGGGGTTAAGAATAAACAGTGGATGAGCTACTGGATTTAAATCAGACTGACTGTAGCCACCTGAGACTCACAAAAAGCTGTGAGTGCACAGCATTCCCAGCGACAAATCCTCACTTTGCTGCAGGGTTTGACGGAGAGCCATTTTTTCTGTTTCTCCACCACCATGGATGTAAATACTGGAGTAGATTCTGTGTGTTTGGTTTTTTAATTCAAAAGTGTCCCAGGCATAGAGAAGGATTTATAAGCCTCATGGAGGATCCAACACTCCCGTTACAAGTGATCTAGGGGAAGAGTAACAGAGACATCTGCAGCATCGGTGGGCCCTGATCCTATAGTGATGGAGTGCATTCAGACAAAGGGAAGACCCCCACGGCAGGACCAGGGCATCTGAAATGGCAGGTTAGGTATCGCTCTGACTTTGCACCAGATCCAGGCACGCTCTGCACAAGGGGGGAATCGACTGAGTACCACTGAGTGCACCATGGGAGGGTGGAGGGTGGCTGCTGTTCAGCATTAAGGTGGGAAGAGGAAAACAGAACCAGTTGGAGAAGCCAGCCAAAGAGCCCATATGGCTCTAGGGCCAGAATGCCCCTGTGGGCATGGTGGAGGGCAGTGTCCCTGTGCACAGCCCCTTGGATGGTCAGACCTACAGGGAGGGTCAGCCCAGTCCTCACCTCCCAGGCCCAGGGATCAGAGAGCACAGACTCCTTGGGCACCTGGAACTTGGGCACTTCTGTGGCATTGGAATTGGTGGCTCCAGCTATGGACGTCATGCTGCCTGCCCGATGGGGCCCAGAGCTGGGGTCTGAAGGCAACTCCCTGACACCCTCCACCATCCCCTGCCAAGGTGCCTACTACAGTTCAGGCTGGAGGCCTGGGCTTGTGGGGCCCAGAGCAGCCCCTCTCTGGATTCCCTGCTTGGGGCCCCTCCTGCATCGCCCTGCAGGCATGGATAGAGGGGAGGGGAGCAAGGGGTGGGAGGGGATGGACTAAGGCTGAGCTGATGGCCTGTTGGCCTGCCCAAAGGAACTGAGACTGTGCAGGTGGAAGTGATGAGGGACAGTGATCAAAGATGAGGCTCAAAGCAGTGGAGGAATGCGCAGACATGTAGAGCACCCTTGTAAAACTGGCTGGGCCACTAAAACAAGCCCCATGATTTACCTCAGTCTTTGACTCTGTAAAATGGAGCTCCCACTGCCCTTCCTGTTCTTCCCTGGCACACCCAGGGGAAGCCACTGTGGATCCCAGGCAGCAGGAGGGCCGTCAGGAAGTGCTAGGGGAGGGCATTGAGTCTCCGAATAGAAATGATAGGCACGAGGAATTCAGGAGTCTGGATCATCAGGTTTGGAGGCAGGTGGATGGGAGGCCAGTGTGCCTTGAGCAGAAATAAGGGTGTGGGGGAAGTAAATGTGTTTTATGACATGATGAGTTACAGAAGGTGTCAGGCAGCTGGAAATGCAGACCTGGGTAAGAGGAACTGCAGAAGCAGGAGGCTGGTGAGGTTCAGAGCATCAGGAAGTTTGCGAGCAGCTGAGGGGACCATTTGCCGAGAAGAGAAACAGCCAAAGACAGCACTGTGGGGAAGGCCAGCATGCAGAACCAGAGGGACAGGAAGGAGAAGATGGGAAGGAGGGTGATGGGAGATGAAGTCCAAGGAGGCTAAGGAGGCAGAAGTAGCTGCTGGGCAGCGCTGTGCCAGATGAGACTGGGCAAACCGGGGCACCTTCCTGGGAATGAGTGGATGGTGAGGACATGGAAGGAGATGTTACTGTCAAGGTATCCCCACAGCAGCCCATTAAGAACCATGAGTGCCCACTGGCTCAATGCCCAGGGCCAAGATACACCGCCATTCCTGACTGTTAGACACAGCCTCCTGGGAGTGGGCAGGGAGGACGCCCACAGCTAGGACTGACAGCCCCCAAGTCCCACAAGCGGTTATAAAAAGTCCCTTTTATAGCACCAAACATATATAAAAGGTCAAGGTCAGGAAATTGAACAGATTTCCAGCCTCATCTATCTCCTAAAACACAGCTGTGAATCCAGAAGTGAACAGAAAGTTTCTCTGAATGGAAAAATGGCCACACAGCACCTCCAATACTAGCATGCTTTTCTTTGAAAAGAGAGACCCTGAAGTCCTCACTCAGAGCTGACCTGCTTATGTTCTGACAAACATTGTTACCTGGTTTGAATTTTTACAAAAATCAGAATCAAGACAAAAAGCACAAGGTATGTGCCTCTGCAAATCTCAAATGTGTGAGATCATCTTGCTGAGGGATTGGCCTGGACAGGTTCCCACTTCCCACTCAAGACCGAGTCCCATGTTTTCGTAATGAGAATCCCCGAGTTATGAAGACATTGTGAAGTGATGTTGCATCTCTGTTGCTTAAGAAGGCATGGCTGTGTATGGTACAGGTCAGGAAGTCATGGCTTAAAAAGTTTCAGCTCTTAGACAAGTGGTGACTCTATAGCACTTTATTATGCTGACGGACAGTGATTGCAATGGGGCGGAGGTGGGGGGGGGATGATAATATGGGTGAATGTTAAAAACACAATGTTGCTCATGTGAAACCTTCATAAGATTGTATATCAATAATACCTTAATTTAAAAAAAAGTTTCAGGTCTTGAAGAGGGAATGGAACCATGTTTATTAAGCACCTATTATGTACTCAAAGCTTATGTACATTAACCTCCTAGCAATCGTGTAACTATTATCTTTACCATTTTATAGGAAACAGACTTAGAGAGCTGAAGTGATTTGTCCCAGCTCACACTGTGCGTGCTTTCCTCATGTCACCCCCTGCTGCCCTCCAGTTCTCAGCAGAGTGCCTGTGTGGACTGCCCGCTCCCTGCCAACAGGTGGACCGACTGGGCCTGAGCTCACTGTGGGGCTCTGTCCTGCCCTGGCCTCCACAGCTCTGGCCTCTCTGGGGATTGGGGGTACCAGCCCCATACCCGCCTCTGAATCCAGGCCTAAGCTCCCCTGTCCTCATGGGTAGACATAGCAGTGAAGTCCTTGCAGCTGAAAGGTAAACACGCAGCAGTGAGAGCCCATCATGAGGGGTGGTTTTGTGAACCATCATCCTCCAGGGAAAATTACTCCTGAAGGACTTTGATGGTAACAGGCTCTGTTTTTCATTCCCTAATCACTCAGAAAAATACTTCCATTTCAGTTTATTCAAAACAGTGGAAAATTATTGAGGATTTTCCTGTGTAAAGGTCAAACTATAAAAAGATAAGTGCACTCAGAAATCCAGGCTAGTCACGAAAACGTGGCAGTGTATTGAAATAGATCCTAAAAAGGATTTAACCCTACTTTGGAAATTGCTCCTAATAATCCGTTCTCCACTCTCCCCTAACATGTGTTAAATTCTGTTTTTAGGTTCAAGAACACGAAGTAAGTGATTTTCAATGGGCTGTACAGACCAGGGTCCTGTATCAGAATCCCTGACCAGCTGCTACACACCACGTGCAAAACCTGGAGCAAGTACTGTCAGGTCCCTTGACCCACAGGATCCCCACCCCGGTGCCCTCCCAGAGGCTGGGTGTGCTGCCTGGCCAGGTCCGAGCTGGCAGGCATGGAAGTCCTTTGCTGAAAGATAAACAAGTATCTGGGAAAGCCCCATCACAAGAACGTTTTAAAGAGGTATTTGGTAATTTCTGTACTTCTATGAAGCTGAGTTAAGTGACAAGAGAGTGATAGAATGTTTTGAAAACACAGCCTGGAGAGTAAAATCCTCACTTTTCTCTGTATTAATTAAAAACTTGGAGAAAATTTTTGAGTGTCTTTGGGGAAAATAAGGAAAATTGTGTCCCCTCTTCTTTATTGAGTCAAGGCTCCACCTGTTCAATTTTGTATAGTTCTGCGTGGGGGTTAAGCCCAGCCTGGTCTCTCCCACATCAGCCCACTCGCTGGTGGAGAGAGGAGGGAATTTGGGAGATGAGGTCAGGTATCCTGGTGGCAGTCCCCGGGCTTGGGAGGCCTCCAAGCCCCGCTAATAGGAGCTGGCTTTTGTTTCTTGATTTGTGTCCAAGTAGAAACAGAAGGCGTGGCACAGGCAAAAACCTGTAGGGGGAAGCGCTGGCTCTTGGGTCTGGCCAGCAGGGCATGGAGGAGATGAGGGAGGCTGGTAGCAGCCAGTTCCTGAAGACATCAGACTGAACGAATGACATGTTTCATTTGTGTTCTACAAAGGTCAAAGGGCTGTGCAAGCAGGAGGGCTCAGAGGCAGCGGGGCCAGGTAGGAAGTTGCCTTGGTCGCCAGGGGACGTGGTGACAGGGATGCAGAAGATGGACCGAGGACTGATGGGCTGTGACTGGGGCGACATGGAGGGCAAGGGAGAGCCAGGCCTGGGCACTTGGGTGGCTGGTGAGCCTCTGGATGAAATGAAGTGTGGGAGGGCTGATACGGATTTGGGAATCTATGATAAGTTAGAGTTGGACAGGTAGCAACTGAGGTGCCTGAGGGACATCCAGGTGGATCTGTCCATGGGGTCACGGGACATAACGTGCACGGTTAGGGCGAGAGTCAAGCCAGAGACAGAAAGGTGGATGAGGCCAGTAACTGAAGCCCAAGAGCAGATGCGATCCCACGGAGTGTGTGCAGGATGGGATCCTAAGAGGGCCAGGGAGAAGCTCTAGGAATCACTGATAGTGGACTTTGAGAAAGCAGACACCATGGAGAAGCCTAAGGAATGGTCAGAGCAGTGACAGGAAGCCGTGGGGTCAGGCGGACCCTGAGATGAGAACGTGCAGGGGTGGGGGCAGTAGGAAGGATCACTTCAGAGGCTGGGCTCACGGCTGGGTAACCCGCGGATGACCGACAGGATGGGCCTGCTCAGCATGATGACAACTCATCATAGCTTTCAGCCAGCTCTGCAAGTTCGCTGAAGGCTTGTTTTCCTAGTTAAAGGTTAAGAGTGGACTTCTTTGAAAGCTTCCAGAGATCTAGCTGTGAAAACTTTATCCCACATCTTACATTTTCTCCCTGCTAGGACCTTTTTAGGTTAGGTAACCTGAAAAGTGTAACCCCGGCTATGGCATTTATATTATTTTAATCGTGACTTAAAAAAATATATTTATAGCCAATGCTCAAAACATCAACATGAAGTTCTATTTTGCTATCTTTTATACTCTTCAAATGAGCCTAATATTTTTGTAGTGTAATTTGTAGACACTTGGAGAGTCTACTTCTTTAGCCTTTTTCTTTGTTTTAGGTCACAAGAGGCCTGTCTTAGACCATTAACTATTTAATGTGACATGCTCTGCTCTGCAAAGTAAAAGAGAAAGGGCAGTTTTTGGCTCAGATACAGCAGCTTTGCCCCTACATGTGTCCAACAGCCTAATTTAGTATTAAAGCTCTGAAATGGTTGATTATCCATTAGGGTAACTATTTAAAGAGTTCATCACATCAGATTCAAACTGACAACATCCGTGCTGCAAGGGCAGCCAGGCGAGGCCAGAAAGAAACGGAATCTGAACGGAGCTGTGGAGTCTGCCTTTTGTGAGGCTCCAACACCAGACATCCATTAAGAAAAGTAACAGGTTTCTGTCGCACTGTGCCTGGTGATCAGGCATGTGCCAGCTGCTTCCTGCTGGGCGCGGGTCAGAGAGGACCCCTTGCTGAGAATGAAGGCCCTCATGGGGCATGGCTCGCCCTTTTCCCTGGACCCTTCCCCTGTTCTGTGCCTTCCTCCTATCTCCCCATGTCCTGTGCCAGCCCTTATCTCCTCCTCTCTGGGGCCTGACACCCTGAGCTGTCCCAGACACTCCACGTCCCGCATGTTCCTACACAGGTCATTGCAGTGCCACCAGCAGAGTTTGTGCCACCCCTCCTGACCCTCTCATCCAGCATGTCATCGACAAACTGCAAAATCTAAGTCTAAGGTCACTGTCATTTTCTAAGCTTGGCAGGTTACCTGTGATGGTACCACCCAATTGGTTCCTTCACTCTGCTTCCCCCTTGTATGCTCAGCAAACAGTTTACCTTGGCAGGTTCACCAGGAAGCAGTAATATTGCTAAACCAGGCGCTTGATGGACCTTTTATTTCTGCAGTTGTGTGTGTGTAGGTAGGTGTGCCTCAGGTGGATGTTTACCAGTTTCCAGGCTGAAATTATTGCTGCCCATGCTACCAGAGCAGCCTTTGGGGCATCAGCTCAGCTACCTGGCATGTCAGGCCATGGGCAATGCTATAATCCAGGGGCCCCAGGGCTGGTCCTAGGGCCTGCCTTGTCCAAGCCCAGGTGGGGATGCCTCATCCCCACTGGAGCTCTGTGGCTGAAGAGCTCCCTATGGAGTCCTGGGGCCCTGTTACAAACACGGCACCCAAGGCTCTTTAGAGTGGCCCCTGTGGTTTCTGCCTAGACCCCATCTTCAGGGCTGGCACATCCATCCCCTAGATGTGGGGAATATCTCACAGCTGTGACCCCCCTGGGAATTGCCCTCAGCAGACAGGAACTGCCTCCTTTGAGGTTAAGTCCCCTCCCAGAGGTTGGCCTGTCGTCAATGACTAGCTGATGCGGAAGGGGCTCTGAGGCCATATCAGCTCCCGTGTTCCCTGCGGAATTTCTGAGGCCTCAGTTGGGACCACAGTCCAGGTGGGTTTCTCCCTGTGCCCAACATGCCTCCTTTACTTCCTTGCACTGATCATTAGGTCTGCTACAACGTGGGTCCCAGTCTAAGGCAGCTGCCCTGGCTTAGCTGAGAGGGCTGGGCTCACCCACAGCCCCTCCCCTCCTCCAGAGCTGCCCTGGCCATTCTGAGTTGGGGCTGCTGACAGGCCTCAGTTGCTCTATCGTTATACTCACTCTTACATTTAAACCTCCTCAAGGAGTCACTTGGAAGGCATTCATTTTTTGGGGGACTTGAATTTAGGAAGAAATTGTTTTTTGGGGCCTTTGGTCTGTGCTTGATTTGTGTTCATGCCACCAACACCAATAACTGGGGAAGAGATTGAGCTTTCTTTGCTGTGGCTGCTGGGAAGCTTGGAGCCTAGCACGAGACTCATGTGTTGCAAGACACCCTGGGGCCTTTTAATTCCCCTTTCTGCACCTTCCTCACTGCTGCTATTTGTGTTGTTCTGCTGTGTCACTCAGCTCCCTCTGAGCCGCCGCGGAGTCTGTTTGGAAGGAGGTGCGCTGTAACCAAGTGAACACATACCTGCGGCAGTAGGGGTGTGCTTCCAGGCAGACCCGGCTGCTGGGTAGCAGCTCTGGGACATTTGCCAAGTCACAACTTCTCTAACACCATCAATTCTTCAGCCAGGGAATGGTCTGATTCCTGCATCAGAACTGTTTTGAAAATACTATATAGTAAGCAAGTGGCTGCTACACATCAAGTGCTCAGTAAAAGTAGGTGTTGATAACAATGTTTCATAAAATCATGTTGCCCTCATGAATCTACCCTACTCTGTGGTCCTGTCTCCCTCTTTCCTCCCTATCACATGCTGGCTGCCAGCCAGAATGCACTTCTGGCCTGTTGGGTTTCACTTTCTCATGGGAAAAAGACACCTGCCCAGGCACCCACAGCTCACGGCAGGCTGTGCGGACCAGCAGAAGGCCAGTGGAGATGTTCACCAATTGTTAATCCAGGCAGGCAGATACACAATGGAAGTGCCCATCATACAAATGGCTGCAAAAAAGCTAAAAATACAACTCTTTATGTAAACTGAGCCTCCCGAAAATGACAAAAAGGTTGTAGATGAGAGATTGGTGATGAGTAATTTAACCAAGAAGGTATAAATCTAGGCCTTTGAATACTTTAAATATAACCATCTGATACAAAAAGAATTGCACTAAATTTTTTAAAGCTGAGATCTTTCCTAGGGTGAGAGACTCTCTTTCCTGATAGGGACATGTTCCCCAAAAGGCAAGTGGAGAAGTCACACAATAACATCCATGTCGGCATCACAGCCCCCTCCAGGCAGCTTAGGAGTTTTTACACACCTTGTAGTCTACACTCGCACCCCAAATGCCACACATTACCTGGCAAACTGCTTGGGAAGCCATATTGGAGCAGAAAAGCTCATCTCAAAGAGGAGGTGGCTTGGGAAAATCTCTCATTCCTAAAGTCAGCCTGCCCCTGGCTCTGTCTCCTCATAAATGCCACATGGGCTTGAACCTGAACTGTGAGCTCATCCAAAGATGGGTATGAAACTGGAGTTCCTTGTCTTTGGGTTGAGAAGTCGGGAGCAGGGAACCGTCCTCATGGCAGATCTAGAATAGGCCTCCTGAGTGCATCCTGGAAGGAGAGGGGGGAAGGCAGAGGGGGCAGGATGCTGAAGAGGGACTCAAGGGCAGGACGGAGTGCGGGCAAAGCTGGGTACAGAGCAGTCCCCGATGGGTCTATTTGTAGAAGTGAGCCTCAGAAAGGGGGAGAGGAGCAGAGAAGTAAGGGAGGTTGCAGAGGAAGCCAAGTATTTGTCTGGGCCATTTAGTCCTGGAGGGCTGAGGGGTGTTGGGCCACATCCCTGGGGCTGGTTTAGGAGGGGACAGGTAGGTCTTCGGGGAAACCACCTCAGAGCTCTTAGGGCCACTGATGGGACAGGCAGAGGTTTGGGACAGATGGCCCTTGAACTAGGGTCCCCCTGCAGGGACTGGCTGAAGTTCTGGGGCATGGACTGAGCACGCTAACCAACCTCGGGATTTGGGGTGAGGCCTTAAGAGGCTTCTTTTAGGGGATCAGCCAGTGTAAGAGGGACAGTGTCTTGGTGACCAGGGACCTCCTGCTCAATCACCAACAGGCAGCCCCTTGTCTACTGCACGTGGACAAGGTCTCCCTCAATGCATAGCCTGAGGAAGGAGGCAGGTGGGGCTGCATTTTCAGTCTCTTTCAGCACCTATGGACCGATCACCCTAAAAACCTGTTACCTGCACATTGCCCTGCATCTCCAGAGTTTTGAAGAGTGAGAAACTCACTTCTCCTCCATCTCAACAGTAAGTTTCTTCCCTTCCTGTGGAAGACAGAGGCTCAGAGAAGACCAGGATCCCTCCCCCAGTGCCCCAAGTAGCACAGAAGCCTCAGGGTCCCGTTTCCCAGCACTGGCTGGTACATTTACTGCCTGTAATGAGGAGGAGGATGACAAGCATAATGAGGCACACAGGCTTATTCCTAAAATGAGTATAATGACAATAATGATAAAGGCAGCATCGGAGAGTGGGGAGAAAACCCTGTGGAGCCAGCCTGCCTGGGCCCACATCCCGGCTCCATTTCTCCCTCGCTGTGGGAAACTGGAGGTCACTTGCCTTCTTTGTGCCGGGCTCCCTCATCCATAAAATGAGAGTAGCTCACCGTGGAATGGGTTTGAAGAGTACCTAGCATGTGTCAGTGTCCTACTGCGGTTATTATTTCTATTCTTAATATTGATATCACTACTGCAGGCACAGTGCCTTTTCATGTACTGTGCCATTTGAACCTTATAGTCCTTTATGGGAGAAGGTATGATTATAATCATTCTACTCTACAGATGAGGAAATAGGCTCAGAGAGGTTGTGGGACTTACCCAAGACACCCAGCCTGATACGGAGACCTCTGCTCTTCCACCTGACTAACCCTGGCAAGGCTGAACAGCCTGGTTAGCCAGGATTAAAAGGGATGCTTCCCCATCATCTGACAGTCCTCCCATTATCGCTGCCCAGCAGGGTGGGAGGTTTTATCATCTCTACTTAGTGCATGGGGATAACAGCCAGGTTATTTAAGTGGTTCCTAGATAGGCCTGCCTCTTCCAGCTAAGTTGCTTTTGAGACAGCTGATCAGGACCCCTCTTCAAAATCACAATTTAACTGCTCACAGCATTCATTGTTCTGTGCCTGGAAGCCAATGCCCCACAGGCCACTGTGCTTGGTGCTGTGGCACTGATTAATAGGGAGTGCATGTGAGGCCTCTCAGCTGAGGCCTTGGAGCACTTTGCCAGCACTAATGAAGCTTCATGGTGGTGGCTCAGGTAGGTGGGGGACCCTGGATCCACTTTACATGTCTTTAGCTGATGCAGAAACAGACTGAATTACTCCCCATGCAAACCACAGCCTTCAGCCTAACCAGGCCACAGTGGACATTCCTCATCCCTGGAGCTTGGCCAAAATCATTTGCAGAGAAAAGACTTCCTCACTTCCAGTCCCTTCAGACTTCAGAATAATATCCAGTACTCAAAAGCCATTTCCCATTCAAGTTAGGGCAGGACCAGGCCAATAGCTCTGTGGTTGTCTAGTTGCTGTGGTAGCTCCCAGCCTGCCAGCCCACCAGAGGCTCCTGCACTTGTGTGTGGGGACTTGAGGTCAGGCCCGTCCCTGCAACACCATGTGCACAGTACCCCCTGCTTCCTCCATCCTCGTCGGCTTCACCCCAGCCCCAGCTCTGCCTTCACATGTCTGCCACCTGCCCGCCCTGGCTCTGACATCCGAGAGCTTGGGGGAGGTGGGAAGAGACCACACAACTCAGAGTAAAAAGCCGGGCTTCCTCTCTAGCATGAGGGGGAACCACATCATGGAGGGGCCTGGTCAGATTTGTGTTTTGGGATGACTGTAGAGGGAGGTACGTGTGTGGGGTGAGGGATGAGGGAGCCAGAGGCAGTGAGGCCAGGAGGAGGCCATGGCAGTGGGCCAAGGGAACACAGGTGGGCCTCCAGTTGACCATGGCAGTGGGGTGGACAGAAGGGGATTGAGGGGCATTTGGAAAGGAGATGGACAGAACTAGCTGACTACCTGGAGATGGGCATGAGGGGGAAGCGGAAGCTCTAGAAGAGCTCTTGGCCATTAGATCCACTCCACTGGGCATTTGTGCCCTGTGTCCAGCACTGGGCTTAGTGAACCTGTGACCTACTTGGCAATATGAGTGCAAAGCAGCTCCTCCACTTTCTTCGGAGAAACCACGTTAGAGAGCCTAAACCCTATTCCCTCGACTTCCGCCTCCCAGGCACCATCCTTTCTGGCTCAGCCAGGGAATGTGGCCTGACACCCAGAGCTCAGCCTCGGACATTCCTGGGCACCACTGAGTCTGACCCACACAAGGGTCTGGAGGGAGGGCATTTGTTCCCCACTTGGCCGATGAAGCCAAGGCTCTGGGGTTAAGGGACTGCCTGTGGGGGCCCAAGAGATGGCCAGGCCCTAAGCCCTGGGCCCTGCGGATATGTTACCTTAGGTGGCAAAAGGAACCTTGCAGATGTGATCAAGTTAAGGAGCTTGAGCTGGGAGATTATTTTAGATTATCCAGGTGGGCCCAATGTAATTACTACAGTCCGTGTAAGGAGGCAAGACCTCCAAAGGTGGAAGAAGGGGACAGCAACAGGAGAAGTGACAGGTTTTGAGATGGAGGAAGAAAACACAAGCTAAGGATACCGGCAGCCTTAGCAGTTAGAAAAAGCAAGGAAATGGATTCGCCCCTAGCTTCCAGAATGAATGCCAGCCTGCTGATATTCTGATTATAACCCAGTGAAATTGATTTGGGACTTCTGATCTCCAAAACTGTAAGGTAATAAATTCCTCAGCACCATCCCACTGCACCAGAAATCCTCAGTAGGAGGTGTGAGTTATTCAGGGCAAGGGAAGAGGTGTATTTTGATTCTGCAGAGGCCCACCCACAATCAGAATCAATTGCTTTCCATGCCCAGAACTGGGGAAGCCATAGACGCTGGGCCTGCTCCCCATTTGAGCTGTGATCCAGGTCAGGTGTTTGGAAGGAGCAGCCTGGAAAGGAGCTGGAAGAGTGGGAGGCAGAGGATAGGGAAGGGCTTGGGGGAGGAAGACAAGCATTTTGCTGATATCACACTAGTATGAGCCCCAGCTGCCCGAGGCCCGCCCCCGGAGAGGGGAGAACTGGTAGTGAGGCATCCCGCCCCCTCCTGAGGGTTTCTGTTGTAGTTTGATGCTGGGGATTTGGGGAGGAAGGGGAGAGAACTTGCTCCTTAGCCACAGACCTGAGGTGACTGCAAACTGCTTCCTGGGCAGTACCGTTCCCATTACCCTCCATAGAACAGAGGGTGGCTACCTGCCTCCTCTGGGGGCATCTGCCTCAGAGAGGGAGACTGAGCTGGGGGAGCCTGGGCCTTGCCGGGTACTCATGAAAGTGAAGGGGTTAAAGTTAGGATCTCTGAGCCTCCGTTCAGTTTAAAATGTTGGGTTCTCCTTACAAAGAACGGTTTCTTTAACCATTGTATGTGCACACAGACCATCTGGTTTGTAGGATTCTAGTAATGATGGTCAAGCCACGCAGTGCTCAGGGGGCTTTGCGGTTGTTGTCAAACTTACTCGCTCATTGATCTTCACAACCACCTCTGAGATGGGTACTGGTATCATCCCATTTTGCAGTTGAGGAAACTGAGGTCAGAGTGAAGTGATCGGTTCAAGTTAATTGTCAGAGACAGGAATTTTGACCCAGCTTTTCTAGCTTCCTCCTGACCACCTTTATGACACAGAAGAGAACTCAAAGATCATCCTGCTCACCCTTATTCTATGACCTTGTTCTGTGAGGCTGAAGACTTTCTCTGGGACACCACAGGAAGTTTACAGAAAATCGGGGTGGGTCGTTCTTCCTAGCGGTCCCTACACCGAAGACCTGTGCATCAGGTCTGGACAAGGGGCCTTGGCCTACCCCAGTGTGTAACCACTAACAGGTATTTCCTGAGCAGGGTGCTTTCTGGGCTCCCTGAGCAGCTCTGAGCATGGAGGAACAGACTGACACAGATGAAGCAAGTCATGAAGGCTGATGTGGGTGCTGCAGGAGCCAGTGGGGTGCTGCTATCCCGCAGAGCAATGTGGGGAGAGGGAGCATTTAGAGGCCTCAGTAGAGGGTAGGCAGCCCACACCCAGGGTGGATTTGGCCCAAAGTTCAAGGATAAGAGGTTGAGGTGACCGAAGACTCAGGCTAGGGAGGTCTCCTGCTCAGCCAGGCCCTCTCTGCACCAGCCAGAGCTCCTTCTGGGTGTTGCCTTCCTTACTAGTTTTTCTCTGCTTCATCATAGGAAACAGCTGCTGAGCCTTTCAGGGTTCCAGCTATGGGTGTGGGGGTATGCGGGTCCAGCCTATACAGAAGCATGGCAGGTTGGTGCCCAGTGCCCGGGAGTGACCACAGCCCTCACTGTCCTGGCCCCTGGCCATCAGGAACGTGGGTCTGCCAGCCCTCTCATGCTATGCTGCAGGGAAGCCATTCACAGGCTTCCTGAGGCTGATGACATACCCACAGCATGAAGCCTGGCATGCAAAGGAGGTTCACAGGGACGCTGATTGAGTGATTTTCCTAAAAAGGGAAGAGGGACCGCTGGTACTAACCCTGGGCCAATTTCCCTCAAGGAAAATAAACTTCAGACTTTAGAGAGTGGAACAAAGGTGAAAATAAAAGTAAGTCCCTATTTTAGACTAGACTATCTTATTTGCATTATTAATAATTCTGCTCTACTTTTACAAAATGCATAGTATAGTTCTAAGTAGCATCTATGTATGGTGAGCCTTCCAGTCAACGTGTTTGCATATCTACTAAGGTTTCATGCAGAACCAGGCCCCATGCGTGCCAGATGCAGGTGTACCCACAAGGAAATGAATGTTGATTTAATAACCTCCTTTGATCTTTTCAATCCCACTCGCTATGCCATATGGGGACTGGGCACTGGAAGAAGAGGGAACAAAGAGTGGTGAGCTGGCTGGCCAAGGCTTACTGATAACCAGTTCATGACCATACCAGAAGTTCTGCTGGGTCTCCCTCCCCATGGTGACCTCAAGCTGACCCCCACTGGCCCTGCAGCTCACCACTACTGTTTGGCTCCTATAGAGGTGATTCATTGATGGGAGTCTCCAGTGATAGCTACTGAGGGAGAGACATGCTTCAGAATACTGTGAAACAATGAAAAGCTCTTAACAGTTGATTTAAAATCAATATGGCAAGGAAATAGCACCCAAAATAGAAATACCCCGGAGAGGCCAAGGGACAGATCTACACTCCTCACTGCTGTTTCTGTCATTGCATTCATTTTCCACTCCTGACCGTGTGCATGCATTTAAATCCCTCATACACACTCAGGCCTCGGCTGTGTGTGTTTGTCAGTTTATCAATAAGAACAATAGTAACTACATTTATGGACTGCTTTGTTCTGCCAGGTACTTTAAATTTGTTCATTTAATCCTCCCATCAATCCACTTAGGTCAATATAATTATTCCCATTTTAAAGATGAGGAGGCTGAAGCTGCCCGGGGTCACTCGGCTCCCAAGTTTCAATCCGAGATTTAAACCTGGGTCTGTCTGACTCAGAGATGGTCTTCCTACTTCTCTGTAGTCATCAAACTTGCAGAGGGCAGGGAAGAGTTGGGAACAATAGTGGATGCATCCAGTGAAAGAATCAGGACCCTGAAATGACTTGAGGCCCTGGGCAGCACTGGCCAGTAGAACTTTCTGCAATGAAGATTGCTGTCTAGTATGGTAGCAACTAGCCACAACTGTATGGAGAACTTGAAATGTGGCTAGTATGACTGCAAAACTGAATTTAAATTTTAATTAAATAGCCATATGTGGCTAGTGGCAACTGGATTGTATTGAGTACTAAGGGCAGAAACCAACATGATTCTGGGTCAGGATCTGTATAACACTGCACTTGGATCATAAGAATTGGACAGGAAGTTGAAAACACCTGGGGGGTCCTGACACAGTCACCTTTACATGTGGGAGCTGACACATCACATCAGAAGAAGGAAGGAGGAGGGGAGTGGGCAGGGCAGAGGGAAGAGTGGGGGCTGGGAAAGTAGGGGTAGGCACAAGACGGGTTCACCCAAGGATGCAGTCCCTTGTTACCTGTGCTAAAGCCCTAGAAATGCAAAGGAAAGAAATCGTCAGAGAGGGAAGGACTGGCTCAGTGTCAGTTAATGGGTCTGCCCCAAAGAGAAGCAGCTTCCTGTCTCTCTGCTGGGTGCTCTACACTTCCTGTGAACTTGTGACCACTTTCGTCTGCTCATTTCTTGTTTGCTTTGGGGCATCCAAGCAGCCCATGTTTCCTCCTGGCAGCAGGGAGATAAACATCACCGTGGAGACAAACTCACTTGACTCCACTTATAGTGGACTAACAGCCCATGATTTTCCAGCTTGAGGGCCCTTTTGCTTCTGTTAGTGTTGCCTGAGAAAATTTGGCCATGGAGAAAGACATTAGGAAGCTGAGGGCAAGAAGCTGCCTGTGATCAAAAAGACTCAGGACAAATCCCTGATGGAGGCACTGAAGCATCACTTTGAAGAGAATAGCCACAGCCTGCTTCAAATAGCCACTCCACCTCTCTTTTGCAAATTGAATGCAGCCCTTGGTCCACTCCCACCCAGATTTGGGGAAGTAGCAGGAGGGCCTGGAAAGCTTGCTCCAGAGGGGGCTACTTGCCTTGGGCTTTCAAAGGGAAGGGTGGGCTTACTCTTTGGTCCTCATACTATCTTGGTCTGGACTTCAGAGGGCAGAGGTGGATAGCACAGGGAGGAAAGGGCCTTTCCAGGAACTCAGACTGAGAGATGGGACATCTAACTACTTCTTTCTGTTCTGATTTATGGGAGAAGAGAAGGTTTGCAAGAGGTAGTCCCTGAGGTCCCCACAACACAGAGCTCTCCATCTGCACCTGAGCCTGGTCTAAGGGTACGAGCAGGCCAGACTTGGTCCCTACCTGGAGGACAGAGGCAGGCATGGATATAGATGGCCATAGTACAGTGTGTACAGAGAGCCTGGATTCTGGGAAAGACAGTTACATCAAAAATCCCAGCAGACAGCAGTGGCTGTGGCTGGAGCAGGCTAGCCTGGCTGAGCCAGGGGAGAGTCTCAGGAATACACCAAGACTGGCTGCCCCGTAGGAGCTGACCCTTCTCTGAAGGCTGCACATTAGGTGTCACAGGTGAGACAAACATGGGTAAGGGTTTAGGTTACTGCAGGGTTACAGATCTGGAGTTGGTACTGGCCTACCAGGTACCCTGAGGTAGGGTCCATGGAAACCCCAGGACTGGATTGCTGGTGATCTGGGCTCCCGTGTGGCCAATGCCAAGGCCTTCCTGCTTTCCTGCTGGATGCAGTGGATTCAGTCTAGGAAATCTGCTTCCTAAACCCTGTACTCCAGGTAGGGCTCTGTGTAATAGGGGCTACCAGACTGGGCACCAGTCAGTACTGTATGAGGGCTTGTTAGTGTGCTCTGCTTGAGTGGGGCTCTGAAAAATTCAGGCAGCCTCTGTGTCCAGTGACCAGGGAACTCTGACTGCCCTGGCAACCTCCGGCTGGGCAGGATTTCCTAGGAAGGATCTGGGTGGCTTGGGGGCATTAGCCCTCAAGGATAGACACTGATTTCTAGGAAAATAGTTGTTTGTGCTCATAGCAAGCGCTTGGGTTAGGAGAACAGAGACTGGGGCACATGTGATGGCCTCAGGGTACTGCGATCAGCATAGCCCAGTTTGGAAGGAGAGGGCTTTGCTACCCAGGGCCAACACTGGCCTGTGCTGCTTACCCTGGTCAGCAGTGAGTCTGTGAGCCCTGTGGGCTGTGCCCTCCCTGTTCTTTTCCATGTGAAGCACTGAGGGAGGAAACAATTCCCACGACCAAGCAGTGGGCCCCCTCTTGGGAGAGGGGAGTAAAGTCCTGGTCTGTGGGGAGGAAAGGACCTTAAAGTAGGACCGGGCTTCCAGTGTGAGCACAGAGGAGGCAATGCTTAAGGTCAGCTTTGATCTGCTGCTCCCACTGCCCCATCCTTCCTCCTTTCCTCTCTCTCTGTCTCCTTTCCAGGGATGCATAAGAATGTTTTCCAGAGATAGCACGGGCCTCAGCAAAGCCCACCATGGTGCGGTGCCCCTCTGTGAATATTTGGTGCAGATGCTTTCTACCGCCTCCCCAGTCACGCTTTTTATTGACTGCAATGCCAGGCCATGGGTTGTGATTCTGTGGTAAGAATCAATTTCATAGATGTCAATAAACTGAGAGGAGGATGAATTCTGAGCATGACAGCTGTTTGGGGCCAAGTCCACATTTCATTCCTGAATGGCCTCTGGCTTACCCATCCTTTCCTTGGTCCTGCTCCCCAGCCTTCATCTTGAGTTCAGCAAAGTGAGTTTGGCTATGTGCCTAAGAAGAAGCCCTGGGCTAATTTCCAATCTTGGGGCTTTCCTTTATCACCCCACTGTTTATTGTAAAACCCCAGCAATACAGAAGAGAACTGGAAACACATTAGGTAGAATCCCACCTCTCTTGTAGCAGCAAATTCTGTTTGGCTTTTCCCTTCGGCCTGGGTCCATGTGTGTGATGGCTGGACCAGGACTCTCTTTATGGTCTATTTATTCAATAATGTTAGATGCTTTTCTGGGTGGCCTTTGAGTCTTCCAGTGCATCATTTCCAGTGGCTGCAGAATGTAGTGTTCAGTGGATAGACATGCATTATTTAATTATTTGCCTTCTGTACACATTATTGCTGAAAGTTAGGTCACCTGACCTGATTATGGCTCATAATGCACATTTGCCAGTCCTGGTATAGGAGGTGCAAAATGGGGCCAGAATTCTGATGCAATTATTCATGAAACATTTATTAACTGCCAGCTAAAGGTAACGAGCTGTACCAAGGAGAGGATGGGCTCTAGCGGTGTAAGAAAATGTGGGCCTAGATACCCAGTTGCTTAAGACAGACCTGCAGGCCTCACGTGATGAGGTGGGGTGTTAGGGCTTCTGAGCCCCAGGGAAGTTATGACATGCCTTGTTCTGAGAAACTGGGTTCTAAAATAATTGCGACTTGTCTTTTAGACACTGGTGCATCCCTATTATATGTTACTGATAATATAGTTTGGGGCTACTTCACCTCAAAAAAACAACACACAAAGATTCTAGGGGCTTTTCCTATAATCCCTTTAAACTTCACTCATGTGCCTTCTGACGTTCCTTGGGTGGGAGGAGAAAGGATGTGGAATTAGAGCTATACTGCTGGGAATTGTGGGAAACCTGGGAGTTTTTCCCACCTGGACTCCCACTCATCATGGGCAGGTGCAGGGGGGCTGCAAACCACTGTTTGATAGGGGAATAACAACTGCTATGTTTCCTGAGCTCTTGCTGCAAGACACAAACTATCCTAAGCACTTTACATAAGGAAACATGATTTTCTCTACAACAGTAATTGATGGGAAGTATTATTCTCTTCGCTTCTAAGAAGAGGAGTTTTTGATTTAGAACAGTTAAGTGACTTGCTAAAGGTAACTCTCTTCTCCAAAACCAGATAGCTGCATTGTACTTCATGAAACCCTGGTCTCACACATGTTTGCCTTTCAAAATAAAATGGTAACTGGATAGCAGTCCAGACTTAAGAACGCAAGAGAAATTACATATAATAATTTTAGAAAGCTCTCTTAAAGTAATTTGCTTTCCAAGGAGAGTATGTACTTAGAGCTGAAATTGATAAGGATATATGTTTAGAATTAGTACTTAAGTTTATTTTTGTCATTTTCAAAAGAAACTGTACCTTTAAATTAACATACCACATCAGTGGGCCAAAAACCTGATCTCATCCTCTCTCTTTTTTCGCTGGTAGATTAAAGACCTTATGGTATTTACAGACTTTCTGCTCTACCCTGAAGTCAGGAGGCCAGACCAGAAATCACAGACAAGAAGATCTCAGTGGTAGAATGGGGTCTGTCTACTGAACTGGTGGCTGGATTTGTGTGGTGGGCATAAGAGAATGCTCTCACCCAGGGCGAGCATTCCAAGGCCCGGTTTTTTACATTTGACTCTCATTTTTCTTGATTGCTGCCACAACCATAATTCATAGTCCTGTTAAGTCAGAATCATAGGTTTTGTTTTCAAATGACAAAGAGACTGCTTTGCTCAAGGTGGTGATTTATTCTGGTTCTCTCATGAGAACCTTCTACATCTGGGTGTGGATGCTTGAATGCTCTATGACCACCCCTTGGAGTGTCCCTGCTTACACTCAGCTCCTGTGCCCCACCATCATATGCTCAGAGAGGCTTACTTGACAGTTTGCTCTGCAGCCATGTCCACCATGCGTGCCCTATATCTATGGGGTGAAGTCCAGTCTGCAGGCCAATGTACGCCCTTGAAACTGTTAAGTTTGGGGCTAGAGATGAATTCAGGAGTCCTTGGCATATGGAGGGAGCTATGTTCCTCTGCGAGAGTAGGTGAGGTCACCAGGGGCATGGGTAGAGGGGGAAAGCAAGGAGATCAGGGTTTATCTTGGGGCAACCATGTTCAAGCTGCCAGTGGAGGATGGAAAGGTCCAAAGGCCCAGTGGAAGAGATGAGAGCTGAGTTGGGAAAACACTGCCTGGGACAAAGAAGCAGAGGGAGTGGCCAGAAGGGCCTGGACGAGTGGGGTCTGCTGTTCTGTTTGCAAAATTTTACCCAAGTCTTGGAAATCACAAATCCTACATAATGGGGTTGAGTCTTACTGGTTTTTAAGTTCATTTTTTAAAAAGTCAGAATATTATCATGAAAGAACATGAAAGTCCAATCTTTCTAAAGACACCACATTTTGGTTTCTTTCATTGGCTTTTCAGTATTTTCAGTGGTTTAGGGTTTTTAACACTGCAATTATAATTATACTATCCCTATAAATTTGTACTCAGTTTAACGAATCACAAGCAATAGTCTATGACAGTCTTTTAAAATATGGCGAACATCATTCAGGCTTGTATAAAGTTCAGCACGCACCTTTTAATTTGGTTTCCTTCAGTATATTATTCCTTCCTGTCACTATATGTTTTGGCTACTTGACATTAGGTCCTAAAAGTAGGATGTACATTTATGCCCACAACTGTCTTCATCTTGTATTTCTAATAACAGGCTTTGCCTTAAGCATTTTGATGCTAAACTACTGAGTGTACAAATGTTCAGTGTACTTATGCTTTCACAATTGCTCCTATGAATATAAAATTACCCTTTTTATCCTGCTTGATGCTGCTTATTGCCTTCAATTGTGCTTTGTCTGATGTAGCTACACACGCCTTTTCTTTTATTTGCATTTACCTGGTATAGCTTTGCCTACCCCGGAATCTTTTTATTTTAGGTGAATGTCTTGTATTAATTTAATCTGGGAGCCTTCGTCTTCTAACAAGGGAATGTTAAATGCTTACATTTATTGTCGTAACTATTTTGGTAGCCCCTGGTCATCGTGTTTTGTGTTTTCTGCATTTCCTTTCTTTTCTTCCTTTTGAGCCACAGCTGATGATTTCTTTTATCTTCTGCAGTGACTTGGAAGGGAGACATCTTGTTTCTCACTCCACTGATCTGCATTCTTCTGCCTCCAGTGAATGTTTTAATTTGTCTCTGTGCTGGCTTTCTAAGCAGATTTGCTTATCTCAACCTGGTCCTTCTCATTCCCTTTGGTGGCGGCGACATCCTCTGAGAATGGTTTAATGGCCCTGTGGTGACTTTTTTCTTTGCTCACTCTGGGAAGGGAGTCCCAGTCTTCTGTGTAACTGGAGCAGGAGAGCTGAAGGCCACTCCCAGAGGCGCCCAGTGCCTGTGAGAGGAAGGGACCATCCAGGCCCTAGCCAGAGGGGATGTGTGTTTGGTGATGGTGAGGGGCAAGGCAGGAAGTCATCACCCACAGGCAGGGAGAGCCCCAGGAAAAGGTGTGCTGACCCTTGGCTGAGATAAGCAGCCTGCCTGACCTGGTCGCAGGTGACAGGGGTGAGCTCTCTGTAGAGAGAGAGTCCCAGGGTCGGAAGACCTAGTCTGGCCAGTTCTGGCTCTGGCCTAGACAGGTGGTTCAGGGCCTGTCAGCCTTAGGCGTGCAATTTCCTGGGCACATGAATTATTTTAAAATGTACTTTTTAAGATTTGGAATTTCAGTGAGGGCTTTTTCAGTGCCTCCATTTGTCTACTCTCTTAATCAGGTATTGCTCTAGTGTACTGTACATTAAAACTCTCTCTGTGGGGCAATTAAACGCTTTAAATGACTTGTATAAATTTTAACATTCTAGCAATTTTTTTCATTTATGCAAGATAGTTGCTCTTTTTTATTCTCTAGCACAGAGGTGCCAGGTCTGGGAAGGGCACTGCCATAACCACAGACGGGAGGGCTGGGGCCTAGCAAAGGTGGGGTGGAGCTGACTTGGGGTAGGGGGACGCAACAGCCTGCCTGGTCCTGTGCAGGTCTCCAGAGGGAGACACAGGCCAGGTAGGGCTTTTCCTTCATTCTTTTTTCTCTCCCTCCAGCTTTATTAAGATATTATTGATATGTAACATGTAAGTTTAAGGTGTATAAGTTTATATATATCCAGTGTGATGACTGGATATACATATATATTGCAAAATGATTGCCACAGGGTTTTGTCTTCTGGAGGGCCTGAGGATCAGGGGTGAGGCTGGCCTGCTGCTAGTGATCCTTTACCTATCAGGGCCAAGGCTTTCCAAAGAGTGGCCCCAGGGACAGGCCATAAGTCAGAGGATCTGCTGGTGTGAAGTGGGCAGGGAAGTACATGCAATGGTAGAGCTTTGAGGGTGCTAGCCTAATTTCTGGGGAGGCTGGGGGAACAAAATTGTTTTTTTGTTCAAATGGTCAAGAAGGCTAGACCATTCCACTGGACACCAAAGGCTGACACCTCACAAACACTAAGATCCTCTAGGAGCAGCATCTTGGCCGATCCACAGTCTGGGATGCCTTGTTACATCTCAGGCAGAATCAAGAGAGAACATCACCAGGGTCCAGACAAGCAGTATCCAAGGAAGCCTTGGAGCTGGGACAAAGGTAGGCCTGGACACTGGAGATCAAGGTCATCACTCTAATCTCCATGCTGCTCCAGGCCCACATGGTCAGGATGGCCACTACCAAGCCCCTGGAGCACCAGATGAGGAAACCAAGGTCTAGAGATACAGAGGATATATCGAAGGTCACTCAACTGGCCATCCCAATTCCTTAAAGTGTCTCAGAATATTCTAATCCATTTGCCTTTCTCCTTCTATACAATGGCATACACCATGTTACACCAGTGATGTACACAGTGTTAACACCAAGGACCAACATGTACGTGTGTGCACGCGTTTGTGTTCCCCTATCAGAGTTAGTGTTTCTTGGCAGTTCCAGCACTCTCTGCTCATCTCTCCCATTATACCACTTATCTCACTACAGTGGAACTATCTCCTTGTTTTGTCCTCCTCACAGGAATGAGTACCTAAAGGCAGGGACTTTCTGCTGTTCTTTGTATACAGTAGGCACACATGAATTTTGTTACATGAATATTGATGAATTTACAACTCTCTACTCACTATACAAAGGTTACAGTGGCTTGCTCCAAATAAATGTGAACTCCTTTTATGATCAGCTAATTTTGTTTTTCTGAAGTTACATTTTTCTGAAGGCTATCAACTCTAAAACGAAACTTTGCTCAGCATGACTATGGGGATCATGGCTGCTTGGGCTACATGGCTTCATAGCGCTCCTTGTGACAGCATGCTCTAATTGCAGGCAAAGGGTCTCAAGGGTGGGTCTTTCCAAATAAAGGAAAAACATTTCACTGTAGGTATACAACAAGTATCAGAAATACACCAACCTCTGCCTCCTTCACTTTGATGCTGCTACCCCAGATTCCACAGCTGGACCTGCTCAGACTTGACTTGAGATTGAGATAAGGTTTGCATATAACATCCCAAGTTGGCTCACCTGCTGGGCTACATTATTCCGGAGGGGTGAGGAGGGACCATCATGAGGTGGTCTTGTTCATTTGCACATTTCCTACATTGCACTCTTTGTTCTATTTTAGAATTGACTAACCTCCTAAGGACAGGGACTGTGTCTCATTCACTTCCATCTCTCCAATGCCTGGCACAAGGCTTAACATACAGTAGGTGCCAGATGCATGAGCAAGCTGTGAACAGTTGCTGAGCACCTACTGTGTGCCAGGCTCCATGTTGGGGGCTGATCACAGAAATGTCTAAGGGTTGACATGTAAGAGCGTTGGGGTCAGAATGATTAGGTAAAATTTCCTGGCTGGTAAAGCTACTCTGAAGTAACCACAGCTCTACTTTCTGGTGCCCAACCATTCTAAAGATCTGTGCCTTTATTATTATTATTGTTGTTGTTGTTGTTGTTGATTTCCTGATTTGATTTTATTCTCCAGAAGTCACCATTCCACCCTTGCATTCAGTGTGAGCTGACACACATTAATCATTACTGGGATCAATGGCCAAATGAGCCCTTAACATTCCATTACCAGTATTTGTCATTTCTCATTAGCGGTATGTCTATAATCACTAGGGACTTACCCCTGGACAACTTGTCAAAATCTTTGTGGCCTTGCCAACCCATATGTTTATCCTTTCATAGCTGTGGAGGGCATCTGGAACCCTATCATCCTTTCCAGATAAAATATAGTGTGGCACCATGATCTCTTTTATTTTCTATCATCTTGCACATCAAAATCCTTTGCTCATCAAGGGACTCTCTTATAGCCGTGAAAATTACCTCCCCACTGCCTTACATCCTTCACAGAACTGCAGGTGCTCCTTGGAAGAAGTGCCACATCTGTGTCCTCTCCCTTCCTGCCTTTGTTTTCCATCTTTATTTGAAGCATAGCCATGGAGAGAAACTGGTGGTCAGCAGTGTTAGGAAAGACTACCGTCATTAGAAAAGATAGATTTTTCCTTCTAACCAACCTAAGGAGAATGGAGTTTGGTTTGCAGTCCCTGCAGTTTGCAGAGAAATAAACAGAATGAATTCAAGATGGTAAGTCCAGAAAAATCTCCTTTTGTGAAGCAAGCTCTCTGCATGGCAGTAGGCCACTGACTGACAGGTGCTGCATCCACAAAGGGCTATGGGATTTGCAATGATCCTGAAAGCAGCTACCCTTGGAGACAGCCACTATGGGTGTCACAGGGGAATCATGGACCAAAGGATAACATGGTTTGTCTCCTGGAGCACAGAAAAAAGGCCTGAGCCCAGGGGGCAAGGCTTCTGCAGCCTCCCTCACAGAAAAAGCTCTTCTAAGCCTTGCCTGGATTTGGGCACGGCAGCTGTGCATGGCATCTGTGCTTCCTGGCAGCCTGTGCTGCCTGCCCTTTGATACAGGCAGCAATTCTTGCAGCAGACCTCCTACCCCTCTGATGCCTAGGGCTTTTGTGAAGACCAAATAAAAGGAAGACCATGTACACCCTGAAAAGCAGAGAGCACTGATGGGAATGCTGGGCTCTGGTGGTGCTGTCTGGCCCAACCCTCCACAAGCTCTGGCTCTGGGCATGCTTGGTAAGCGTGCTCCACACTGCAACGAAATGCCCAAATTCAGTGAGATGCCTCCAATTGGTGGTTTCAGATTTCACATCCCTTTCTTTGCCTATGAACTTTTTTGGTTCTCTAACACTTGTTCTCCTGACAGTCAAGGCTTTCTAGACACCTATTTCCTACTAAACCCTTTTCTCCACTTCAGGGCTCCCAGAATACACCTTTGGCACTCTCAGCCTGTTCATTTGATCACAGCTTTTCCCTGCCTTCTCTCCCCACCCTACTTTACCCCTCAGAACCTCTCCATATTGTACCTAACCTTAAAAACCAAGCAGAAGACCTATATTACACAAGCTGACCTACAAATCACCTTTCCCTCCTTCAAAATAACAGTTATTGGATTCTTGCTGACCTTGAACCCTGCAAGGAGTGATCACAGTGGTTAAGAGCAGATTTTGTAGTCAGACTGCCTGAGTTGGGGTCCTGGAGCTAACTAATTCTTACTGCCAAATGACCTTAGGCAAGTTACTTAAAGTTCCTGAGAGTTGCTTTCTTCAGCTATAAAACAGGGATAATCACAGCAGTTCTTTTTTATGCATGTAAAGTGCTGAACACATGCCAGACACACTGTAAGTATTTGATAAAGGAGATTTAGTATTATCCTAAGAATTTTCATATATGTTGCCATGTAAAGGCAATAACAGTCCAGGAAAAGTGGTTTTATTGCCCCACATAAGGAAAATGAGGCTCAGGTTAAAAATCACTTGTCCAAGGCCACACGTTTGGTGGTGAAGCTCAGGGTCAGACTCAGCTCTGTCCAGCTGAGAGCCGCGGCTTTCCCACTGCCACCGCCAACACGCCCTCGTCAGGCCTCCTGTGGCTCCTTCGGCCGAGTGCCTCGGTTCACTCCGGCACAGGGACATCTCCCCCTACACCTCAGGCAGACCACGGGCTCCTCCAGGGCAAGGTTTCTCAAAACTCCCTCACCTCAGCTAGACACCACTCACCATTTGTTGAGTGAAGAAAAGAGTGACTGGATGGGGAAAATATATTTCAAGACCAGACCCTATCTCAAAAGAACTTAGTACTGGTACTTAGGTCTCTGGCAGTCAGGAGCCTCTCAACAGAACCAGAGGGGAGCCCACCTCCAGGCTCTTCCCCACACCTCAAACCACCCACCACACTTTGACCCAAGACATCTGTCATGTTGATCTCCTGCCAAAACGCTTACAGGGATCCCCACACTGCCTGTGGGACTAGTTGGGAGTGTTTCTTCTAGGGTCCAACATGCTCTGTTAACATAACTCTTCACTGAGCTTAACATAAATTTTTTTGGTCCTGAAGGCAAACCAAACCTTTGGAAGAAGAGGTAGTCAAGGACAGTGATAATATGCCCCTCAGAGCCGTGCAGTGAATGCTCCCCCGGCCTGCTCTAGGGGGCAAGAGAGCATGGTCCTCCTGAGGCTCTGGTTTCCAGATTTATGTCAGTTCATTTTTTAAGCAAAGATGCATGTAAAGTGCCCTAAACACCAAAATCAGAATATTAGAACTTGAGGATAAACATGATAGAGAACAATACCCCTTTTACTGCTCCCTCATCATCCCAGGGAAAGAGCCTGTGTGTTAACCGACAGAGAGAAGAACATAAAAGACTGTATAACATGCCGAAAGTTACTGAGGCCCTATGTTTTGGTGTGAACACAATTAGATGAAACTGTCTTTTCAACCTCTTCAGGGACCCAGTGGGGATAAGGAATGAAGCAGTGGAACTGTAGTAAAGACTATGGGGATTCTGAACAGAAAATCTTAAAATTCTATTACAGAATACCTGAAATCCCATTTAGTCAAAGCTATGATTCTTTGAGTGCTTACTGTGTACCAGGTGTTTTATTTGCATTAGCTAATTTAGTCCTCACCTCAACCTGCAAGAGAAGTAGTACTACATTTTGCAGAAGAGGAAACTGAGACTCAGTGTCTTGATCAAGGCCAATGGTGGCAGAGCAGATTTGACCTCATGTATGTCTGACTCCTGTCCAGGATATTTCTCCTAGAGCACAAGGCTCACATTTCCCTGAGGAATCCTGGAGTCCGAGAGACTTAGAGCTCTTGGGTCACCTGTTACAATCACCCTCTAGTCATCCTCTTCCTCATCTCATTAGCCAAGGTCAAACCTGTGCATAATGCAGTTAGCTAATTTGTTTATTCATTATATACTTATGCAAACCACTTGAAATCTTTCCTCAGTAGCATTACCTGCTAGAAAATTGGGGCCATGTCAAGGTAATTCATGAACTTATGCTTTGCAGATGTTTTCAATCATGTTTTAACTAGTAGTGAATCTTTTGTTTGATTTATCTGAAAATTGTCTGCTTCCCCTTTCTGTTGACTCTATCTTATAAGATTCTATAAGCCCCCTCTGATAATAACAACAGCTAGTATTAACTGAGCACTCACTATGTGTCAGTCACTGTTCTAAGTGATTGAACTCATAACCAAGGAGTTAGGCTCTATTATCCTCATTTTATAGGTGAAGAAATGGAAGCACAGAGAGATTCATCAACTTGCCCAAGGTCACACAGCCCAAATGGTAGAGCCAGGATTCATCTCAGGCTGACTAATTACAGAACCTGCTTTGCTAAACACTTCAGTTCGTAAATTAAATTTCCTTCTAAATAGGAGCACTCCAGAACATCTCTGACCAGTAGAAATACAATGTGAGTTATAAAAGTAAGCCATATATATTATATCATTATAAATTTTCTAGTAGACACATTTGAAAAGTAGAAGTGAAATTTTAACAATTTTTATTTAATCCAATATACCCAAAATATTATTTCAACCTATAATCAATATTAACATTATTGGGTTTTATGTTTTATACTAATTTTTCAAAATCTGGTGTATATTTTATATTTACAGTACATCTCAATTTGGACTAGCCACATTTCAAGTGGTCAATAGCCATATGAGGCTATTATATTGGACACCATGGGTACAAATAGGCAGTCTCCTCTTCCTATTTCATCTGTGACTTCTTTCTATTTCAACTTTAAGTTTTGCATTAGGATTGGATCAAAGAAGACTGTGTTAATGGAAATGTACCCATGGACAATTTAATGAACAGAGCAGCAGTTTAGGACAGTGGAAAGAACAAGCTTTAGGAGATATAAACCTGGGTAGTAATCCTCATCTTTGCCACTACCTGGGGCTGTAGCCAGTAGCAACCCTCAACTTCCCTTGTCCTCTTTCCTCCTGTTAAAAAAGAAATGGTGGTTTTTATTATTAAGGTTCTTTCCATTTCTAAAAAACTCTGCTTACAGCTCACACCCTTTTCAAGGTTGCTGTTATCTGTTTCCACTTTCCATTCAAGATGATAGGGCTTTCCCAAGTTGGGTTGTTCCCCATGCCCAGTTCGCTGCCTGGCAAATTGCAGGCACAAGAGATGTTTGTTGAGTGAATAAAAATCTAATTATTATTTGAGAGACCCCTGAGCCTCCCAGCTTCTGCCAGAATAACTATAGCAGCCTTAGTAATTGATTATACTTTTATTTCCTTTCTCACATTGGCCTAAAATCGTGACAATCTAAACTTTCTGAAGGGTTATAGCTGGGATTAAAAAACATTTCCTGATCCTGTTAGCAAAGGAGATGGTGCTCATCTGCAGGCGTGGCTGTTTATAGACCCCACAAATGGCCCCCGTCTTATTACATGCTGTTCTGATGCTGAGGAGAGTTAATTAATGACTTTAAATAAGAAAGCAATCCAATCTGTCTGCATTCATATGAGTCAGAGCAGACCCAGAAGGGGAGCTGGGTCCTTGGCCTCCAAGTGCCCTCAGGAAGCTGTCTTTGCTCCATGCGTCAGAGCCCTTCTAGGAGAAGGAATTACTCAAAATGCATGGAGACCCAGCTTGATGTGAAGCATTTTCTTAAAAGGCCAGGCT
Source organism: Manis javanica (assembly GCF_040802235.1). Taxonomy (NCBI): domain Eukaryota; kingdom Metazoa; phylum Chordata; class Mammalia; order Pholidota; family Manidae; genus Manis; species Manis javanica. The sequence goes on from NC_133172.1 coordinate 48,414,848, forward strand.
TCCTATCTGTGTGTTATTCAGACTGAGGTCTAGGGAGAGGAAAAAGCACAGGTCTGTTCTCATAATTCTCTTTAGACACCCAAACACACAGCTACTGAATGGGGGGTTCTCAGGCATAGGGCCCTCGTGTTTGTGCCATCCTGGGAAAACCAGAGGACATGTGGCCTGACACCCATCAAGCCCCAAACCTGCCTACCTTCAGGAATCTTGCAGCCATATACGAAGACAGAACATTGGTTGTGATGACATGAGGGCAGGAATGTAGTGCTTTCCTGAGACTAGTTGAGGCTCACAACAGTGAAAAAAAACCTTTTTTTTTTGTATTAGAGGCTTTGCTGTGAAAAATCTGAGAGTGGGAATAGGTGGTAGGGGCTTCTTAATAAAATCCAAGGGTCTTCAACATTAGAACAGGACAGTAACAGATGAAGACAAGCCCATTTTCCTTGGTTCTCTATGTACTCTGCCAAATAATAATAATAATAATAATAATAATAATAATAATAATAATAATAACTCAAAAATGCCATTTTCCCCCATTCTTGCAGATTATTAAAGCACATGTTGTGCTGTTACGGGATTGGCTTCCTGTGATACTGTTCCACTCTGGAAAGAAAACACTGGGTCACTAGCCATCAGGGTCATTATACTCACCTTTCCATTTCTTTGGTAATAAGCTTTTTGTCAGGATAATATGTAAAGTATATGGCAATATCCTTGATGAATTGAAAAGATCCTTTGTGGTTTATGTCTGAATCCTAGTTGGTCTCTAATCTCATTTCTCTAAAGTTTGTTTAGAATCTTCATATAGGAGAGTTCATTAATTCAATCTTGCTTCTATGATAGCAGTGGGGGAAAAATAGTGGAAAGGAGGAGACTTTGACATTTGAGAGATCCAGGTTGGAACCTAAACTCTGGCCCTTCTGGTCTGTGTGACCATGGGCAAGCCCCATTCCTCCCAAAGCTTCATTTCCTCATCTTGAAAGTGGGAATAACACTACCACCTACCTCAAAAGACTGAGGATTAAATACATTCTTTCATGTGAAGAGCCTGACTCAGAAATGTTTCCTCTTATTATTAGCTTGTAATTCTTTAAATAGGGATTGCCGATGGGTTCATTTGAAGTGATGCAGTGAGAGCTTTTACAGCACTGTTTCCTTCTATTCCATCCTGTGATGAGCTTTGGGGAAATCCTCACAGAGGCCACGGTCCCCAGAGCTTGCTTCTGCTGCAGGCCCTAAAATCCTCCTTTCCCACTAGCGGGGCTGGGGCCAGTGCTCTGGAACCTTGGACAGCTCCACTCCTTAGAGACTGCAGCTGCCTGAGGGAGCCAGAGGGATTTGAGGGATTTTCCCAGAGAGGGTGAATTAGTACAGGGATTAAGGAATCCCAAGGGCTGCAGTCTCACTTCCAGCATGCATGCCACTTGCTTGTATGCTCAGATTCCTCAGATTTCCAGGTCTCCTGGAAAATTCTGAGGAGCCATTAACTCCACCCATAAGGTTTACTGAATCTTCAGACCCTTTCCTGCTCTTCTGTGCACTCCAAGGATTTTTTTTTTTTAATCCAAGAAGAACAGAAACACCACCCACATCTTCCTGTATCTGCTGATATTTAATTTGTTTGGCTTCAGTACAAGGATTAAACATTCTTGATTAACCTCCAGTGAAAGTAATAATGTATGAACATGAAGAAATGTTTTACAAGACAAAGAGATTCAGGTATAAATTAAAAGAAACATAAATAACGTCATTGCCTGTAGGTGATGTTAAGTGCTATTCTCTAATCAGGATAAGCAGGTGGCTCAATTTATGAGATAATTTAGCTCTTCACTCTCTAATGCAGAACACAACACACATATGCAGTCACCTTCCGAACAGGCAGGGAAGAGATTAAGTCCTATTTTTACTTTATGATACTGAGTCACATAGTTCAATGCAAATCACAAGGTTGCCAAAGTAAGAACAATACCAGGTATTTAAATACCTCCTTTCCTTTGAGGAGATCTAAAGATTTTGTGGCTGCATGAAATGTCTTCAGAGCAATTCCCGAAGAGACAAATGTTAGTAGGTGTGCATTTAAGACTGAGAATGTCTCATCCATCTCCCCTACATCCATCATTAGGCCTGAAAGGGCCAATGTTTGCCAGATCTTTGCATTTAGTAATAACCTCCTGACATGTGCATCTTCTGAGCCACATTGTCAACAAAGAAGGCTTTTCTTTGAAAAATGTGTTCTTGACTAGTTTATTGAGGAAAAGAGGACAAAAGTAGAATAGGAAAAAAGGGAGAGAGGAATCACAGAGGGAGAGAAAGAGACAGGAAAGATACCTAAACCTCTCTGAGCTTGATAAGTGTTTTCCATGAATTTTCCTTATAAGCAGATTTAATACCTAGCCCCAACTGGATGGAAACTTGAACAAAGGCCCTTAGGCCCTTTAAATATTTCCATATGGGCAAGGACAGCGGCAGTTCCACTGCTTCAACTACCAGACAAGAACATCAAATTAGGACGACAAAGGCTGACAGACCCCAAATAGAAGGGTTTGTGGTGTTTACTTCACAATGCCCACACCCAAGCTGAACCTCCACAGTGTGGAGGGTTTTAGTTGCCAAATTGTAGCTTGGCTTAACCTCTTCCCAGTAGGGGTCGCTGTGGATCCTGGCAGTGGATACTGGTACTGGATACCTGTGGAGACACGACCAGGCAGGGCTGTGCTCGATGGTGGCTCCACTGCCTGGTAACTGCTCTTCCTATGATTCCACTGGCCACAGTCTCGCCCCTCATCATATGGGAAAGAGGTCTCTGGTTGGGATTATCTCAAAGCACACAGCATCTTTGCTGTAAGAGTGCTGTGAAATAGAGGTCACTTGCTGGGAGTCTTCATCCTTTAGGTGTGTCTACCCATATCTCTGTGTCACACTCGTGCCCTCTCAGTGAGTGTACCTGGTATTACTGACAGGCCACCTGTCACTGACCAGTAACCCCAGCCCCATGACCCTTGGAGGCCAAAATGACACAAGTTGCCTTGCCACACAGTCTTAACACCCACATCATAAGGGACTCTGCTGGTGAACTCCCAGGTCCCACTTGGTAACTCGTGGGGTGGGGGGGCAGAATTCTCATCCTCAGGGCAGCCCATCACAGCAGGAAAAGGTTTCTGAAGGATAAGAAGGGCAGGGCACTGGTGAGGATGTTAAGGTTACACCTGAAACCTCAGAGTTGCTGAAGAGGTCTCCACATACTTGTGAGGTCCTACTTTCTGAGCCACACCCTGGCATGCAGGCTAGGCTTAAGGTGGCTTGAAACTACCTCCATCCTGAGGGCATCTACTGGGACCCCAGGTTATTTCTGTGGCTTGAGGGTAGAAAGGATGGCCACCTTTGGGGGGGGGGACATCCAAGGCCAACAGTAAGTGGTTCCTCTTTCCTACACACACACAGACAGATACGCAAGCTCACCACAACACACAGGAACCCTGGAGCACACCCTGGCACATTCACCCAGTCATTCATACACATTCACTCACTTTGACCCACACCATTACCCATGAAAACACACTGTGACACACATACAAACACACTTGAACCCCATAACCAAACTAGACCTAATATAGCTGATGGAGCGTGGGAGGGGGGTAGGGGTCCAGTCGGATGCCCTTCTGGACCCTGGCCCATTCACGTCTCCCGAATCCCAGGCCCACGGAGCCCCCAGCCTGTCCACGTCCTCGTGGTCACGGGTCTTGAACCTTTTGGTAACGACACACGGCATCCGGGGTCGGGCTGGCAGAGGGGGTTGTGTGCTGGAAAGGGGTGCGAAGCATAGTGCCCTACCCAGGCGCAGCCGCCTCCCTCGGGATTTTCCATCCCGGCTCGCGCGGTCCCGCGAGGAGCGAGCACGCTTTGTCTCCCGCCTAGCTCCTGGCACGTTTCCACGGAAGATCCCCATGCCGCGCCCGAAGCTCCCCCTCCCCCAGCCGCGCCCCCAGCCCAGCCCGTGGCGCAGGCCCGCCAGTGCAGCGACCGCCGCTTTGTCCTACCGCAGATGCCTGGGCGGAGCGCGAAAGCCCTGCTCCCAAACCGGCAGCCACGCGGAGGTTTCGGTGGCCGGATCTGGGGCGCGCCCCGAGCGGAGCCAAGCAGCACCGAGGGTCTGCGGGCGCAGGGGTGCCTGTCCCGAGCTTTGGGGTGTTAGAGCGGGGACCCACTCCGTTCCTCCCCGCAGGAGCCCATCCGGGTCTGGCTCCCCGCCGCGGTGCAGGAGTCCGGGTCCCCGGGGCTGGGCGGGGCAGGGAGGGTCCTCTTGACTTAAGGCGCGTGGCCTGGATCCTGGTAGGGACGACCTGGGAGACAAGGCCTGGGTGGGGAGATGTCGGGAGGAGTCCCTCAACCCCTCTTACTTTCCCCTACCGCACACCCCACCCCCAAGCCACTCCGACCTTAGGCGCGCGGCCCAGAGCGCGGAGGACCCGGAGAATCGGGCTGTGCTTTCCTGTACCTGCTTACCGAGGGTGGGAAGGGTTTTCTTGGCTTTTGTCCTCACGTCCCAATCCCCTCCCTCCCCAAACCCTAGGCGGGTTAAAGGGGGAGCAGGGAGGGTCCCCTGTCTCCATCTCCATCCCGTCTCCGCTCTTCACAAAACCCTTGGCTTTGGGAGAGGGTTGGGCACGGGAAGATCTTCCTGCCATCCCAAGCAGTCGCTCCTCAATAAGCCTAGGGGGGTCTGGGCGGAGGAGGAGTCCCGCGGTCTCCGCCATCACATCCAGACCTCCTCTGGAACCTTAAGCAGTAGAGGTGTTGTGAGGAAGGGTCTCCTTGCCTCAGAACCTTTCATTCCAGAATACTCCCTCCCATCAATAATCCGAGCAGCGTCGACTTCAGGCACAGAGAGAAGGAAGCTCTGAGCTCTTGACGCCCTCGGGAAAGATGGGAGGGGTCCTCTAGCCCTCGCCCCTCACAAATCAAGAGACCCCTCTACCTTGAACCAAAAACTAACACAAGCTGCCCCGACGTTAGGCGCCGGACTAGGGAAGGCCGCGAGCAGTCGGCAGCTCTCCGGGACAGATGGTCTTGAGGACGGAGAGGACAGGTCCCATCAACTCCCCAGGCCCCCTCACGCCTGAGATCATTCCTCCCCCAATAAAACAAAAGCGAATCTAGCAGCACCGACCTCGGAGAAGCGGGAGGTCGATTAGCGCCCGGCAGCGCACCCAGCTCCTAGCGGCTCCTCGCGGCCCCAGCTTCCCCGCGGTGGCTCTCCCCGCGGCGGCGGCAACCGCAGGTCTGCCGTCCGGAGCCTCCCTCGGACTCAGCACCTGGAGCGGCGAACAGCTCCGCGCCTCATTCCGCTGACCCCGCCTCCCTTGCTCTGCTGCGGCCAATGGTGACCAGGGCCCCGCCCAAGAGGACGCCCAATGGGGGCGTCGTACCCACTTCCTTAGGCCCCGCCCACGGGTTCCTTGGTTCTCCTGTCAGGACCACATCCCCCAGAGACCGCCTGAGTTTTCGCACAGCCTTCTGGTACTTGTAGTCCTTTAAGGATGCGGAGTGGACCTATGCCGCGGGCAGGTAACCAGGGATGGACTGCACTTCCCAGAGTGCACGGAAGAAGCGGAGGCGCTGAGGAGGGCGGGAGGAATGTTTCCATGGCAAAGGCGGCTGGTTGGGGATGGCTGAAGTAGAAATAGGGCAGGCCACGAGACCCTCGAAGGATCGTGCGTGACTCCGGGCAGCCTCTTCGGAGGCCCTTTCAATTCTGTTTTATCATCGGTCCCCATGTCGGGACTCTGGGCCTCAGTTTTCCTATCTGAGAAGAAGGGCGTGGAGCTGTTCCCTACAGTCCAGTGTTACAGTGTCCGCGGTGGTGGGGCAAACCGAGGGCGAGCCGCTTTGGTTTGCCCAAAAAAGGTGAGACGGCGGAGGAGACCTTTGGCTTGCGAGTGGAAGGGGCGCATTCTGAACTTTATCCCTTTATTTTTGTCTAGATCTTGTAATAAAGGGGCGCTTTACTTTTGGTCATATCCCTTGGGCCATCAAGGCCTTCTCATCGCGTCTTTCCAGCCCAGGTTCTGGCCTCCTTCACGCCATTTCCGATACTGCAGCGTCTCCACCCAGTGCAGCCAGAGGGCGCTTCTCCTGCATGCCATTGCCTCCGAAATTAAGCCCATACTCCTCACCATTGCTCTCAGAGGTCAAGATCTGGACTCCACCATCTTCATGCAACAATATGAACTTCTCTGTAAGCCGGGAAGTCTTAAACACCCGTTTTTCTCTCACTCCCGTGGGTCCTTCCACCCTGCATTCAGGGAAACCCTCACTGTTAAAGCCCCAGCCTAGATGTTGTCGCATCCATGAAACCTTCCTAAATGCCTGGCTCGGTATTAGGTACCCCACCCTGTGTATGAGCAGCACCCTCTACTCCCCCTCTTCTACTTGTATGTTTTTGTATCCATCTTGCACCTAATCAGATCCACAGAGCAGCGGCCCATCTATTATTCGTACTTACAGTCCAGTGTTACAGTGTCTTGCACAAATACTCAACAGATATTTGTTGAGTTGAACTTTAACTGAATTTCACTGACACCTCCATAATCTTAATTTCCTAAGGATGGGCATTTCCCAGTGCTGGGAGTTCAACTACAGGGATGCCACTCCCTTGAAGAAATGTTTATCTCATCCAGAAGGAGATTGGCATTTTGCCTCAATGCCTTGAGGGCCCTTCCACTCCTATGATGCTAGGGATCGATAGATTCTTGCCTGTTATTCCTTGCAAGTTCTGTCAGTCTTCCTCTAAATGTCATCAGTTCTTCATGTTCCTCTATTTCTAGCTGTTGGAGCTTCTTTCTGTGTCTAAGTGCCCTACCTCCCACTCCCTTTCTGGGAAGGCTCTTCTGCCCCTGTCATTTATGAAGTAAAGATAGTCTGAGATCCCAGCCCTTCTTTCAGCCCTCTGCTCTGCACCAGAGGGCCCTGATGGTGATGTCCCTGATTGCTAGGTAGCATCTTTTCTGAATCTTTCCCCACTCAGGCCCCTGGTGTTGGCCAGATGGTCCAATTAATCCCACACATTCTTTCATATGTCACCCCATCCGGACTTTTTGGGTGTATTTCAGCCAAAGCATTTTTGGGAGAAAGCCTTAATATATGGGAATAATTAATTCATGGCCAAAGAAGGAATCAGATTCAAACAAAAAAGACAGAGCTTGAGTAAAAGTAGTCCTGTCATCCTTGAGTTGATGTCATCCAGGGAGGAAAGGCTAGGACAGAAGAATGAGTAAAATGGACTGCATTTAGGGAAGAATGAACAGGACTTCTCAGAGACATGGCAGAGGGGCTTTGGTCCTGGCTAAATCATGAGGGAAGGCCATTGGAGGAGCTGGGTGAACAGATGGGGCCTCATTACTGAAGATGAGAACACTGTAAGGAGGCTTTGGGGTGGGGTGGGGGGGATGGAATTTGTGCTGACACTGAGTGCCTGATTCCGTGGATGCAGTGAGAACAGAGGCTTTGGAAAAGCAAGTAGGGGAGGACTATTCCACAGGGCAGGCATCAGCAGAATATCGACAGAGGGTTGCCAAAGGAGACTGCGTGAGCTACAGCTGAAACGCTGGAGGTCAGGTCAGCCCCTCAGGAGCAGTGCTAGTATTCAGGAACTGTTACAAGTAGGGAAAAGGCCAGGGTTCCATGTTTCTCCCAGAAAGCAAGGACTAAAATAGTATCAACTCTGGTAACTAGAGTCAGAAAACCTGGGTTCTAATTCTTACTTTGCCTCTGATTATATGTGTGACTTTGGGCTGAACCTATTTCTTCAGTTGTAAAATTCTTTTCATTGGTATCAGGGAGGTGGAAGTGGGGGAATTCAAACCCATTTACTAGCTATATGACCCTGTACAAACTATTTTCTCAGATCTACAGTTTGCTTATTTGTCAATGTTGTAATAGATAAATGAGATGCCTTATGTAATGCACTTCATAGATATCAAGCATTTAATAAATGTTCTTCATCTTGGACTTTCAGAAATTGGTTTGACTATGAATAAACAGGCAGAAGGTAATGTCCTGGGTAATCTGGGTTCAAATTCCCATTCTGTCTTTTATTAGTTGTATGATTTGGGCCAGGTTTATGTCTTCTCATTCTTTCTCTCCCTGTCTCTCTCAGTGGATATAAAATATATATATATACACATTTTCAAAGGGGCAGCTTTAGAGGAGAGAACCCTAAGAGAATGGAATTCTAGGTGCTTAGAAGCTAGAGTTGTGAAGGATTGCAGAGGAACTTTGAGCTAGCCTCCTACCTTGTTCGAGGGGAAAAAAGGTCTCAGTAAAGTCCATAGGTCTTCCAATTAAGTAATGAATGCTGAATATCAGACATGGGGTTAGAGTGATTAACCAGGGTCAGGTCCTAAAGATCCTAGTATACTAAGCTGAGGAACATAACTTTATTCTAAAGATAATGGAAGTTCTTAAGGAGATATGTGTTTTGAAAAGGCCTAGGGCCTGTGTGGGAAATGGCCAGGAGGTGAGGCTGGGATATAGGTGGGAAGTTGCTTGCAGTGATCTAGCACACTGTCTGTGAAGGTGGAAAAGAGGGACTGGATCTGAGATGCATTAGGAGGTGAATATTCAGAGGACTCTGTGAGTAATGAGCTGAGGGCGTGAGGGAGAGCAGTGAGTCAAAGATGATGCCCAGATACCTGGGAAACTAGGTGGATGGCTGGTGGCGCTTTCCTCTGATGTGTGGAATAGGCTTGGGAGCAGGTTTTAGATAGAAAGAGGAGGAGGTGAGTTTGAGGTGAGTGAGAGATGTCCAGTAGGGGATTTGGAGCTTATCTTCAGAAAATGCCTTAATATGGGAATTAATTAATTTGTGGCCAAAGAAGTATCAGGGGAACTGTTTCAAGCCCTGAACTTAATACAAACCAAAAAAGGCAAAGCCTGAGCGCCTGGTCATCCTTGAGAGATAGATCTGGAGAAAGAGTCATAAGTTATCAAGTTACCAGCATATACATCATAATTGAAGCCATGGGAATGGATGAAACCCTTCAGTAGAGAGTGCCAACAAGAAGACCAAAATCCTTTAGGAAATGCCAACGTGTAAGGGACAGGTAGAGGAAGAGAAGCCCAGAAGGGAAGGCGAGAAGAACAGTCGGAGGGATAGAAGGGAAAGCAGAGACTGGCGTGCTGCAGAAGCCAAATGGAGGGAGTGAGGTAAGTGGTGCACAACGGTCAAGCAAGCCACAGCTGAACGAGCTGACACCAAAGTCAGCAGCAAAGAGTCCACTGGTGGCCTTGGGGAGAGAAGATTCGGTGGAGCAGCAGGAGCAGGAGTCTGAGCACGTGGGAAACAGATGTGGATGACTCTTGAGGGGGGAAAGGGGAGAAAACCAGAAATGATGCAGAGCTGAGAGACAATTTTGTTTTAAATTGAGAGAGATTAGGCCACTTAAAAACACTGAGGGGGAAAGACCAATGGAGAGACAATAGACGCTGCAGGGAAGAGAAGGATTGAAGGACAGAGTGAGGACAGAAAGGAGGCGGGAGGTGCTGGGGTTCAGAATGAGCCTCAGGCAGGAGGAGGGCCCGCCTTTCCTCTAAGATGAGAGGGGAGGAAGGGAGGAGGAGTTGGAGGCGCAGGTGGGTGGGCAGGTAGGGAGCTGGGAGGCAGACCCAGGAAATGCAGGTAGTTCACGCGCCAAGGTGATGTTGGAGGTAAGGCTGTCTGCTCTGTGTGGGGAACGGAATGGGGGGAGGCTTGGAGAAGGAGGAGGAACTTCAAGATGGCTGCTCGGGAAGAGAGGAGGGAAAGCCAAAAGCAGCCCAGAGACCGCAGGACAGTGGTGAGGGCTGCTGACTCCGGAGGCCGTGGGTTTGTGGGAGCGCTAATCTGTGGGGCTGTGCGCTCTCTTCAGCAACCCAGCAGCCCTGAGGCACGGAGAGGCTAGTGGTGAGCTGATGCAGGGCTGGGCTTTGGTGGACAGGAAGGCAGGAAAGCGACAAAGTTGGAGATGCTGCCAAGAGGTGGAAGCAGTGTCCATCACGAGGAAGGAGGTGGAGGCAGGATGGAGTAGATCGATGGGAGGGGGTGCATTCTTGGTGAATGGAGTGAGAGGACAGATATGATGGGGCGGGGGGAGGGCGGAGCCCTGGTCAGGGGAAAGGGCGGGGTGGCTGTAGTGGACAGAAGAGGTCACGGGATTGAAAAATGAATTCGTAGGATGGGTCATTAGCAAGTCTCCTTACAAGACGGTTGCTTTGAAGGGCAGAGGAACCCTGGTAGTCCTTTGCCAAACTGTACAGTGAGTGAGAAGTCAACAGAAGATAGTTAGGAGAAGAGACAGTGTACAGAGCCCACTGATATGAGTGTCACAGAAATCAGGATGTCGAGGAACTAAGAAAAAGCCCTTGTACCCAAAACATGAGGGGTAAAGAGAAGAGAGACAAAGTATTGTCTCAACATCATCTACACATGATCGGTTTTATACACACTTAAAAGGCAGAATGTCTGGGAATAAAATAAACCAAACCGAAAAACAGTTCCAGATTTCATGGCAAAGTTGTATCAACGAAGTTCAATGGTAGTGATTTCTGAAATTTATATTTTGGTATAGCTGTAGATATAAGAATGTGCATATCAACTAGAAAATGTGTTTAAGAATTTTGCAAATTTCATTTCTTAGTAACCATTTGTTTTCTCAGTTTAGAACATAAATCAGAGAACTTGTGTGGATTTTTTTCCAGTGTAGAGCTTAATTCATGCCTTTGAAATGCCATGGATTTGAAATGCAGCCATTTTCCTTTCTGCATCCTTGAAAAGGATTACAAGGATTTTATTAGTTTTTCAGATAATCTTGCCAGCACATGCAGACTTCCCACGAGGGTCTCCTGTCAGTACTTTTGGATTGTAAATTGTACTGCAGAAGTGTTGTGCATAAGATAGGTAAGACAAGTCCATGAACCGCCAACTTTAGTTCCCAAACAGCAGCTCAGTTTACAATATGGGACTTGGTATAGAATATGAAATATGCATCTAAATGTCAATTCACCCATATTATCAAGTCTTCACCCCGGCCCCTTTGCAGTCACTGTCTATCAGCATAGTAAGGTGCTATAGAGTCATTACTAGTCCCTTCCTGGAGTCTGTGAATCTGTGAGTCTGCTGCTGTTTTGTTCCTTCAGTTTATTTTGTTGTTATACTCCACAAATGAGTGAAGTCATTTGGTAGTTGTCTTTCTCCACTCGACTTATTTCACCTCTAGCTCCATCCATGTTGTTGCAAATGGTAGGGTTTGTTTTCTTTTTATGGCTGAATAATATTCCATTGTGTATCTGTACCACTTCTTTATCCATTCATCTACTGATAGACACTTAGGTTGCTTCCATATCTTGGCTATTGTAAATAGTGCTGTAATAAACATAGGGGTGCATATGTCTTTTTGAATCAGGAATCTTGTTTTCTTTGGATAAATTAAAAGGAGTGATTATTTTTAAACTTAAGTCAGATCATGTCACCTCTGCTCCATCCCTCTAGTGGCTTCTTTGTCTCATTGAGAGCAAACCCTAAAGTCCTTATGATGGCCCACAGGACCATATACATTCTGACTCCTGTAGCCTCTCTGCCTCATCCCCTAGTTTCCCTCTGCTTCAGCAAATTGACCTCCATGCTGTTTCTTGATTACACCAAGTGCACTCTGGCCTAAGGGCTTTTGCACTTGCTTTTTCCTCTGTTTGGAAGCTCTTTTTCTAGATACCCTCATGGACGTCTGTATAAAATGGTATCCTTTCCTCTCTTGGCACTCTGTCCCCCTTTCCTGCTTTTTTACTTTCAATAGCACTTACTACCATCTGACATATTACATGTTTTCTTACATATCTATTTATTGTATGTCTCTCCCTTAATCTTACTCCTCCAGGAAACCACTGGAATAAACTCTCCATTAGGGTAGATAGTCTATTTTGCATATTGCTAAACTCACAGCATGTGGCACAGCACCTGATACATAACAGATACTCAGTAAAACATATTGAATGAATAAAAACAACATCCCTAGCACATGACCTTAACATCTCTTTTTTATTTTTCTACATTACGTGTAGAACACATATGTATATTTCATATTCTGGAAATCATATAATTTTAAGCCCTTTTCTTTTTTTATTAAAGTATCACTGATATACAATCTTATGATGGTTTCACATTAACAATACAGTGGTTTCGAAATTCACCCCTATTATCAAGTCCTCACCCCCTCTGTTGCAGTCACTGTCTGTCAGCATAGTAAGATGTTATAGAGTCATTAATTCTCTTCTCCATGCTCTACTGCCTTCCCTGTGACCTACCTATATTGTCATAGCTAATTATAGCGCCCCTAATCCACTTCTCCCTCCCTCCTCAGCCACCCTCCCCAACCCCTCCCCTTTGGTGACCACTAGTCCCTTCTTGGTGTCTGTGAGTCCACTGCTATTTTGTTCTTTCAGTTTTGCTTTGTTTTTATACTCCAGAAATGAGTGAAATCATTTTGTATTTGTCTTTCTCTGCCTGGCTTATTTATACCCTCTAGCTCCATCCATGTTGTTGCAAATGGTAGGATTTCTTTCTTATGACTGAATAATATTCCATTGTATATATGTGCCACATCTTTATCCATTCATCTACTGATGGACACTTAGGTTTCTTCCATATCTTGGCTATTGTAAATAGTGCTGCGATAAACATAGGGTGCATATGTCTTCTTCAAACTGGGCTCCTGCATTCTTAGGGTAAATTCCTAGGAGTGGAATTCCTGGGTCAAACGGTATTTCTATTTTGAGTTTTTTGAGGAACCTCCATACTGCTTTCCAAAATGGTTGAACCTGTTTACATTCCCACCAGCAGTGTAGGAGGGTTCCCCTTTCTCCATAACCTCACCAACATTTGTTGTTGTTTGTCTTTTGGATGTTGGCCATCCTAACTGGTGTGGGTGATATCTCATTGCGGTTTTTATTTGCATTTCCCTGATGATTAGCAATGTGGAGCATCTTTTCATGTGCCTATTGGCCATCTGAATTTCTTCTTTGGAGAAGTGTCTGTTCAGCTCCTCTGCCCATTTTTTTAATTGGCCTATTTACTTTTTGTTTGTTGAGGTGTGTGAACTCTTTATATAATTTGGATGTCAACCCCTTATCAGATATGTCATTTATGAATATATTCTCCCATACTGTAGGATGTCTTTTTGTTCTACTGATGGTATCCTTTGCTGTAAAGAAACTTTTTAGCTTGATGTAATCCCATATCTTCATTTCTGCTTTTGTTTCCCTTGCCCGAGGAGATGTGTTCAGAAAAAAGTTGCTCATGTTTATATTCAGGAGATTTTTGTCTATGTTTTTTTTCTAAGAGTTTTATGGTTTCATGACTTAACATTCAGGTCTTTGATCCATTTTGAGTTTATTTTGTGTATGGACTTAGACAATAATCCAGTTTCATTCTCTTGCATGTAGCTGTCCAGTTTTGCCAACACCAGTTGTTGAAGGGGCTGTTATTTCCCCATTGTATGTCCATGGCTCCTTTATCATATATGAATTGACCATATATACTTGCGTTTATATCTGGGCTCTCTAATCTGTTCCATTGGTCTACTATGGGTCTGTTCTTGTGCCAGTACCAAATTGTCTTGATTACTGTGGCTTTGTAGTAGAGCTTGAAGTCGGGGAGCATAATCCCCCTGGCTTTATTCTTCCTTCTTAGGATTGCTTTGGCTATTTGGGGTCTTTTGTGGTTCCATATGAATTTTAGAACGATTTGTTCTAGTTCATTGAACAGTGCTGTTGGTATTTGATAGGGATTGCACTGAATCTGTAGATTGTTTTAGGCAAGTGGCCATTTTGATAATTTAGTTCTTCCTATCCATGAGCATGGGATGTATTTCCATTTACTGGTGTCCTCTTTAATTTCTCTCAAGAGTGTCTTTCAGGGTATAGGTCTTTCACTTCCTTCGTTAGGTTTATTCCTAGGTATTTTATTCTTTTTGATGCAATTATGAATGGAATTGTTTTCCTGATTTCTCTGCTAGTTCATCGTTAGTGTATAGGAATACAACAGATTTCTGTGTATTAATTTTGTATGCTGCAACTTTGCTGAATTCAGATATTAGATCTAGTAGTTTTGGAGTGGATTCTTTAGGGCTTTTTATGTACAATATCATGTCATCTGCAAACAGTGACAGTTTAACTTCTTCTTTATCAGTCTGGATACCTTTTATTTTTTTGTGTTGTCTGATTGCCATGGCTAGGACCTCCAGAACTATGTTGAATAAAAGTGGGGAGAGTGGGAATTCCTATCTTGTTCCCAATCTTAGAGGAAAAGCTTTCAGCTTCTCGCTGTTCAGTATCATGTTGGCTCTGGGTTTGTCTTATATGGCCTTGATTATGTTTGCTTTATATATATATATATACACATCTTGTTTCTCTCTTTAAAAAAATTTTTTTTATTTTGGTACCATTAATCTACAATTACATGAGGAACATTATGTTTACTAGCCACCCCCATCACCAAGTCCCCCCCACATACCCCTTTACAGTCACTGTCCATCAGCGTAGTTAGATGCTGTAGAATCACTACTTGTCTTTTCTGTGTTGCACAGCCCTCCCTGTGTCCCCCCCTGCACATTATACATACTAATCATAGTGTCCCTTTTCTTACCCCCACCCCTCCCTTATCCCTCCCTTCCCACTCATCCTCCCCAGTCCCTTTCCCTTTGGTAACTGTTAGTCCATTCTTGGGTTCTGTGAGTCTGCTGCTGTTTTGTTCCTTCAGTTTTTTCTTTGTTCTTTTACTCCACAGATGAGTGAAATCATTTGATACTTGTCTTTCTCTGCCTGGCTTATTTCACTGAGCATAATACCCTCTAGCTCCGTCCATGTTGTTGCAAATGATAGGATTTGTTTTCTTCTTATGGCTGAATAATATTCCATTGTGTATATGTACCACATCTTCTTTATCCATTCATCTACAGATGGACACTTAGGTTGCTTCCATTTCTTGGCTATTACTGCAATAAACATAGGGGTGCATATGTTCAAACTGGGCTCCTGCATTTTTAGGGTAAATTCCTAGAATTGGAATTCCTGGGTCAAATGGTATGTCTATTTTGAGTTTTTTGAGGAACCTCCATACTGCTATCCACAATGGTTGAACTAATTTACATTCCCACCAGCAGTGTAGGAGGGTTCCCCTTTCTCTACAACCTCGCCAACATTTGTTGTTGTTTGTCTTTTGGATGGTGGCAATCTTTACTGGAGTGAGGTGATATCTCATTGTGGTTTTAATTTGCATTTCTCTGATGATTAGCGATGTGGAGCATTTTTTCATGTGTCTGTTGTGTTTGCCTTTTTTTTTTAATGTACCATGTAATAAGCATTTTCCCTTGCCAAGATTGAATTCGTTTGTTCAGTTCATTCACTCATTTATTCAACAAATATTTAATGAAGTGTTTCTGTGCTCCAGATAGTGCTGTGTTCATAGTGGTAAATAGGATGCAGGCTTCCCTCAGGAACAGAGATTCTCTATAAACACCATCTGTAATGATTGCCTAATATTCCATCAAAAACCATGCTGTACTTAACCTCTCCCCTCTTAGTAATGTTTGCTATTTTTACTGATGTAATGAAGATCTTCAAGTTTATAGCAAGTATCCTTTGCTAAGTATTCTTTAAGGTAAATTCCCAAGTGAATACTTATTGGGTCAAAGGACTACACATGATTTTGTTTTTTGGTGTTTTTTTTTTTTGATACCATCTACCACATTGATTTCAAAAAGGATGGTTCCTGTTTTACCCAGTTGCCAGCATGAATCTTCTAGCTTCTTTGCAGCCTCTCTAGCACTGGACTTTACTTTTTCAGTTTTGGCTAATATAAGGTGTAAAATTATCCTTCCTGTTATTTTTGCCTAATTTTGCAAAGTTACGTTGCATAATTGAGTCTAGTAAGAGTGCACATTTTTGGTTTTCTATTTTTTGTTGTTACTGGTTAGTTCCAGTAGGTTCCTAGGAGGCTCTTGGAGGGCCATTGTAGATCATTGTAGCATACACTGGAGGCTTATAGCATCTGAAAGTTGGCAGGGACTGCATTCATCATGTAGTTGAACTAAAATGTCTAATAGGTGGCTTTACAGCCTCTGTTTGTATGCCCCTGACAATGGGGATCTCCCCATCTCACAGGGTGGCCGGTTTCATTTTTGCTCTGCTCTACAGGTGTTGCACTGGTAACTGGTCCCTTGGGCTCCCAGGTGGCCCCAGTTCTGCCCTCTGAAGCAGAAGAGCCCATACAGCAGATATTACGGAACCTTCTGGCTGCCCATCCCTGCAAGTATCTGATCAGACTAGAATGGTCAACCTCAGGTAAGTCTGGCAGGCCCAAAGGCCAAGATGCTGTCCTGCCCACAAGTTTCTACAATGGCCATGTCAGCAGCCTCTTCAGCTGGGTACATATGCAGCTTAATGTCAGCTGAGATTTTAAGACCTTTATATGACCTAGTTCCTCTTATCTTATACTTCTGCTTGATCTTTTTAAAGCTGAAAACAAGAGTTTGCTTCTCTTCCTATTGCATTTTACTGTGTTGGTAGAGAAGCCTCCCTGGTCCTGCTCCTTCTGTCTAAAATGGGGATGGTAAGAGTCATTCTGACAGCTTCACGTGTTGGTGGGATGATCAACTGAAATGCAGAATTGGACATTCGTCGCTCATTTTGGTTGCCTGGCAGTTGAGCCTTCTTCACGTGCTTGTGAAATTCCATGCGTCATGAGGTAAAACCATCTTCCTTTGCAGCTAGGGTGTGGGCGTCAGCCTAAAGCTCAGGCTTCTCCAGTCAGAGAAGGGCCACTGTCCCCATGCTGCCCCTCACCTACTTTGAAGTGGAAGCTGGTGGCAGCAAGGAGCATCTGCCTCACAACCCTTTAGGTGATTTGATGGGTACGCTCTGTTTCCAGTGACAGTTTTAGGGGTAGCATCTAGGCTGAGGGTGGCAGGGACGGTATGCCAGACTCAGTGGTTGCAATGCTATCATCCTAGACCACTGCTGAATTGGAATTTGGGGTGTTGCTCTTAACTGTGTGCTTCCAAGCCTAATTTTCTGTCCTCCTGGAGATTTTGTGAGCTACCTGCTATCTTTCAAATGTATGTCCTTTGCTATACACATCAGCCAAACTGCTTACAACTGAAAATCCTAACCAATATGCAGGATGTGAAAAGTGCATTGAAAAGTGCTAAGCACCGCATACATACAAGATATTGTTGTTTGAGATTTTGATTCTTAAGCTGTAGGTGTGTGGGGATAGGGGAGATAGGCCTGAGCTCTGTACCTGCTGAGAGTTCCAACAAGTCCAGGCATGCCTGGAAAGCTGGCCAGTGGTGGGGGTATGATGGTCAGAATCTGTGGGCTGGATACTGGCTGTACAGTTAAAGGCTGACCACTAACCCTGAAGGTAGTTGGTGTGGGGATGGCAGCTTCCAAAAGGCCTTTTGGGCACACTTAAGTGGATTGGATGCTTGCCCTCTCCTGTTCTTGGGCCATTACCACAGGTCCAGGAGGTGGGTCTAGGCTACAGAGCAGGCCACCTGGGACTATAAGGCTGCCCCAGGACATCCTCCCTGGGGTGGAAGACGAAACCTATCTGGATATGCCCTAGAACCAAAAGAACCAAAAGAGGGATGATGAGTAGGTTGGGGTTCCATCCCATGCTGCCTATAGCCTGCCCTGCGTCCCACTGAGCTATAGCTTAGCTCCCTAGCCCAGTCTGGCCGTGCCTCCAAAGTCCTGCTCATAGGCTCCATCTGGATCTATTGCCTTGGGTGTTCCGGAGTGGGGTTGAGGCTGGCACTGCTTCTCTGGTCAGTAACAGGCCCTGGGAAGCTTTGTGACATTGAGCACAGCCTCTCTGGGGACTTCCTGTCTTGAACCCCAGGTCACCCCCAAATCTGCCCTACTGAGTGTGTGTACAAGGGGCTGGTGCTCCTGACTTAGGACATTCCCTGATCCAAGTACACACTGAACGCCGATGCTGGCCTGATTCTTGGTTTGGCCCAGTACCCTGGTGCACCTGCACTGAGGACCAAGATCACGATGTATCCGAATCAGCCATGCGTCATGTATTGGGTCTGGGCCACAGTCATAACAGAAATATGTTTGCATCATTCAGAGGGTTCCTTGCAGGGAACTCTAGGTTCTATCCCTGCCATAGTCATTGGTTTTTGTGTGCTGAGATCACTACCAGTTTTAATCTTCTTGCCAAATATGGCTGTATATTATATTGTTTTAATATCAAATAAAATCCATTATACAAACAGCATAGAATCTAAGCCCTTAACCTTTTATCATCTGATCTAGATATCCCTTCTCAGTGTCTAAGTTACTGTGTCAGGCAGTATCCTGGCACTTCATATGCTTTGTCTTCAGTCTTCACCACATTCCATGAACAAGGTACCATTATAATTCCCATTTTACAGACAGGAAACTAGGGCCAATAGAGGTTATGGAAGTAGCCCAAGGTCACACAGCCAGTAAGTGGTGGAGCTGGACTTGTCATTCACCCCCAGAGCCTGAAAACTCCCCTTCCCTCAGCCCATTCCACTGTTGTGCGGATCTGGCTGTTGAAGTGTTTTCCCTCACATGTAGCTAAAACCTGCTTCTTCCTAAGCCCATCCCGTTCTTGTTTCTGCTTATCCCAGTAGCCCACCATGGCAGCTTTTGGTCTCAAGTCTTCCAGCTCAGTTTTCTATTCCATTCATGCCTGGGGTTACTTCGGCTTCTTACTCTGGGAACATCTGAGCTGTTTTGCACCAGCTACATCCTTAGGACAGTCACTGCAGAAGGTTATTGCCCTGCGCTCTCCAATTCTCTAGTTACTTTGACCCCAGAGATTCTGACAACCAGTCTGTCCCACTCCTGGCACGGTTATGGCAAGAAATGGTTGACCTAGCTACAAGCCTTAGAAGAGACTTGGTAGAAAGTTTTCTGCTCTAAGAAAAATGTCAGGAAAAAGCCAAAACAGCAGAACAGTAGTATACTGTGCTAAGGATTGTATTGCTGCATCTTTTTTCTCCTTCATTGGAAGCAGGCTTCATGAGGCCAGGATTTTTTGTTAGTTTTGTTTACTACTCTATCCTCAACGCTTATAACCATGCATGGAACATAGTAAATATTCAGATATTTGTTGAATGAATTTGTGCAGTTCACATCTGGTGACACTTCCTCAGGTTACCAAGTTGTTTTAGAGAATAATGTAATCTCCCAAGCCCATGGCTTTGAATTCATTTTCCATCACCTCACCTGCAATTTTTCTAGTTTCCATGATTTTCATTCATAAGAAGATAACCCTAACCATATATGAAGTACATTGGAAAAATAACCCTGCTTCAAAAACAATTTCATTTGATCTTATCAACCTAAGTACAAACTACAATTTGATTCAGCTTGATAAAGGGCAATATGCAGGAGTTAATTGGATTTCTACTCTCCTAGCCTATGGAAAAACATTCTGTGACTTTCTGCTTTGAATATTGAACTTGAATTCAGAATGTGAAATCATTAAGAAGGAGCTGAACAAGAGAAATGTTAGTCCTTACCTTTTTTCTCATTGTTTATACACAAATAATATATGCTTATTGTTAAAAAAGAGAAATGACAGATGAGCAAAATGATGAAAAGAGAAACCACTTACAGTCCTACCATTCAGAGATGATCAGTGTTAACCATTTTTCTGTTTATATCAAACACTGAAATTACTTAACATGGTGATTGATTCAGGAAGGAACTATATTTTTTGATGAGAATATGAATGTGGGGGATCTGGTTCTCAGCTGGATCAACCTGTGCTAAGAGGAGCCCCCAGATGTGAGTCCAGCAAGGCACATGCAGCAAATGGATAGGGTCACCTCCAGTGCACATCCCAGAATCTGACTTTGGAGAACGACCCCAGAAGTGACAGGAGGCTAGAAAGGGGAGGGAAGTAAGGAAAACGACTTGGCTGAACATCCCAGTTTGACATACAACAAACTGCACAAGTTTTCCTAGAAATGGGAGTGCCTTTTCCTGAGACTGAAGGTGAGATAATCTTGGAAGAGTCTGCCCCAGGATGACTTGTAAGTCAGCAAGACAAACTGCAAGCAAGGCCCTGGGGACAGTGAGCGTGTGAGCACGAGGACTCACCATGTAACTGGTTAGTTTGTCCTCTGGACCAGTTCTCTTCCACCCTGATTTCCTAGGGAGAGGCCATGGCACTTCTGGTTCCTGACTCACTGCAAGAAAAGGTGGAGATCTGTGTGAATCGGACCTGAGGTCATGTCCTTGGATGTCTTAGCAGCTTCAGGTTGCCCTGTATGGGATCCCTGGGAAGTCTGGGGCATGGGCCAAATGACTCATATTTTTCTTTAAAGTGAATGTAAATTTGACATTCTTCTCCATAATATTCATCTTAATACTAAAATTATATTTAAAAAATCTGTAAATGAAATCGATATTCCAGGGTGGTAGGTATACAGGCACTTTGTGTAAATGTTGGTTGAATGAATGAATGTTGTTCACCTCAATATTTGGGGTGCTCATGCTCAGGTCATGGCAAGTCTGAAAATGCATGATGGGACCACCTGGCAGGGAGGTAGAAAAATTAATATTCACTGGAAACCACCTATAAGCCAGGTAAGATGCTAAGTGTTTTACCTACATAGCCTTAGTTTAATTCTCATAGCCCCACGAGGATTCCTATTTTACAGGCAGGTGTTCTCTCCATACACCATGTGGCCCCCTGTGGCCAGTTTAGCCATGGTTTCCTGGAGAATGCCTGGGGAACGCAGCCCACCGCTGTGCCCTGGGGGCATGAAAGACACTCCTCATGTTCTATCTTCCTGTACTGAAGTCTGAAAAAGCAGGGGTCCCAGGACTTGACCACGGGCAGAAGACAGCACCTCTGGAGGTGTGGAGCACATCCCTCATTCCTGAGCAGGCCAAGTGGGGGTATACTGGGGTGCTCCATCAGGAAAATGGCACACTTGCCATGCTATTTCAGTATAACAATCATTCAGGATAGTTGTTGGCATTTTTAACTTAGTCTTTTGAACTTTGTTCCTAGTCTGATGTGGCTCAAGTTCGATTTTCACTGGCTCTGCTCAACCATGAGTTGAGTGTCCCTGGTGAAGGGCCACCATGGCTTCATGGAACTCTCCAAAAGCAGAAATTATGAAGTTTCAGGCTATTCACAGATGTCCTGGTGGTGGCTGTCAGCATGGTTATTCAGGGAGGGCATTGCAGTCCCTGAAGCAGATGTGGCCATTTTGCCTCCCAAGTGGAGCCCATGATGTCTTTCTCTCCTCCTTTGGTTGGTCTCAGAGTCCTCAACTCTTGCTTCTAAAACTCCTTCCCAGGGCATAGGGCACAGGGAACTTGAGCCCTGGAGAGCTGGGTTCCTTAAGATGCTTCAGGGATTGTAAAAAGTAAATATGGCATGATCCCACCATATAGAGGCTTAGAGAAGGAGCTCGAAGTTGTTCCTGGGTGTTAACTAGCAGTGTGGCCTCAGGGAGGGAGTATACATCCTTCAGTTTTTCTTTTACCTACCTGCATTTTAAATTTTGCTGTCATGAACATGCATTGTTTTCTAATAAAAAAGAGAATGATAAGCAAATATAGTTAGATATTTAGGTAATTCTTTTTTGAGTATAAACAGTGCAGAGCAAGAATAATTGGCTGCAAATGAGCTAAAAATTATAAAACACAAAAAAGTAGACACCCCCATCTCTAAATTCTGACAAGCTGACACAATTGCTTAAAGATGTTCAAGACTGCTTCAGTGTCAGCAACATGGTGCCTATTCAAAAAGCAATGACTAGACATAACAGTTTTCAACCTAGTCATTTTTTCAATAATAGCTCATCAGGTTGACCAAAATACTGCTTTTTAGACTTGTAAACTTAATGTTTTTAAGCACCTTCAGCACTAATCACCTACACTGAGTAGGAAGTAAAGAATCTCATCCTGTTGTTTCCTCCGAGTTTGTGGAGGTGGACATGAGGCTGAAAGCTGTCTTCTGCAAAGGTCATGTGACCACAGAAAGCACTTGACCCTGATCCATGTCCCAGAAGCAAGTTAGGGTGAAGATTGCTACTTCAGTGTTGAAAACATCAATTCTAGTCATCCAAACGGCTTTTCTATTTAACATCTTTTACGTTACAATGGACTGTTCTCTCTTATAAAAGAGACAACTGGGAAAGTCTCTTGTCTGCCAACCCCCAGCTGTTCCCAGAGCTGCTGCCATCTAACCAGCACTCTCAGTGGCCTTAAACCCCGTGTCTGGCTGTAGCCTCTCTGCCTACCCAAGCCTGCACTAATCCAGCTTTCCATCTTCTCTGCAGGGCTTCAGAGCTGTCAAGCTTCAGTGGAACAAAAGAAAATTAGCACCACCACAGAGATGTAGTTTCCAACTCAGCCAGCTCTCTGCTAGTCCTTTATTCACATCTGGCCAGACACTAATCCCATCGCTTTTGGTGGCTGTTCCCCATTTGTACAGGTTTCCTCAAATTGTTCCCGCACTGCCGCTGTCTCTGTCTCCAATGACCTTAACTTCTGCTGCCCTGGGAGAGGGAAGCACATCAGATTCTCAGCTCTTCTCCTCGTTGCTTCTAACAGGATCCACAGTGGCATTTCCAAGACCAACCCACCTAGGCTCTCCCTCCCACCCTGTCTTGCCTCTTCCAGAAGCCAGTTCAATAACCTACCCTCTTTCTCTGATTCTAAAATCCTGTGTTTGATTCCTTTCCTTCACCTTACAAGCATAATTCTTTCCCATTCTAGAAAACCTTATGACTCTTATAAACGTCTTGAAGATAGCCTACATTTTGTGCTTGCATTTCCTCACCTTCTTTTACTTCCCAGTCTGGATTCTGCCCCCATTATTCTACCAAAACTACCCTCGCTAAGGTCACCAGTAGCTTCTTAATTGTAAATTTATTAAATGACATATTTTCACTTGAACTGACCTGCCTCTGTGGTATGTGATTAGTTTCTGTAAATCCTCCTTAAAACTCTTGTGATTTCATTGACTTTTCTTGTCTCCTGATGCTTCCCAGCTGCTTACTCTGACTGCTCTTCATCTGACCAATCCTTAAACCCTGAAATTTTGTCCTTAACCCTGCTGCTCAGCCTTCCTTCCTTGGCTTTTTCGTTACAAGGGGTTTGAGCTGCGGCCAGTGGCTGCCCAGCCGAGCTCTGAAGAACCAGAAACCCTTGGGTCTCTTTGATCACCAACATAGCACATAGCCTTGAACTAGAGGAGTATATTTCTAATAATGGAAATTCAGGCATTGAATCCTTGGTGGATTGGATGCAGCAGGGTCTTACAGGTGACTCTCACAGTTACCCTAGGAGGCCATCCTCATCCCTGTTCCAGGACTCTGCCAGCTTGGAGTACATAGAGCTGTGGCTCCTGAAGGTTGTGTGCCCCTAGGGCTGTCCCATGTTGCAGTTCAGAGTCTTCCATATTGATGCATGTAGCTCTAATTCATTGCTCTAAAGTGTCCCACTGTGTGGATATGCTACTATATCCATTCTCCTGATCAACGTTAATATTGTTCCCAGTTTTTTGACATTTCCCACAATGCTGCTTTAACACTCTCATACCTGTCTTCTGTTTACACATGCAGAATTTCCCTAGAGTGTGTGTGCACTTGGACTAGTGAATGTCAAATTGCTTCCCAAAGTCTACCAACATACACTCCCACCGGTATGCATCATATTTGCCCAACATTTTAAACCAAAGGTAAAGACAAAAGCCCTTTCTGCCTCAAGCCAACCACCCATTTTCTTTTCTTTGCTTCCAGGTGGTTGCCTGCTGCTAGAACACCCCATGTGGCTATGTAGATATGGTTCCAAATCCCAGTGTCTGCTTTCTGGCCTCACCTAGACCTGCAGTGCTTTTTGGCAGTCTTACTGCTTAAGCCCTGGTGGGAGAAGTCCATTTGCTCCACAACGGGGCTATTTCCAACTTCTCCAATTAAAACTTTCCCCTATGAGTGCCTGCTGTCAGGGCCAGCTATGTAATTTGTGGGAAGTGGGGCCCCTTTTTCAAGAAGCAGGAAAAAGCTTTTCCTTTTTTCTGCAGTTTCTCTCTCTCTCTCTCTCAACCTTTAATGGTGTATTTCATTTGTAATTTAATATTTAATGTTCCATCTCATCAGGCACAAGGGTTATACACAACTTCAAGTGAAGACACAAACTGTGCTGGGAGCCCTGCTCCTCGATGTGGCACTCTCACCCTTAACCCTCCCTGCCAGGGCTGGTGCGGCAGCTAGGTGAGGGTGGTGGACAGGCTACAGAGAACCTGTTCCAGAGAGGCTGGCCATGAGTGAATCGAAGCACCCAGCCCCAGCTCATGCTTTGTTGTCCAATTGGACTTGACTTACAAAACACAGACTTGAAGATAAAATTATTAAGGATTTCAAGATGGCCACTGTAGAGCATTAAATCCAGAGTGCAGGACGCTGTACCTGCTGGTGGCTTGCCGGTGAAGCCAGCCCGGGTGCCACTCCCTCAGACCTAGGTGCCAAGATCCCCTCGCCCGTCATATTCTGGGTCAGCCAGAGGACCCAGTACAAATGTGTTGAGTTTTATTGGCACAGACGTCACAATTTCTGTGAAAAGATCCTCAAATCATCAAGTTTATGGCTGTTTGGACTTTCTGCTCTTCTTTTTGTAACCTAATTCTTCTCTTGGTTCTCTTCATTTCTGTAGTGTATCCACATTTCTGTTCACTGTTGCAGGCATGTTGCTAAGGATGTGGGTACCAAAAATGTTGTTTAAAACTATTTGGTGGGAAAGTACAGAAACTCTCTCTCTAAAGACTAAGGCAGCTACTGCTCTGTTTGGCCGATCCAATGTGTGGCTCCTTGTCTAATCTAGTGAAATACAAAACCAGATTGATAATCACTAGTAAAGGTAATGTGATTTTGTCTAACCAAACTACGTTCCAACCAAAATAATAATAAGGTGTGGTAAGAAATAGTGTAAAAGCTAGTTTAAAAATATTTCTGGAGAATGGGCGGAGCCAGGATGGCGGCATGAGTAGAGCAGTGGAAATCTCCTCCCAAAAACACATAGAGCTATGAAAATATAACAAAGAAAAATCTTCCTAAAATAGAGACCACAGGACACAGGACAACATCCAGACCACATCCACACCTGCAAGAACCCAGCGCCTTGTGAAGGGAGAAAAGGCCACAAACCAACAAGAAGGGAAGCTCTTCCAGCTGTCACTTGTACCAGCTCTGCAAACTATCTCTATCACCATGAAAAGGCAAAACTACAGGCAGACAAAGATCACAGAGACAACACCTGAGAGGGAGACAGACCTAACTAGTCCTCCTGAAAAAGAATTCAAAATAAAAATCATGAACGTGCTGACAGAGATGCAGAGAAAAATGCAAGAGCAATGGGATGAGATGCAGAGAAAAATGCAAGAGCAGTGGGATGAGATGCAGAGAAAAATGCAAGAGCAGTGGGATGAAGTCCGGAAGGAGATCACAGAGGTCAGGAAGGAGATCACAGAAGTGAAACAATCCCTGGAAGGATTTATAAGCAGAATGGATAAGATGCAAGAGGCTATTGAAGGAATAGAAGCCAGAGAACAGGAACGTATAGAAGCTGACATAGAGAGAGATAAAAGGATCTCCAGGAATGAAATAACACTAAGAGAAATATGTGACCAATACAAAAGGAATAATATTCGTATTATAGGGATACCAGAAGAAGAAGAAAGAGGAAAAGGGATAGAAAGTCTCTTTGAAGAAATAATTGCTGAAAACTTCCCCAAACTGGGGGAGGAAATAATCGAACAGACCATGGAATTACACAGAACTCCCAACAGAAAGGATCCAAGGAGGACAACACCAAGACACATAGTAATTAAAATGGCAAGGATCAAGGACAAGGAAAGAGTTTTAAAGGCAGCTAGAGAGAAAAAGGTCACCTATAAAGGAAAACCCATCAGGCTAACATCAGACTTCTCGACAGAAACCCTACAGGCCAGAAGAGAATGGCATGATATACTTAATGCAATGAAACAGAAGGGCCTTGAACCAAGGATACTGTATCCAGCACGACTATCATTTAAATATGATGGCGGGATTAAACAATTCCCAGACAAGCAAAAGCTGAGGGAATTTGCTTCCCACAAACCACCTCTACAGGGCATCCTACAGGGACTGCTCTAGATGGGAGCACCCCTAAAAAGAGCACAGAACAAAACACACAACATATGAAGAATGGAGGAGGAGGAATAAGAAGGGAGAGAAGAAAAGAATCTCCAGACAGTGTATATAACAGCTCAATAAGTGAGCTAAGTTAGGCAGTAAGATACTAAAGAAGCTAACCTTGAACCTTTGGTAACCACAAATCTAAAGCCTGCAATGGCAATAAGTACATATCTCTCAATAGTCACCCTAAATGTAAATGGACTTAATGCACCAATCAAAAGACATAGAGTAATAGAATGGATAAAAAAGCAAGACCCATCTATATGCTGCTTACAAGAAACTCACCTTAAACCCAAAGATAAGCATAGACTAAAAGTCAAGGGATGGAAAAACATATTTCAGGCAAACAACAGTGAGAAGAAAGCAGGGGTTGCAGTACTAATATCAGACAAAATAGACTTCAAAACAAAGAAAGTAACAAGAGATAAAGAAGGCCACTACATAATGATAAAGGGCTCAGTCCAACAAGAGGATATAACCATTCTAAATATATACGCACCCAATACAGGAGCACCAGCATATGTGAAGCAAATACTAACAGAACTAAAGAGGGAAATAGACTGCAATGCATTCATTGTAGGAGACTTCAACACACCACTCACCCCAAAGGATAGATCCACCGGGCAGAAAATAAGTAAAGACACACAGGCACTGAACAACACACTAGAACAGATGGACCTAATAGACATCTATAGAACTCTACATCCAAAAGCAACAGGATATACATTCTTCTCAAGTGCACATGGAACATTCTCCAGAATAGACCACATACTAGCTCACAAAAAGAGCCTCAGTAAATTCCAAAATATTGAAATTCTACCAACCAATTTTTCAGACCACAAAGGTATGAAAGTAGAAATAAATTCTACAAAGAAAACAAAAAGGCTCACAAACACATGGAGGCTTAACAACATGCTACTAAATAATCAATGGATCAATGAACAAATCAAAATAGAGATCAAGGAATATATAGAAACAAATGACAACAACAACACTAAGCCCCAACTTCTGTGGGATGCAGCGAAAGCAGTCTTAAGAGCAAAGTATATAGCAATCCAGGCACACTTGAAGAAGGAAGAACAATCCCAAATGAATAGTCTAACATCACAATTATTAAAACTGGAAAAAGAAGAACAAATGAGGCCTAAAGTCAGCAGAAGGAGGGACATAATAAAGATCAGAGAAGAAATAAACAAAATTGAGAAGAATAAAACAATAGCAAAAATCAACAAAACCAAGAGCTGGTTCTTTGAGAAAATAAACAAAATAGATAAGCCTCTAGCCCAACTTATTAAGAGAAAAAGAGAATCAACACAAATCAACATAATCAGAAATGAGAATGGAAAAATCACAACAGACTCCACAGAAACACAAAGAATTATTAAAGACTACTATGAAAACCTATATGCCAACAAGCTGGAAAACCTAGAAGAAATGGACAACTTCCTAGAAAAATACAACCTCCCAAGACTGACCAACGAAGAAACACAAAAGTTAAACAAACCAATTACAAGCAAAGAAATTGAAACAGTAATCAAAAAACTACCCAAGAACAAAACCCCGGGGCCGGACGGATTTACCTCGGAATTTTATCAGACACACAGAGAAGACATAATACCCATTCTCCTTAAAGTGTTCCACAAAATAGAAGAAGAGGGAATACTCCCAAACTCATTCTATGAGGCCAACATCACCCTAATACCAAAACCAGGCAAAGACCCCACCAAAAAAGAAAATTACAGACCAATATCCCTGATGAATGTAGATGCAAAAATACTCAATAAAATATTAGCAAACAGAATTCAACAGTATATCCAAAGGATCATACACCATGACCAAGTGGGGTTCATCCCAGGGATGCAAGGATGGTACAACATTCGAAAATCCATCAACATCATCCACCACATCAACAAAAAGAAAGACAAAAACCACATGATCATCTCCATAGATGCTGAAAAAGCATTTGACAAAATTCAACATCCATTCATGATAAAAACTCTCAGCAAAATGGGAATAGAGGGCAAGTACCTCAACATAATAAAGGCCATATATGATAAACCCACAGCCAGCATTATACTGAACAGCGAGAAGCTGAAAGCATTTCCTCTGAGATCGGGAACCAGACAGGGATGCCCACTCTCCCCACTGTTATTTAACATAGTACTGGAGGTCCTAGCCACGGCAATCAGACAAAACAAAGAAATACAAGGAATCCAGATTGGTAAAGAGGAAGTTAAACTGTCACTATTTGCAGATGATATGATACTGTACATAAAAAACCCTAAATACTCCACTCCAAAACTACTAGAACTGATATTGGAATACAGCAAAGTTGCAGGATACAAAATTAACACACAGAAATCTGTAGCTTTCCTATACACTAACAACGAATCAATAGAAAGAGAAATCAGGAAAACAATTCCATTCACCATTGCATCAAAAAGAATAAAATACCTAGGAATAAACCTAACCAAAGAAGTGAAAGACTTATACTCTGAAAACTACAAGTCATTCTTAAGAGAAATTAAAGGGGACACTAATAAATGGAAACTCATCCCATGCTCATGGCTAGGAAGAATTAATATCGTCAAAATGGCCATCCTGCCCAAAGCAATATACAGATTTGATGCAATCCCTCTCAAATTACCAGCAACATTCTTCTATGAATTGGAACAAATAATTCAAACATTCATATGGAAACACCAAAGACCCTGAATAGCCAAAGCAATCCTGAGAAAGAAGAATAAAGTAGGGGGGATCTCACTCCCCAACTTCAAGCTCTACTACAAAGCCATAGTAATCAAGACAATTTGGTACTGGCACAAGAACAGAGCCACAGACCAGTGGAACAGATTAGAGACTCCAGACATTAACCCAAACATATATGGTCAATTAATATTTGATAAAGGAGCCACGGACATACAACGGCGAAATGACAGTCTCTTCAACAGATGGTGCTGGCAAAACTGGACAGCTACATGTAGGAGAATGAAACTGGACCATTGTCTAACCCCATATACAAAGGTAAACTCAAAATGGATCAAAGACCTGAATGTAAGTCATGAAACCATTAAACTCTTGGAAAAAAACATAGGCAAAAACCTCTTAGACATAAACATGAGTGATCTCTTCTTGAACATATCTCCCTGGGCAAGGAAAACAACAGCAAAAATGAGCAAGTGGGACTACATTAAGCTGAAAAGCTTCTGTACAGTGAAAGACACCATCAATAGAACAAAAAGGAACCCTACAGTATGGGAGAATATATTTGAAAATGACAGATCCAATAAAGGCTTGACGTCCAGAATATATAAAGAGCTCACACGCCTCAACAAACAAAAAACAAATAACCCAATTAAAAAATGGGCAGAGGAACTGAACAGACAGTTCTCCAAAAGAGAAATACAGATGGCCAAGAGACACATGAAAAGATGCTCCACATCGCTAATTATCAGAGAAATGCAAATTAAAACTACAATGAGGTATCACCTCACACCAGTAAGGATAGCTGCCATCCAAAAGACAAACAACAACAAATGTTGGCGAGGCTGTGGAGAAAGGGGAACCCTCCTACACTGCTGGTGGGAATGTAAATTAGTTCAACCATTGTGGAAAGCAGTATGGAGGTTCATCAAAATGCTCAAAACAGACCTACCATTTGACCCAGGAATTCTACTCCTAGGAATTTACCCTAAGAACGCAACAATCAAGTTTGAGAAAGACAGATGCATTCCTATGTTTATCGCAGCACTATTTACAATAGCCAAGAATTGGAAGCAACCTAAATGTCCATCGGTAGATGAATGGATAAAGAAGATGTGGTACATATACACAATGGAATACTACTCAGCCATAAGAAGTGGAAAAATCCAACCATTTGCAGCAACATGGATGGAGCTGGAGAGTATTATGCTCAGTGAAATAAGCCAAGCGGAGAAAGAGAAATACCAAATGATTTCACTCACCTGAGGAGTATAGGAACAAAGGAAAAACTGAAGGAACAAAACAGCAGTGGAATTACAGAACCCAAAAATGGACTAACAGGTACCAAAGGGAAAGAAACTGGGGAGGATGGGTGGGCAGGGAGGGATAATTGGTGGGAAGAAGAAGGGGTATTAAGATTAGCATTCATGGGGGGTAGGGAGAAAGGGGAGGGTGGGCTGCACAACACAGAGGGGACAAGTAGTGACTCTACAACATTTTGCTAAGCTGATGGACAGTAACCGTAATGTGGTTGTTAGGGGGGACCTGATATAGGGGAGAGCATAGTAAACATAGTATTCTTCATGTAAGTGTAGATTAAAGATTAAAAAAAAAAAAAAGAAAGAAAGAAAGAAAGAAAAGGGGGATTACTCCTTAACAGGATAAAACTATTGGTAAATCAAAGATCAACGCATGCTTTAAATATCCTTAATGTTGATCACTTAAAGGGTGTCAGATGATCAGCTATGGAGGTACTCTTTTCTGATAATATTCCTTTCTCTTAATTAAAAAAAAAAAGCAAAAAAAAATATTTCTGAACAAATTTGTCTTAAAAATCATAAGCTTCTCAGGAAATATTATTAAAAATAGAAAAATTAATTTCATATTCTATTTAATATGAGTAGAAGGTACTCAAAGAGAACTGAAATCGGATTTGGGTCAGAATGGAAAATTTGGAGAGTTCTGGGATTTCCTGAGATTGACTTTGGAGGAGAAACCCTGTTTGTGTGTGTGTGTTAATATTCAAATAAATATTTGCCCCCCTCAAAAGGCATTTCTAAAAATAAATGTGGTTTCAGTTTTTCATTTTTCTTCTTCTTCTTTTTAAAAGTTATTTGGGCTAACATAGTTTTTTTGCTATTCCTATCCACCGAGACTTCCCAAAAGACTGTGTTTTGTTCTGCTAGTGGTAGAGTTTGCTAGAAAAAAATAATACATTGAAAGGAAGCAATAGGGAACACCACATTTTTATTTATGTGTAATGTAGCTCCACATTTTATAGTCATTACAGTCATTCATTCATTAACGTTTCACCCAAAGCCTGGGGGTCAGACTCTGAATTTGTCTTATGATCAAGTGAGAACAGAGCAGCTGCTTGTCCTGCCTGGAGATGAGGTGGTGGTGAGGTTAGAAGGAAAGTGAGGAGGGAAGTTACATTTGTGGAGTGTTTGTTATGTGACACTTGTTTAATACATATCCTTATTTCATCCTCACAGCTGAGCCACTTAGAGGTGGGGACACTGAGGCACAGAGCGGGGCACTCCCGGGGCCATGGCCGGAGTGGAGAAGTTGCCAGAGGCTGTCCAGCTCAACTACTCTGTCCCTCCCCAGTACAGCAGGGAGTCTGAGTGTTCTTGGGGAGGAAGCTGAGGTTCTCTGACGGCGTGCACGCCTCTGGTCTGGTTCTCCTTTCTCTCTTTGCCTTCCAGCTAGCTGTCTTTGGTTACTCGGTGCCACATGGAGAGAATCAGCTGCTTTCAGAGGAAGGCTCTTCTGTGCTAACTGAGCCTTCCACAAGCCACAGAGATTTAGAGGAATTTCAGTTTCTCTGATGGGGGAAGATGCATGGCCCAAACAGCCTTTACCCAGAGCTCAGCATAAGCAGAGTGTGCCATGCCCAGTGGGCAAGGCTCCCCTGTGCAGCCTGACACAGGGCAAGGAGGGTGTTACATACCAGGCACCCAAGGCCAGGAGAGAAGCGATCTGCTCAGGATCCTGTAGCAAACTGTGGCAGAGGCTGGCTCAGGGCCGGACTTCTTGCTGCCTTAACCCTGGTCGGCGTGTGCCATGCAGCTGCAGAGGGTTGTAGACGGCACTCATTGGGTTGGTGGGTGTTGGCATTTCAGGATCAGGTTCTCATTTTTTAGGTGCCTTGGAGCCACATTCTTTTTGAGAATTCATAATATGTTTCAGAAACTGAACTCTGATGTTTGAGATCCTGGGATCTTGAACTGTTATGTGTCTCATGTTTCATCCCAACTCTGCTCTAGATTATGGGTGTTGAACAGATGGGAGCAGTTAACCTGAAATTCTGCAGGGCAAGATTTAGAACTGTACCTTTGTGGCCTGCAGGAACTAAGAACACTTTCTGAAGTGTTACAGCACATGCCCTGGGGAGAATCTAGCTTGGGCTACAAGGTGAGCGAGCTAGCACTCTCCTGAGAATACCCAGCAGGCTGCCCCTGGCCTCCTGGGTGGAGCCGTCTTAGTCAGCTGTGGCTGTTCCTGCTGCTGGCCCATTACATCTGTCTGGCTTACTTTGCTCTGACCCTTCAGGGGCCAGTAGTGTTTCTGAGATGCTGTGGGACAAGAACACAGTGAGCCAAAGTGTGAAAGATGCCCAGTTTGACAGTTGTCCCCACCCACTTGCTGAGTTCCCTGCAGTCTTTCAGATTCCTGGCCTCAGGCCCAGCTTAGCAGCTCTCAACACCTCTCAGCTCATCTCCTGGGGTCTCCAGACTTCCCAGCCTCAGTCATGACTGCCGCCTCAACCCTGTCTCTTCAGTCTTTAGCTGACCCCCCTTCTGCCTCATGCCTGCCCAGGTGTCCTTGGTCCCCTCCTCATCCAGCTCCTGAATGGCTCTGGTTTCTGACCACCGATCCCTGCACTTTGCTCTCTTTCTAGAGCCACACCCTCCCTGTTGCATGTGGACCACCCACATCAAGTGGGGTCAGGGAAAGCCCTGTGGGGTGTGACCCACTAACCTGATACTTTGGCAGGTGGGTGGGGGGCGGAGTCAGAGCTGGGTCAGATGAGAGCCCGAGGAACTGGAGGATGAGGAGGGCAGCTGGACGTGGGGCTACGCTGGAGTCAGGCCAAGGAAGTCCAAGTCTGATGTGGAGTCCACAGAACGAGCTCAGACTAGACACAGGTGACACAACCAAGAAGGCCAAGGCCTAAGGGCCAGGAAGGAAGTGGTGAGTGAAAGACAGAGACTGGAGGCCAGCTGCAGCAACTGGAGCTCACTGGCTTTTGTGCTCCTCAGTGGAAGGTGTGTGGGAGAAGCAGCCATGGGCCTATAGTCCTGACTCAAGCCTGCCGCCAGAACTGTACCTCCCAGCATTGCCCTGTAAGTTACTGTCACCTCTATGCCGACGGGCTGCTCTCCTT
The DNA here is from genome assembly GCF_040802235.1 of Manis javanica. NCBI lineage: Eukaryota > Metazoa > Chordata > Mammalia > Pholidota > Manidae > Manis > Manis javanica. Next base: position 48,448,205 of record NC_133172.1, read on the forward strand.
CCAACCCTCAGGCCCACCTTCTGAACCTTTCTGCTCACTGTGCACTCCTTGCTGTATTTCCCCATAGACCCAGCCTTTGCTCCCAGCCCAAGCTGCTAGACCTCTGGCCCTAGGCTGGTGCAGGAGCTACCCTGCTAAGGTCAAGAGCAGTGCCTCGAGCCTTGAGCAGAGGCCCTGGTGTGGCCTGAGATTGTCTTTAGACCCTCTTGGTGCTCAGCCTGCCTTGGCTGCTCACTGCACCTGGCCAGGATTCACACACACACATAGGCCCCTGTTTACTTTTGGCTGAGGTCTCAGCTGCTTTTGCCCTCTGTCTGGCCCTGTCCTGTCCTGTCCTGAGTTCTGTCTCCCTTCACTCAGGGATGGAGTTCTGGAGTTTTACCTTGGTTGCCTTTGGCACCCAACCTGGCTAGCCCTGTTCTTGCTTCATGACCTCCCTACCCTGTGGGTGGCTGTGCGTCTGCATGTGGTGCCTATCAAACACCAGGTGTAGTCTGGGACACTGAGATAGGTCTTAGATCAACAACCTGATCCTTCCCCATCTGGCTTTGCAGTTGCCTTTAGTGGCCTACACCCCCATTTCCCCGCATGCCAGTAAGGATGCAAGCTCTCCTGGCAAAACCGTGTTCTGTAAACCACAGGTGCATTGGGAGAAACATGTGCTGCGCCAACATAAGCCTTGTGCAAGTGCTTGTTCAGGAGAGAGGTCACTCAGTTTTGCCTGCTTACCAGGGTGGCCATTCTTAGCACATGAGTGCAATTAAAATTCATCAAGAGGATTTACTGGGTTACTTGGTGAGGTGGCAAGTTACTGCCTGGTATTTCCGGGGTGAGAGATCTAGAAAACAGGTCTTTCCCACCATTTGAGTGGCTGAGCTCTGTCAGGAGTGTCTGGCAGGAGAGAGTGTTCCTGAGATCCAAGCCTACAGAGACACTGGGCCGAGGGGAGAATGTAGATGCAGGTCAGAGCTGGAGAGCAGAGCAAGGGCTGTGGCATCCACGGAGGTCAGGGGGCAGAGGTAGCATCCTAGAGAGGAAGCTCTGACTGCCCTGCACACCCTCACCTTCCCCTGAAGCCTGACCCTTCTCAAAGTCAAGGTGAACTATCCGAGGAAATGGAGCCACTGAAAGACCAGAGGAGAGGACGGCTCTCACTAGAAGAGTCACGCTGCTTCTCAGGCCTGCCTGGCGATCCACCTGCAGGTAATTTCTGCAAGCCAAATCATTCTGTGGATGCCCATGAGTGTGTGATTTAAAGATGCACCCAGCACACCTGTCCATCAGGTAGCTAATTCCTTGGTCGTTGTGATGCTGTGATAGAGTAAGAAATATGTATTTGGTCCTTGTTCCTGGCACAGAGCTTCGAAAATCCTTGTAGCTTCCTGAGTGATAGAGGCAAGAGGAGCATTTTTCATGTTACTCATATAAGCCTTTTCCAACGGTACCTTAGTTTATGCTGATGAAGTGACTCTTGGAGGGTGGGGGCTGGCTTCCGGAGAAACCAACCATGTGATCAAATGGTAACTTTCAGTCCCCCCACCCCACCAGCCTCTGAACATGAGTTAAACACCAATGACCAGTTATTTAGTCAATCATGCCTATGTAAGGGAACTTCCATAAAAACCCTGAATGAAGGGCTTTAAAGAGCTTCTGGGTTGATGCTTATTGAGGTGCTGGGAGGGTAGTATGCATGGAAGAAGGGCATGGAAGCTCCACTCCTTTTCCCCATACCTCGCTCTGTGCATCACTTCCATTTGGCTATTCCCAAGTTACAGCCTTTATGGTCAGCCAGTAATAGTAAGTAAAGTGTTCCCCTGAGTTCTGTGATCCACATAGCAAATTATCAAACCTGAAAAGGGGCTCATGAGAACCCGTGATTTGCAGCCAAGTGGACAGAAGTGTGAGTAGCCTAGGGACCCACTATTTGTGATTGGTGTTTAAGTGGGGGTACTCTTGTAGGACTGAGCCCTTAACCTGTGGGATCTGTGCCAATTTGGGGTAGATAGTGTCAGAATTGCCTAATGTGAGGGGAAACCCAACACATTTGGTGTCAGAAGTGTTGTGAGTAAACAGTTTTTCTTTTAGTCATGTAAGTAGTAAACTGAACATGTATGTCCATCTTATGATTGCATTTTTTGAATCAAACTTTCCTTTAGTGAGACTAATGCTGTCAAGGAAAATACTCAGGATATGAGGGCAGATCATAGATACTGGAAGGACTGACAGTAGGGTGGAGGAGTGCATTCTTAGCCTAGTCCATGCTTTGGTTTACACAGATCTGTGGGTACCATCACTACTGAAGGCCCTTGTGGTGCTCAAGTGTGATAGAGATTAACTCCTTCATGTAAAGTCGAATGTTTGGCCCCCAAAAAGTCAAGACTTGCTGACATGAAGGGTTTCTGGCCTGGCTTCTGAAAGGGAGAGAGCCCCCAGTTTGGCTTAGCAAGGTCTTCAGCCTCTGGGTGCCTAGCCAAAATGACAGTCTGACCACAGGATCATAAAGATTTTAATCTGTTAAGGGTGATAAAGATTGGAATCTGGGTTCAGCTGATTGCTGGAGGAGCACCTTGCACATAGCATTGGCCTCCTGGCTCCAGAATTTCATGACTCACTGTAGGTTGTGTAATGACCACCTTGTCTGACAACCCTGACCTGAAGGGTGAGCCCTGATGGTTTAGTGCCTTCAAGAGCCAAGCATGGCTCAGCATCTCATCTCTGCCTTATCCAGTTCCACAGCAATGTTGGGAGTATTCCCAGAGTCAGTTCCACAGACAAGGCAGGAATGATAGTGGTCCATACGCTCCATGGGTGGGTGGACTCCTCCAGGATGCTGGTGTGATCGCCACGAGTCCCAGTGATACATCAGCTTCTCTGCTACTACCCAGTGAGGCAGCTCCATCATTGTCATTCACCCCCTACTCAACAGGAAGTCACAACCTTGCCCTTGAGAAATCCAGAACAAGTAGGGGAGGTGCAGATGAATAGGTAAGGAACATGTGTATGACAGAGCAGACATAGATTCCACAGACAAACCCCACCCCAACACAGCAGAGAAGAGTTGCCATTCTCCAGCAAGGGACGAAGGGCTGCAGCCTTCCCTTCTCGTTTCGAAAGGCTTTATTGAGGTATAGTCAATGGTACATATTTAAAGTATGCAATTTGATGAGTTTCACATATGTCTATTCCTGTGAAACCATCACTGCAACCAAGACAGTGAACACATCCTTCACCCATTCCCTTGTGCCCCTTTGAAATCCTTCCTTCCTGCCCCTCCAGCCCCACTCAGCCAACCACTGATGTGCTGCCAGTCACTATAGATCAGTTTACATTTTCTAGAAATGTGTATATGTGGAATCATACAATATGTTCACTGTTTTTGTCTGCTTTCTTTCACTTAATGTCATTATTTTAGGGTTCATTCATGTCTTTGCATGTAAAAGTAGCTTGTTCCTTTTTATTGCTGAGTAGGATTCCATCCCCATTGTATGGATATACCACATTTGTCTATCCATTCATCTGTTGATGGAATTTGAATTGTTTCTATTTTGGGGTACTGCTGTAACTTCTATGAATGTTCATACACAAATGTTTGTGTTATGCTTTCATCTCTTTTAGATAAGAACTCAGGATAGGAATGGCTGACTCATATGGTAGATGTATGTGTAACTTAAAAAAACAACACTGCCAAACGATTTTCCAAAGTGGTTGAATCATTTTATATTTCTGTCAGAAATTTATGAGAGTTATAGTTGCTCCATATTCTTGTCAACACTTGATATGGTCAGTCTTTTTAATTGTAGGCATTTTAGTGGGTGTGTAGTGATAAATCATTATGACTTTTATTTGCATTTCCCAAATAATGATGTTGAGCATCTTTTCATTCATTTGTTTGCCATCCATGTATTTTCTTTGGTGAAGTGTCTCTTCAAATCCTTTGCCCAATTTTAAGGTTGGGTTATTTATATTGATATAATATATGAAGTAATCATATTAAAACATAATTTATATTATATGTTATATATCATACATTAAAATAATACATAATGTAATATATATAATGTGTTAGATATTGTATAGATTGTATATTACATATAAATACTTGTAAACTATATATCCACCAAAAGGCTTATATTTCAAATATATATTCAAATATGTTATAATACCCCTTGGAATTTATTGACAATTTCTGTGGTGAAATGGCATAAGGAAGAGACTAAAAGTTTATATTTGCTTGTTTAAAAAAATGTGTGTGTGTGTGTGTGTGTGTGTGTGTGTGTGTGTGTGTATGCCTTTTGGTGGATATATAGTTTGCAAATATTTTCTCTTAACCTGTGCCTTACCTTTTCATTTTTGTAGCAGTGCATTTTGAAGCACAAAAGTTTTAAAACTTGGTGAATAATTTTTAGATCAATGTATTGATTTTTATCTTTTAGAGCTTGTGCTTTTTGTGTACTATTTAGGAAATTTTTGCCAAATCCAAGGCCATAAAGAATTTGTCCTGTGTTTTCTTCCAGTCATTTTATAGTTTTAATTCTTATATTTAGGTCAGTGATTCATTTTAATTTTTGTGTATACTTTGAGGTAAGGATCTAGGCTCAGCCATTTTCTTTCAGTTTTCCTGGTGCTCTGGGTCAGTGTTCTGTCTTTGCCCACTACATCTGACCTCCCGGTACACAATCAAGTGCTTTGTGGGGACAGAGACACCCCCCACCCTGCGCCCTTCTCTGGCACCCATCTGGCATTAATCATGGAGGCAAAGACCAGAGTGCATCCCTTTGAGGCCATTCCACCCTTGATGCTGTTTAGTTCAGGTGACAGTTTGCCTTCCAGACATTCATCTCCTGCAGTGACAGCCAAAGGGTCTGGAACACCCCCTGAGGAGAAAACCAGATTCTTTTTTTTTTTATCATTAATCTACACTTACATGAAGAATATTATGGTTACTAGCCTCTCCCCTACACCAGGTCCCCCCTATAAACCACTTTACAGTCACTGTCCATCAGCTTAGCAAAATGTTGTGGAATCACTACTTGTCTTCTCTGTGCTGTACAGCCCTCCCCTTTCTCCCTCCCACCCCATGCATGCTAATCTTAATACCCCCCTTCTTCTTCCCTCCAATTATCCCTCCCTACCCACCCATCCTCCCCAGTCCCTTTCCCTTTGGTACCTGTTAGTCCATTCTTGGGTTCTGTGATTCCGCTGCTGTTTTGTTTCTTCAGTTTTTCCTTTGTTCTTATACTCCACAGATGAATGAAATCATTTGGTATTTCTCTTTCTCCACTTGGCTTATTTCACTGAGCATAATACTCTCCAGCTCCATCCATGTTGCTGCAAATGGTAGGATTTGCCCTCTTCTTATGGCTGAGTAGTATTCCATTGTGTATATGTACCACATCTTCTTTATCCATTCATCTACTGATGGACATTTAGGTTGCTTCCAATTCTTGGCTATTGTAAATAGTGCTGCGATAAACATGGGGGTGCATCTGTCTTTCTCAAACTTGATTGCTGCGTTCTTAGGGTAAATTCCTAGGAGTGGAATTCCTGGGTCAAATGGTAGGTCTGTTTTGAGCATTTTGATGAACCTCCATACTGCTTTCCACAATGGTTGAACTAATTTACATTCCCACCAGCAGTGTAGGAGGGTTCCCCTTTCTCCACAGCCTTGCCAACATTTGTTGTTGTTTGTCTTTTGGATGGCAGCCATCCTTACTGGTGTGAGGTGATACCTCATTGTAGTTTTAATTTGCATTTCTCTGATAATTAGCGATGTGGAGCATCTTTTCATGTGTCTGTTGGCCATCTGTATTTCTTTTTTGGAGAACTGTCTGTTCAGTTCCTCTGCCCATTTTTTAATTGGATTATTTGTTTTTTGTTTGTTGAGGTATGTGAGCTCTTTATATATTTTGGACGTCAAGCCTTTATCAGAACTGTCATTTACAAATATATTCTCCCATACTGTAGGGTTCTTTTTTGTTCTATTGATGGTGTCTTTTGCTGTACAGAAGCTTTTCAGCTTAATATAGTCCCACTTGTTCATTTTTGCTGTTGTTTTCCTTGCCTGGGGAGATATGTTCAAGAAGAGGTCACTCATGTTTATGTCTAAAAGGTTTTTGCCTATGTTTTTTTCTGAGAGTTTTATGGTTTCATAACTTACATTCAGGTCTTTGATCCATTTTGAATTTACTTTTGTATATGGGGTTAGACAATGGTCCAGTTTCATTCTCCTACATGTAGCTGTCCAGTTTTGCCAGCACCATCTGTTGAAGAGACTGTCATTTCGCCGTTGTATGTCCGTGGCTCCTTTATCAAATATTAATTGACCATATATGTTTGCGTTAATGTCTGGAGTCTCTAATCTGTTCCACTGGTCTGTGGCTCTGTTCTTGTGCCAGTACCAAATTGTCTTGATTACTATGGCTTTGTAGTAGAGCTTGAAGTTGGGGAGTGAGATTCCCCCCTACTTTATTCTTCTTTCTCAGGATTGCTTTGGCTATTCGGGGTCTTTGGTGTTTCCATATGAATTTTTGAAAAAACCAGATTCTTAAGAGTTCTTAAAACCAAGTGGAATCTCAACTAGCCTGACATCCATGTTGGCACTGACAGAAACTCATGGTGAGGAAGGTTGACAGTCTTCCTGAGTGGGGCCACGTGTTATCTTCATATCAGCAGCAAGTAAACAGAGGTTTCATAAGATTCAGTGACCCAAGTAGTCATGGTCACCCAACTAGTTCATCACAGAGTGCCTTCACCCTGGGTCCAGGCTCAGACCTCCTACTCTCAGGCTAGCAGTTTATACCCTGTAAATACTGCAAGTTGCATGTTTACTGTCAACAAGACAAACTGCACCCCTCTTCTTTTATGGTTTCAAAGAAAAGCTACTTCAATGAATGAGGGGTTTCAAATGATATATTTAAGGTCTTGGGTGCAAGTCAAAGAACTAGATTTCGGAGAGACTGGTTTTCTTTTTTTCAACTAGATCTAAGCTTCATTTTTTCCTCTGCCTTTTGTTGTGTGCAGAAAGGAAGTGCTCCTGTGAGCTACAGGGGTCAGCTCACAGCACTGAGGCTAAGGAGAAAAGAAGGTAGGCATTGCCCAATCTACCTCCCCTCAGTCCTGCACACATCAGGCCCTCCACAATGCCTCATTGTCCCCATCAAGACCCAAGTTTCTTAGCCTGGCATCCTCAGCCTGGCCCATTTCCAGCCTTGGCCTGTTTTCCCTGGGCCTCTATGCACCCAGTCAGGCTGGTTGCCTGAAGAACACCATGATCTTTACCTGGTGTACACTGTTCTCCCTGATCCTCAGCTTTGTGCCCCTCCCCACAGTCCCTGGAGAGCCAGCTTAGGTGCCAGTTACTGTCAGCTGGATGGGTCTGCTTCTGCCCTAGCACTGTCAGGCCTGGCTATCCTCCCATATACTAGCCTGTCTCTGAGGCTCAGTCTTGCAGATCCTCTTCCCCTGTGGTCTGAAACTGGTAATTAGGTCTCATCCCATATCCTTCTGCATAGCTTTCCCATGTGTCTTATCTCCCCACCTAGACTGTAAGCTCCTCTTAGACACGCACAGGTCTGATCCTTCCTCATTTCAACATCTTTCCTCAGCACCTGGCGTCATCCATGCAGAAGCAAATCCTTACGAATTGTTTTGATGTGATTTGCCTGGAGAGCTATGCACACTGCTGTCAGGGCTGGGTGCTTGGGGGTAATAGAAGCTGGTATTCATCTCTGAAGGTGAAGGAAACGAGGGTCCACATAAGAGAAGTCCTGGGCTCAGAACCAGCCCTTACACCACGCAGGAGTGCTGCTGCCCACAGAAACTTCTCTGTTGCTTCACACCCAGGGAGCGCACATGGCTGGGATAATTACGCAGTGGAGGCATGCATGCTCCACGTGCCATGCTCCAGAATGTGCCCTGTCCTCCAAGCTGTGCCGCCTGGGAAAGAATCTGCTTGTGTGCAGCTTCTACCATCTGCTTGCGCTAGAAGTGGATTTAAAGAATTCAGAAAACATGCCGCCGTGCACCACAGAGGGTACTTCTGGGAGGCTGAAGGATGAACAGGCACAGTCCCAGCTCTCAGTAAATTCGTTGCCTAGCAAGGCAGGTGACACATGATCACACTTGAACATGATGCAAGTTTCTAACAATCACTAGAGGCAGGAGCTCTTTCCTGGGGAGGAGACATGTAGGATGAGACCTCCAGAGGGGAGGGATTAGAGATGGAAATTTCAGGAGGAGGGACCAGTGTGAGCAAAGGCAGGGAGTTAGGATCTTAGGGGACATGCTCAGAGGACAGAACACCAGGTGTTACCTGAGGGTAGGATGCGGTAGGAGCTTGGGATCAGTCCGTACAAATCCTTGAGAGCCAAGAGCCAGAAAGTAGCACACTGGTTTCCAGGGACTTGGGGGAGACAGAAGGAGAGTTGTTCAGTGGGTGCAGAGTTTCGGCTTTGTAAGGTGGGGAGAGTTTTGGAGATGGATGGTGGTGGTGGTGGTGGTGGTGGCATAATATGATTGTACCTAGTGCCACTGAACTGGATACTTAAAAATGGTTAAGATGGTAAATTTTACATTATGTATATTTTACCCTAATGAAAAAAAAAGCGTTGAAAGCCAGCTTAATGCTTAAGGGCAAAAGCTGAATCAAACAAGCTGAATCAAACAAGCCGATCAGAGTTTGTTGCGTCATAGTTGGGCAACCTTGGGCAAGTTAGTTCATTTCTCAAAGCCTGTTTCTTCATTGGTAAAACTGGGATGACATTAAAACCAACTTGCGGAGTAGCTGCAAAGAGTAAATGGAGGTGATGCTGTGATGTGCACAGTTGTTAATGTCATATGTATCTTACCTCAAGAAGCCCAGCATTGATGGGGCGGGGTGGTCATCGGGGGACACAGAGACAAGCAGTACCCAGGCTGTGTCAGGAGGCAGTGGGGGTGCTCTGGGGATGGAGGATGACTTTCCAAAGCTGTGTGAAACAAGACCCAGTTCCAGCACACACACACACACTATGTGATCTTGAATCCACTGTCCTATTTTGTGGTTTCTATTCTTATCTTTTTTGTGTTTATTTCTCTTGGATTGATTATTTTTTATTATAGCCTTCTAGTTCTCTAGTAATCAGAAGTTACTGTTTCTTTTTCTTCTTCCTTTTAGTGGTTACCCTAGAAATTACCTCATGCATAGTTATCAAGTGACTAAAATTAGTCAATTACTTTACCTTACTCTTTGGTAATGGAGAAACTTAAAACATTTTAACTGTTTACCCCCTCTGACTGTTATATTATTGGTATGTGCTTTGATTTTTATCTTGTTTTGCTATAACCTCATTTTTTTAAATTTAATTTTATTTTGTTATAATTAATCTATAATTACATGAAGAACATTATGTTTACTAGACTCCCCCTTTCACCAAGTTCCCCCCCACAAACCCCATTACAGTCACTGTCCATCAGTGTAGTAAGATGCTGTAGAATCTTCTCTGTGTATAACCTCATTTTTATTACATTGTAAGCCAGTGGTTGTTTAGCTTTGCCCACGTTATTTACCACCTTTTTTGGCTCTTCATACCTTCTTGCATTTCAGATCTTCCATTTGGTATCATTTTCTTTCTGCTTAACACACAACCTTTACAATATCCCTTAATGAGAGTTCCCTGGTTACACAGGCTCTCAGTTTTAATTTGTCTGAAAATATTTGTTTTGTGCTCATTCATGGAAGATATTTTCACCAAATAAAGAATTCTGGATTGTCAAGTCCCTTCTACCCCCAGCTTCTATTGTTGGTATTGATAAATTAGCTGTTAGTCTAAGGTACATTTTTTCTTTGTTTTTTTTCTCTCTTTCTTGTGTATGTGTTCTGCAATTTACTATTTGTGTTTAAATCTGTATTTCTTTCATTTCCACTTCTTTTTAAAAATCCTGCTTGCAATTCCTTGGGATTCTTAATATCTGTGAATGGTCTCTTACTGATTCTGGAAAATTCTCAACCGATATCTCTTAAGTATTGCCTCTCTCTATTCCTCCCAGAACTCCTTCTAGTCATAGGCCACTCTTTTTCATACCTCTTAACCTTTATTCCATATTTTCTCTCTTTTGGCCTCTGTGCTGTTTTCTCTTGCTTTTTTTTTCTAATCCACCTGCCAGTTTGTAAATTATCTCTTTAGCTAAGTCTAATCTTCCACTGCATTTAAAAATTTCAGTGATGGTGCATTTCATTTCTGGGAGTTCTGTCTGCATCTTTCTCAGATCTGCCAGGTCACTTGCTATAGTTTCCTGTTTCCTGCAGACATTTTCAGGTTGGACTTTTATTGCATTAAGTGTAGTAAGTATGGTGCTTTATAACCTGTACTTGGGAATTCCATTATCTGAAGTTGCAGGCCCGTGTCTGTAGTTGGCTGTCTTTGCTGGTTCTTGTTCATTGCTTCCTTATGTGCTTGGTTATTTTGAGCTTGTGTTTAGCTCAGTATACTTGAAAATTTATGGTGGACATTTGTTGATGCCTAGGATGAAGATACCTTTGCTGAGAGAGGATTAATACATCCTTCAGCCAGGTGCTTCAGGGTACTAGCAGTTTAGGAGTACTTTGAACTAAATTCATGACTTGAGGTTTTTTGAACCACCCAAATGATGTGAACCTGAGCTGCTGTTCTGTGTGAAGGCTGGCTTGTGGTTAACAATGCCTCCGAGATAGCCCCTCCCCTCTTCTTCTGTATTCCCTGTGGGTGAACACTTTTGGAGTGCCAGCTTAATCTAGGAGGGCCTCCTGTAGATTCCTCACTTAGGACAGACCCTGAGTTTTGACATTTGTCCACATTTCCCCTCAAGACCGTTAAAACTGAGATTCTGGTATACCTGTATCAGCAAATACCCACAGAGCCCAAAGGACTTACAATAAGAAGTTGGCAAATCTTCTCATGCTGGGTGGCCTTGATAAATTACTTCCTCTCTCTTGGCCTCAGCCTCACCTAATTCATAGGATGGTTGGGATTAAATAAGAAAATGAGGGTAAAGGGCCTAGCACAGTAGTGTTTGGCACAATCAGCAGTGGTTCCCTTTCCTATTATTGCTGGGTCGTGCTGGATCTTTGAGACAGAACAGCAGCCCTGTCATCCAATCTGAGGCCCAAGGTCTAGGGACTGATGTCCAGAGTCCTCCTTCAACCTCTGATGTTCCAGCTAATATTAGACCTCAAAGACCCAAACTGGGCAACGTGCCAGTGACAGGAGAGGCACCTGACCATGAGCTGCAGTGCTGGAGAGCATGGGGCCCCTGCGGGAGTCTGGACCCATGGCCTCAGCAGCATCCCCAGAAGTGCAGCCATCAGGCCTGTGAGGGTGTTGAACTGCAGATGGTTTGGGATCACTTGGCTTGTGAGTCGAGCCTCTAGAAGAACACACCTCCTGAATCTAGAAAGCCGCTTGGTGGATGTTCATTTGCAGAGGAATCTGCTTCCTGGGGCCCAGAGGCCAGGAGTGCCCTTCTCTACCCTGGTGAGCTGGAACAAGGGAGTCCCCTGCGGACTGTGCAGGCTCTTCCCAGAGTCAATTCTGACCCCCACACCTGGCCACTCCTCCCAACTCAGGTCAACACAGCTCTTCCAAATGCCAGAGTTTTAATGTGTTTCCAAGATCATAGACCTTGCTTACTGGGAGTTCCCAAAACCCAGGGTCAGAGGACACTGTAGTATCCTGACTCCTCAGGCCAATTTGGTGTTGATTGGGGAACCTCCTGTCTTTCCCTGAACTTAACCTCAGTCATTCCTGTCCTGTGGCCCTTAAACCAGGTCTCTGGAAGGTGAGGTCTGGCTGGGCAGGCTGGACATGTCCACTCTGACAGTGTGTACTGCGTGGTCTCAGCTCAGAAAGGCTCTTCTAGATTTGAGTCAGGTGGGTGTGGGGAGCAGGTTGGAAGTATTTGCATTGGCTATAGAGCAGCCCAGATCTGGAAGAATGAAAAGTCCAATGATCCTAAATCATTATAGAATATACTATAGAATGATGCCACTTTATTATCAAATGCCACACCTTTTGCCATTTTGCCAGTATACATGCATAAAATAGACAGCTTTTTAAACAAGCTCATCCAGCTGAAAAGAGGTGCATGCCCTTACAAAAGGGAAAATGAGATTCAAATGAGGATAAAATGCATCAGTTAAGAAACCCTGGTCAGTCCCTGGGCTGTTGCAGTTTACACCTTGAGAGAAAGCAGCCATTCTTGGAAGGTTTGACTATGTCCTAATTATCCTGTGGGGAATCAGTTTGTCTTTGGAGGAAAACATTACTAAGGGCTTTTAGCATGAGCTGCCTCCAAGAAATTCCCCACAGAGGCAGAGGGAGGAGAATTATGTCAGTGCGAAACTCAGGCACACATTCTTGTATCAAGAGGCAAATATCACTGCATCTTTTTAAAAAAATCTGGGGCTTTCTCTGGAATCCTTTTTACTCCCACAGTGAAGTTCATACTTCATTTAAGACACTTCTTATCTTACATCATGAGATGCTTCTCTGAGATTTGCTCATGTTTCCTTGGCCTGGACTGCCCTTCCACCCTTTATCTTCCTGGTAAACCTTTGTTTATTACTCAGAAAGGGTTCATGCAGCCCTTCCCCACAAAGCCTACCCTGACCCTTAACACTCCCAATAGAAAGACCAACTCATCTAATTCTGCTGGAGAATGAGATATGAATGAGAATGTCATAAAACAGGTGTTATTCCCACCTTCCTCCAGGTACACCTGTTCTGGAACATTTTTTGATCAGTTCACAGAGCTCTCTGAATTGTGTTGGGCTCTTGGTGCCCCCCACACACACTGGGCTATGATCCCTTTACCCTTACCCCCACACTGCATGTCCCCCCTGTCTATGCAGGCTGTGGGGGTCAGTGAGTGTCACTGCTGGCTATAAGCCTCCAACTGGTAGGGTATTCATCTGTTTTTCCTGAGGCATCTAGTATAGGGCCCCCTGTGTAGCAGGTACCCTAAGAATACTTGTGGAATGAAAGAAAGGGAGTGAATTACAGACCCTCTGCAGTGGAAGATGCTGAGGTCCTGGGAGTGAGTCTTAGCAACTGTTCCAAACTGGAGTGTGTGTGCTTAAGAATGAGTTTCTAGGACCTCACTCAGGGATGCCAGCCTGAGAAATTTTCAAGCAATGTGACATTAGAGAGCCCATCTCCAATGCACTGCCAGTGAGAGGGACCGTGGAGTAATTCCTAAGAGAGGCTGACCTTTAATGAGCTCTTTGATGAGAAATCAATTACCAAAACAGCTAAGGTGAGACCAAAGAACAACTAGCTCACAGTTAATTCTGCCCAAGGATAAATAATGGGAGCAGTCCCCAGGGGTGTTGCTTGGGTTTTTTAAATGTTGCATTTATGGTCGTCTGCTTGTGGCCTTAGGAAATAGTTTAACCGACACTGGACAGCTCATCTGCCTTGGGCCCAGGCTTGTTACTCCCAGGCAGTGCCTCTGGCTCTTGGCTGTCCCTCTCCCGAATGTGCTGCTATGGCACAGGGACTTCCTGCCCCTGGCACACATATGTGTCTCTAGTTACCAACTTAGAAGCTTATGGGGTATTGTTTCTGGGTATTTATCCTCCCAGATTTGATCCCCAAAGACTGATTTCCCCTGAGCCTCCTATATTTGGTTTCAGCACTGTTCCCTGACTGCTCTCACAGGCAGAGCAGGGGCTCTCATCCACCTGCATGGCCCAGCTCCTGACACAAAGACTAGCCCATCTTAGGCTGCAGCTGAATGTGAAGGCCAAGACTGCAGGGCTGGGTGGAGGAAGGGTTGCCCTGCACAGTTATCTGGCCAGAGACCTGCTCAGGACCCCTGAACCTGTGGGAAAGGAGGTCAGGACAGCTGGGCAGTCAACCAAGGCATCAGAGCTCATGTGGTTCCCTTTGCAGTGTTTCTTTCTCACTGTGTCCAGGAATCACTGCAGAGCCTGCTGCCCATTCCACCCCTCCTAGCTGCTAACTGCAGATGGAGTCTCTTGTGCTGTTCTTCACCAGACCCGGGGAATGCAGATGAGCAAACAGATTTTGGAACTTTCCAGTGAACCTTGGGGCTGAGGCCTTAGCCCCCTTCATCTCTCTGGAGGGGAGGTAGAGCCAGTCCTTCTCCTCTGCCAAGGTTCTTTGTGTCCCTGGGCACAGGAATTAACAGGGTGCACTCCTGTTCTGAGGCTTTGGCTGAACCTGATCAGTATAGTCGTCTCTCCTCCTCAGGAAGCAACCTGCCTCTCCTTGGAAGCTCTGCCTTCTGCCCCTCTTAACTCCTTAGCTTAGTCCCCCACCCCACCCCACCCCACCCACCCCACCTTTTGGGCACATTGACTCCACTGAGTAAAACCTCATAGATGCCTGTGTACCTAGCACTGGGCAAGACAAGGGTGGACATTATTCTGTCCCTAGCCTCAAGGAACCCCTAGTCTGCTGGAACAAACAGATGCTACCAGCAGATTATGCACCTGGACTGTGGAGCTGTCCACAGTGACCTTCCAGGGTCAGGAAGGCTTCCCCAGAAAGGGTACAACTGAGCAGGGCCTTGATGATAGAGCAGAAGTTCACTGGGTAGATGAGGCAGGAGACAGTCCTGCTAGGGGTGTGGACAGCATGCCAAGTCATGAAGGGGCAGGACAGCATGGAACATTCAGGGAGCCACAGCTGACTGATTGCCACAGGAGAGAAAAATAAGAGATGAGGTTAGAAAGGGTGGTCAGGCTGCTGGAAATGTCCTGAGGGCAGTGGAAGAAGACTGCAGTGATGCTTCCAAGGAGTGTCACCTTTCTTCTTCTTTTTATTAAAAGATAGCTTTATTAAGGCATAATTGATATGTATAAATTGCACATTCTTAAAGCATACAATTGATGAGTTTAACATCTGTGTATACCTGTGGAACCATCAACGCAAGATAATGAACATATCTATCACCCCTGAAAGTTTCCTTGTGTCCCTTTGTCACCCCTCCCGCCCATCCCCACCTGTCTCCAGGCAACCACCCATCTGCTGCTCCCTGTCACTACAGATGAGTTCACATTTTCTGAATTCACATAAATGGAATCATCCAGCATGTACTATTTTTATTTGTTCTCATCACTCAGCATAACTGTTTTGAGATTCATCCATGTTGTTGTGTATATTAATAGTTATTTCCTTTTCATTGCTAAGTAGTATTCCATTATATGGATTATACCAGTTTGTCTATTGCTTCACCTATTGATGGACATTTGGGTTGTTTCTAGTTTGGAGCTACTATGGATAAGCTGCTATGAATATTCCTATGGAAGTGTTTGTGTGGTTATTTGCGGTTATTTCTCTTGGGTACGTAGGAATGGAATGGCTGGGTCACATGACAGATATATGTTTAACTTTTAAAGAAATTGCCAACTGTTTTCCAAGTGGTTGTTCCACTTTACATTCCCATTGCAGTGTATGAGTTTTCCATGTACCCTTTCTTGACTGGCTACACACTGCAGGGTGAGCCTCCAGAACTAAGTCTCCATTGGGTTTTCCCAGTCGGGGACCACAACTGAAGCCTCAAGACTTGTACTTCTTGGGCCCAGGACTGGGAGGGAGGAGTATCCTGGAAATCCTTCCTGAAGATGGTGTCAGAGTTTTGGCATCATCTTGAGAAGCTTGTTTGTCACTAGTACTGCCCCAGGGGCTGGAGGAATTGAGCAGCATCTGAGGATAATGAACTTGGGGCCCCTCTAGCTCAGCACTCTAGAAAAATCCCTCTGGACCTGAGGAGGCCAAAGTCCCACAGATTACAGCCCAAATTCTAAAGAAATGAATTTTTGATAGATGAATTATTTCAGCTGATATCAGGGCCCTAGCCAGTTGTGAGACTGGCTGTGGTCCTGGCTCAGAGCCCTGTTCTAGGGAGGGAATCCCCCCAGCTAACTGCCAGGGAAGAGCCATAGAACTGAGGGCTTCAGGGCTACCAGAACTCCCTGGTAAAGGCTGCTGATCTAGAGGCATTCCCCAAAGGAATGTGCTGTGGAGCTGCATCCAAAACTAGAGGGCAAGGCCATTGTCCATGTCCCTCTGGCCACTGCCTGGGCCGGGCTTATCTGGATCCTGCCATATATCATATCTGGTGTGAGCCCTGCCAGAGTTTAGAGTGTGCTGTTCATTCATTCATTCATTCATCAATGCCTCTTTGGAACCAGAGATGACTCAGGCAAGTTGGGTCAAGTTATGAAACCCTCCAATCCCTGCCAAGGGATTTGGATGGTATTTATGGGAGGGAGGGGCACAAAATAGTAAGTAGATCAGGTTTGTGTTTTGGAAAGGGACCTTGGCAGCCGATGTAGAGGATAGATTTGAGTGTGGACAGACCTCAGGCAGGAGGTCATTAGGAAGAGGAGAGGAAGATGGATTGGGCAGCAACAGTGGGAGGACAAGGGATTTGGGATGGATGTGGGGGTGAGGGAGAGAGGAGTCGGCACCACCCCCACTGCTGCCAGCTCTTTCCTCTCATTGCTTCAGTGACAATGATCTCTCTAATCCTGGTTCCCACTGAACACTGAATATTTAAATAATAATTAGCTAATTGGAGGGGTAAAAGATGGCTATTTGGCTTAAAAGTGAGCCAAGGCATGTATCCACTCACCCATCTATCACCACCTGCCTGAGCTGCCATCTTTCACTGGGGGTAAGGGGGGACCACAGGTGTCTTCCTGGTCCAGTAGGATGTCACTGACATGTATCTGATAGCTCTCAGCATGGACTGACTCCTGGAGGCTCAGTTAGTCATCTGTGAAACAGGACCTGAGCCTGGTGGGGAGGTCAAAGGTCTCAGTTCAGCTTGATGCCTTCCAAGGAGTTGGGTCTCTGTGGAGCTCTCACTGGGCATTGATATCATGTGACCTTTCTTAGTTATGCAAGGCAGTACAGCACCTTCCAGGCATCTTTCTGTGGTTTAGGCTGGCCTATTCAAAGCTCCATCCGCAGGTGACTTCAGAATGGCATTCACCGTACTCAGATTTCACCTTCAAAATAGTATGTGGGAGCAGGAGGCAGAGGAAGAGAGATGGAGGGGCCGCGGGCCACTGGGTTTGTGTGCTGTGGAGGAGTGAGCACTGGTGACATGGGGGAAAAGGCTGGAGTCCTGGGCTCCAGTCCCCTCCGCCACATCCCCTGGGTGACCAAAGGAGAGAATTACTTCACCTCTCTGAGCTGACCTGGACCCAGATCACCAGGGCCATAAGTTGGTGTCTGTGTCTGTGTTCCCTCATTTTCAATCTGGGCCCTGGGTGAATCATGGCACAGGGCACAGGCCCTGTGCACTGGGTTTGAAAAGATGTACCAAAGATGCTCACTCCTGCTGCTGCTCAAATTGTGGCTTGATGACTGGTTGAGGCTTTGAGTTTTGAAAGTGAGTGAATCGCTGAAGGTCTGAATCCAAGGCCCTGCCCTCAGCTTTCTGCCCAGCCGCAGAGGTTTGATTTGGTCATAAGGAGCGTGACTGCTTAGTCATTTGCTCCCTTCCTGCGAGCTGCTTCTTTTGAATCAGCTGGAGCTTCTGTCTTAGTGTTTCAGAGCTGGGAAGGCACTTAGAAGCATCCACTCAACCCTTCATTTGATGTGAGAGGAAACAGAGGCCCAGGAATGTCAGAAGAGCAGCACGGCCCTGGCCAGAAATGGCCAAGCTTGTCCTCATGGGCTCCGGGGGCCCCAGGGGTGCTTGGTGTCCTGGGCTGCAGTACAGGGGTACCCAGTGGTCACAGACTTGGAACAGCCTTGGCCTGTGGTACCACCAGCAGGGCCCTCCTGCCCTTGTCCATGAAACAGCTCATGGAAGAGACCCTGCCTGGTCAA
The DNA here is from genome assembly GCF_040802235.1 of Manis javanica. Taxonomy (NCBI): domain Eukaryota; kingdom Metazoa; phylum Chordata; class Mammalia; order Pholidota; family Manidae; genus Manis; species Manis javanica. The sequence continues at coordinate 48,466,030 of NC_133172.1, forward strand.
GCCTCACCAGTGAATGTGGCCTTCCTGTCCACCAGGCTATGGCAGTCATAGCAGCCGCAGGAGTGGGGAAAGTGGTCCATATGCAGAAAACAAAGGTGAGGGGCCCAAGGGCTGCATTGGGCTGGGAGATGCCTAGTGCCAGCAGTTAAGGCTTGAGGTGAGCTGGGCGGTGCCTGGCACAGAGTAGAGAGCCCAGTGTTGTTGTTATTCTCAATCCAGGGGCATTCCCCTGAGGTTCGACGGTCAAGGCCAGAGCCAGGCACTGAATGGTAGGGTAGCCTGAGAAAGCCTGGGAAGAGGGCCTGGTGGTGAGGTGTCTGGCCCCAGGCCAGATGTTACAGGCTGGGCATTTCTGGACCCAGGGCATGAATTCCTGCCAATGACTCGAGAACTTTGGCACAGAGGGCAACCTGTAAATCTCTGCAGATCTGCTCGGAGGCCCACCTGGAGTGGCTGACACCCTTCCTGGAATGCGGTAGGGCATGTTTCCAGGGAGAAAGGCTGTGATCTTTGTGCTGAAGGTGTGCAGCAAACCCTCCCCCAGGCCTCTTGATGCCACCTGGGAGCTACAGATGTGGGTTCTACAGTCCCAAGTGGGATGGCCCTGCCCTTAGATATGAGTCACCCCCACAAAGCTTCCTCTGGGTCCTCCATGTCCCACCTGCTCAGGGGAGAAGAGAGGCCCTGGACTGCTTGCTGCATGAGTGAGGGAAGAATAGGAGCAAGCGGCCACACAGAGGGCCCTCAGGCCTTCCACCTGCCACAATGGGAGGGAGGGTGACCTGGGGTTCCAGCGTGTCTGGATGGGGGGATAGGGGGTGAAATGAGCAAGCTGGATGAGTCACTGCCCTTAGACTTCTTGATGGCCACCAAGAACTTCCAGAGTTAAAGTTCAGATCCTTCGTGTGGGCAGACCCCACCCAGCCCTCTCCCCTCCTGCCCCAGCAGTGCCCTTACTCCTGCTCCTTTCCTCCCTCTTCCACCCTCCCCTGCCCCTGGGCCCAGCTCAGTGTGCCTCCTGCAGGAAGCCTTCACTGCAGCACAGCCCTGTGGACCTCCTGTCTCCGTACCAGTCTGGTGGGTGGGAGCTGGTGTGGAAGGCAGCCATGAAGGACGGTAGGAGGAGAGCAAGGCTCTGGCCAGCCTGTCTATGGCTGAGCAGGTTTCCGGAGTGCAGGCTGGAGGTTGCTGGGACTCCTGAGAAAGGAGGCCTGAGGGACTGGACATTTCTCTGGACTCTGTGCCAACAGGAGCTGGGGCACAGGGATAAGTGAGCCATGGGAACCCTGGTCAGGGGACTGCGCTGGTGAGGCCAGGCAGGTGCTTCACTAGAGGACCTATGGGCCATGTGATAGGATCTGATTGGGAGTCACTGGAGAGCCCATTTTGGGTGCAGAAGCCGACATCTTACTTTTTATGGAACCCATTAACAGCACCTCTTCCTGGCAGATTTGGGGTGGAATTCATGGGAGGCAACTATGGGGCCTTTGACATGGGTAGCTCTGCCCAATCCTTGACTCCCACTCCTGGTCCCACAAGTACATCTGCACCCCAAGAGGGGCCACTGTGGGTGGCTGTTATTCTCAGCACCAACTGTCACTACCTGGCCCAAGCCACTAGCCAGCCAGCCCATCACAGCGGAGGAGCTCAGCATGGTAGACAGCAGGCAGCTGCTCATTTTGAGCAAAGAGGGGCTTTTGGGACAGCCCTTAGGCTACCTTCAAACAGCCTTCCTGTCCCCAAACAGGCCTTACATGGCCTATGTTCTCTCTGCACTCCAGTGGAGCAGGGTCTGGACCAGGAGGCCTGGCCAGCGATGTACCACACGCCACAGGATTGACTGGCAGCAAAACGCCATCAATTAGCCATCGTTAGTCATTAGAAAAATGCAGATTAAAGCCACAAGGAGATACCACCACATACCTACTAGAATGATAAAAAGAAAAAATTAAGAATACCAAGTATTGGTCAGGATGCAAAGAAACTGGAACTCTCAGACATGGCTAGAGGGAATGAACAATGGCACAGCCACTTTGGAAAACATTCTGGCATCTTACAACATTAAGCATACACTTACCATATGACCCAGAAACCCATTCCTAGGAACATTTTTTAAAAAGTCTTATGTTTACCCAAGAGAAATGAATACATGCAGCCATTGATAGCAGCCTTATTCATAACTGTTCCAAACTGGAAACAACCCAAAAGTCCTTCAATGGCAAATAGATAAACAAACTGTGGTGCATCCATACAGTGGAATAATCCTCAGCAATAAAAAGGAATCAGGCATGTATAATGTGGGGGGGTGTGTCATGGGGAGGGCTGTGCAACACAGAGAAGACAAGTAGTGATTCTACAGCATCTTACTACGCTGATGGACAGTGACTGTAATGGGGTTTGTGGGGGGGGACTTGGTGAAGGGGGGACCCTAGTAAACATAATGTTCTTCATGTAATTGTAGATTAATGATAACAAAATAAAAAAATAAGAAAAAAAAAGGAATCAGGTAGATATGAGCAATAACAGGGATCAACCCCAAATGTGTTAATGCTAAGTGACATAGGCCAAACTTGAAAGGCTCCATACTGCTGATTTCACTTACATTTTGGAAAAAGCAAAAACACGGGATAGAAAACACATCAGGAGTTGCCGGGGCCTATGGCTGAGGTGCAGGATAGGGTGAGGGGGTTGCCTCCAAAGGGCACAAACAAGGGAACCTTTTGTAGTGGTGGAATTATCTCATTATTTTGGTTTTGGTGATGATTACACAACTATGCATTTGTCAAGCTCATCAAACTATATAGTACAAAGGATGGATTTTACTGTATGTAAATAATACTTCATTAAATATGACTTAAGAAAACACATTAATCATAGCTACTATTTCCTAGCACCCACTAGGCACTGTGCCAGGGCTCTGAGTGTTTCCTCATCCATCCACTCATTTGATCGCTCTCTCAGCAAGCTTGCACTGATGCCTCCACTGGGTGCACAGTGTCCACGTAAGCCTCCCTAAAACCTTCAAGCCACTTGGCTCCTTGAGTTGTGTAAAGAAACCAGCAGAAAGGTATATCAGGAGCCTGACCCCGGGGGCCTCTGGGTGAGCTTGAAGGTTCTGTGTGGGTCATTTCCTTGGGGAGAGGAAATCCTGACTTTGTCAGCCTCTCACGGGAGTCTGCAGCCCAGAGAGAGAGACTGAGGTGAAGGAATAAAGAAAGATGACCGGGGAGGAGTTTACTCCCTCCCCACAGTGCTGGCTGTGCACCCACTGGCTAGACTGTGCCCTTCAAGCACTGAGCTCGGAGCTCAGAGCAGTGGACGGTCAAAGCTCTGGGCCCATTTATGTGGCCAGTGTTCTTGGTGGGTGGCTGATTCTTTGCTTGGGAGCTGTCTGTGTATGCCTAGCTCAGATTGGGGTGGCCCTGGCTTCTCTGGTGAGAATCCAAATGTGGGAAACCCCTGGATAAACCTGTATGTGGGCCACACTATACAGCAGGAAAAATGAGCAAACCAGAGCTGCATGTACCAACACAGATCCATCTCCAAATTACCATGTGGAGTGGAGAACAGATGAGAAGATGGATGATCTAGGACACCACTTAAATATTTTTTATAGGTGAACATCTTGTATTTATATGTGCTGATTGTTCAGAGAAATCAAATTACACTGGAAAACACTTTTGTTTGGCTTCATTGAGATATAATATACAGTATGTATGAGGTATATGACATAATGACTTACATATATTGTGAAATGATTAGTGTAAGTTTACTTAATATCCATCATCTCATATAGATACAAAAAATGGTTTTTCCATGTGATGAGAATTTTAGGATCTACTCTCTTAGCAACTTTCAAATATACCATATAGCAGACAGCAGTGTTAACTGTAATGATCATGTGCATTAAATATGTTTCAAAGACACAAAATAGTACCATATATTGTTGCAGTAAACTTAAAAAGATAAAAATATCTTTTTTTTTCCCCTCCAAGAAGGATGCATATTAATTTCAGAACTGGATTAGCTCTGGGGAGGACATTAGGAAAAAAAAAAAAAAGCAAATATGGCAAAATGCTAATGAATAGATTTAACAAATCTGAGGTGTCTGAGTTAAATCAAAGAGGAGGTGTGTTACATATTGTTTTCTGTACTTTTGGTTGAAATATTTCATAATTAAAAAATAAACTAGAATGAACCTTGAACACATTACAGTAAGTGACATTAGCCAGACACAAAAGGACACATATTGCATGGTTCCACTTACATGAGGTACCTAGAGTAAAAATCCCAAGGCATAAATTAGAATAGTGGTGATTACCAGAGGCCAGGGAAGGGAGGGCGGGCAGTTATTGTCTAATGAGTACAGATTTTAGTTTGGAAGCATGGTACAAAGTTCTGGAGATAGCTGGTGGTGATGGCTGCACCACAACGTGAATGTACTACATGCTACTGAACTGGACACTAAAAATGGCTCAAATGGCAAATTTTATGTTATGTATATTTTAGCACAGTAAAAATAAATAGAAACAAACCAGAAAAGGTGAACTATAGAGACAGCAAGTAGTGCTTGCTGCTCTAGACATAGTGGTGGGGAGGATGCTGGGAAAGTGAGGGTCATGGTCAAGGGGGGAGGGAGGGTTTCTTTTTGTGGTAATGAACATCTTCTGAAATTGATTTTGGTCATGGACACACAACTCTGAATATACTAGAAGCCATTGAGTTGAACATTATCAGTGGGTGAAGTGAATGGTATGTGATTTATATCCAATTAAGCCGGTTTTTAAAAAAACCAAAAGGAAAGAAATCCTTTCTGTGTCAGCTACTTTAGTAGAAGCCATGATCTGTCTTGTCTGAACCCGGTTCTGACATGAGTGCCTCAGAGTCACCAGGAACCCTGGAGCCTCCCCGAACGCCACCATCCTATGACGTGGAAAGGGAGTCCTGCCAGCCCAGCCCCCAGGGAGCCACTGCCACATCCCTGGAGCTCTAGGAGGAAAGCAGAGTCGTAGCCTCTGCAAAATGAGGTTAATGAGAATCTGCTCCAGGCTACAGGGGTTTTGAGCCTTAATTAATACTTGCGAGGCCCTTGGTGATTGCGAAATCAGAGGTTCTGCAAATCTGCACAGCAGTGGCCTTATTAGTACCAGCACATTACTCAGGAGAAAGAAGGCAGCCTTCTTATCACTGACTTAGTTCCTGGAAAGGCTGGTCCTGGGGAGTCCAGGCCAGGATGAAGCTGTCTCTTGTGGCCCGTTGTCTCGCTTTCTAGACCACTCCTAGAGTCTGGAAGGTCTGGATCGTTCTGGGGCTTCAGGGAACCACACTGAGCACTGTGGCCAGACTCCCTAAGAACAGTTGAAGACCTCTGCCTTGGAGGTCTGAGCAGAGCACCCAGGCAGACCCCCCACGGCAGTCTCGGTGATTGTCCATCCAGGCCTAAAGAAGGTGGGGTATTCCTTTTCCACCAATGTCAGGATTCTGGTGAGGGCTGTTTCCAGGTGGCCATCCTTTCTGTTTGATGTACCTCCTACAGTCGAGCATAGCCAGGCTCTGTGGGTCCCTGAGGGGAGGACCCGTTCTGCCCTCTATGTAGGATTGCCCAGGGGCATGGGACCATCCAGTTTTGCCTTAGCTCAGATCTTTCCTGCCTGATGGCTCCTTCCTGGTCCTCTCAAGCACCCTCCCCAGGCAGTACCTTTGATTCTCCCAGAGCCACAGGGCACAGCCTCTTGCTTCTTTTGGGCTGGCACTGTCCTCTGGGGTAGATCCTCAGACCATCATCCATCATCGTTTGGGCCACCCACCCAAGAGCGGGTCTCTGTTTATGCTAGGTCTCTTAATTCGATGCAGAACCATCCCCACGTGGCAGAGCCTTGCTGCCCTTGGGCCCTGTGGCCACAAACCCATTTGTTACCACTGGGCTGGTTTTCTGGCCAGAGAGGTGGGAGTAGAGGGAGGCATGGGCCATGGGCCAGGATCTGTGACCCTCGGTACCCTCAGCTCTGAGGCTGGTGACCTTTGAAATTAGGGATCCTGGAGGCCCATGGACTTGAGGATCACAGCCCAGGGGATCTGTGGTCCTGGATATCCTCAACCCAGGGGACCCATGGCCCCAGTATCTGCTGACCCTGGGGCTGGTGATCCTGTGGGCCAGCCTCCAATATGAGGAGCACTGTAACCAACCCCTTGATGGGTCCCTGTTAAGACACAGCATAGCCTTCCCCATTCATCAGATCCTATTCTGGGGACTAATCCCAGCTCTGTGGATTTCCCCTGGCTGTGTGTCACATCCTAATGAATGTCACTTGTCGCTCCGGCTAGGTAGCTCTGAGAATAGTGAACGTCATCATCCATGTCAGCTATCCTTCCCTTCCTGACATCCTCAAACATTGCCAGCATATTATTTATCTCTTATCCACAGCCTATCAGACCGGACGCAGCTGAGGCCAGAGGCCCCCTCAGTCCTGATGGAAGTTTCTTCCACAGCCTTCTCAGCATAAAACCACAGTTAGACCTATAGCCACTGGAGACAAATCCTGGGTTCAAACCCTGTCTCCACCTACTGTGTGGCATGGGGAAGTTGCTTATCCTCTCTGTGCATCATTTGTACAATAAGGGTAATCATAATACTTCTTTATAATACTACTGCACAGGGTTGTTGTGAGGATTAAATGAGATCATTTGTGGGAAGTACTGGGCCTGGCACACAGTAAATACCCAAGGAAAGTCAGCTGTCAATGGTGCTGAAACTGCTGCTTTTGAATCTGCTTGAACACCATTGTCCATGTCTAAGAATGTGTCCTGAGAGGGTGGCCAGTCGTCTTGCCCAAGGCAAGGTGACCCCTATCCACAACGTGCCCCCAGCCTTCCATCCGACAGAAGAAGTGCTGCCCACAAAGATAGATGCCAAAACTCCCTTCCCAAAGTTCATGCGGCATGCCCAGTAAGTGTCCCCCACCCTACATACCATGCAGCTCCCTCCCAGGGCCCAAGGTAGGAGAGTGAGGCTGCTTAATGAAAGGGCATAGGCCTCTGGCTAACCCGCCATCCCAGGGGCAGCTTAGAGAGGCCAGCTTTTCTATTTATGGTTAAACTTCTCTACTGTTATGGCCCATCTCTAATTTGGGAGCTCTTTTATTATGTTTTCTTTATGTTCTCTTCACATGGATAAGTGGAAAAATAAATGAAAGGGAAAATCACAGAGCTGTAGTTAGGAAAAACTGCCAGGGGGAGTGGCAGGCTTTGTGTTCACTGCCTTTGTGGCATGTATGGGGTGTCCTGGGGCATCAGATCAAGATCTGGCCTTCCCAGTCATGATTATGGGATGCTCATGGGGCAGGACGCCCACAGCTATAGTAACAGACCAGAGCTTGAGTCCTGGCTTTGCCATTCACTCCCTGGCTGTCCTTACCTCTCCAGGCCTCGTTTGTCTTACCTTTAAAATGGGATAATAGGCTGACCCAGCTTCCTGGTGAGCTAGGATGCACAGTCCCCTTCGAGATGACAAAGGACAGCTTCACAGCATGAGCAGGAGAGGCTGAAGCCTAATTCTCGCCTGCCCAAGGTACCCAAGACCCCTGTCCCCACGCCTTTTGGAACCCAGGGAACCACTGCCCATCCCCCATTTTCTTTAGTGACCACTCTCCTGGGAGGCAGGGGAGCCCAGAGTGACTAGGCCGAGATGAGAAGAGCAACCCTGTCTGGAATGGGGACTGTCTTGCAGTCCCCCAGGGAGAAGCAGGATTTGATGTGGTCACAGTGGGTCACCAAGTTGCAGTCACAGATCTCCCTGCACACAAGCTCATTAGGAGGGTGGCCTGGCACTTCTCATTGTGGAGTAAGGCCTGACTTATTTTAAGCTGAGTGGAACAAAGGGCTCGGAGTTCCTGTGGTCTGTGGTCTGTGCATGTGGTGAGGCTGTGGTGGGAGGGACACCCATCTCTCAGCCTTCATCTGACCTCTCGTGGGTCAGCATGCCTTCAGGGGTGCCCAGCCTCCACCCCAAAGGTCTGGCTGACTCCCCCAGGCCAAACAGACAGAGAAGGTCCATCCCTCGGCCCCTGCCTGAGGCACTTGATGGCAGGATGGCAGATGGAAGGGGACAGTGGGTAGCCAAGATCACGTCTGGAGGCTGTGGCTGGGTCAGGGTTACTCAGCCATGGTCAGTACCCAGGTTCTCAGGAAGAGGGAGTGGGAGCATCTGGTGAGGTGGGAAAGCAGGAGAGGGGCCGCAGGCAGGGGAGGACCGAGGCAGGTTGGGTGGGAGAGGCGGGTGGGTCTAGGAGCACAGCTGTTATACTTGAACCAGACCACCAAGGTTTAGGCCCCAGCTTGGCTGGTTACCAGATACCACCACTTTGGGCCAGTTACCCAACCTCTCTGTTCCTTTGTTTACTCATCCATAAAATGGGGATAATAACGGCAACTTATTACCAAGCACCACTGACAGGGTTAAATGAGTTAAGTGTGAAATGCTTAGAACCCGCGCCAGGCACTTTGCCAGTCCCCTGTGGCCCAGTCCCACCCCAGCCCCAGCAGTCAGTCACCTGTGAGTCCCTGCCACCCTCCCCATCTGCCCCAAGAGTCAGGAAAGGAAGGATCCCAGCCTTGGGTGGGCAGTGAGGGGAAGGCAGGCTGCCAGCTGCTGGGGCTCCGCTGGGTGGGCCGGTGGGCTGTGGAGGCGGTGAGCCCCTCCCTGCCCCTGACTTCTCAGCCCACTTTCCTCTCCTTGGGCTCAGCCAAGTCCTGAGCCTCCCCCAACACCCTTGCCCAGTCCGAGGTTCTCACCAGTGTGTACCATGTCTGGCGCCCTGCCCTGCTGGCACCTCAGTGAGGCCTGGCACTTTGGCTTTTCCTCTCAGTGGCCCTGCTGATGGTGTACCTGGCCATGCTTGGGGACACACCTGTTGTCCTGCATATGAGGTTCTGCCCTGGCTCTTGGCGGGTATGCCCATCAGCATACCCAGGACTGTGCAGCCCAGCACCCCCCACCCTAGGACAGACTAAGATTCCAGTTCTGGCTGCTTCACCCAGATGTGTGGCCTCCACCAAGTCCCTGTACCCCTCTGAGCTGGTCTCCTCACTGGCCATGCTGATGATTCCTTCTTCAAGGGTCACTTGAGGATTGGGTGGGAGAGTAAATGGGAAGACCCAGGTTGGGGCCTGGCATGCAGTAGGTGCTCAGCTTCCCCACCAGGCCTCAGTGACTCACTGGGGCAGCAAGCAACCCTGGGACCAATATAGCACGCCCTCCCAGTTTCATTTCCTTAATTCCTCAGCAGTCCACCCCCTCTTTGCTAGCCCCACCACCTGTGTCCTTATTCAGGCCTCTCTAGGCATCTACTCTGACCCCTCAAGACCATTCTCTGCACTTAGAATAAACTTGAGAAGGCATGAGTTGGCTCATGGCTCTCCCTGCCTACAATCATCTGTGCTCCACACTGTCCCCGAGGTAAGGTCCAGGGTGACTGACCTCACCCATCAGACCAGTATGAGCCATCCCTGCCGGCTACTGCCCACTCCCACAGCTGTGCCCAGCAGGGTCCATGCAGAAGCCTCATGAGGTGACCTGTCCCTGGACATGCTGTGCACCTTCTATCCTCAGCTTCCCTGTCGGCAGTTTATGGAATGAGCTGGATTTGGCCTCTACAAACCCACTGTCCCTTTGACTCTCACCTCCACCTATTAGAAAGACTCTCAGGCACCAAATCTTTTCCAGCTACCGTGTCAGATATCTATCCTATTTAAACTCTTCTACCTCAACATGGGAAGCCTGCAGTGGTGGGGCAGGAGGCTGTGGTGGGGCAGGAGGCTGTGGTGGGGCAGGAGGCAGTGGTGGGGCAGGAGGCTGTGTTGGGGCAGGAGGCAGTGGTGGGTAGGAGGCTGTGGTGGCCTCTCTTCTCTGTCCTGCTCCCACCTACCCTCCATTCACTAGCTGTTATGTTGTCTGTCTCCTCAGGGATGGACCAGAGTTGGGGAGTGAGGTGGAGGGAGGAGCCAAAGGCCCCAGAAGGGCTCTTCTGACATCCTGGCTGTCTCCGTGGCACATGTATAACTTCTGGATCTTTCTCAGCTGGGCACTTCCATGAGTTTCTCAGCGATCCTCCTCACCCCCTTCCCACTAGGAACCTCCAAACATGGCTCTCTGGTCTGGGGTCTCCTCAAATGGCTGCATGTGCCCTACCCCAGCCTCTTTCTGTTACTGCCTGCTCACCTAGAAGGTTGCCCTCTTGGACAGGATGCCTTTATGATGACCCCAGGCTGGCTTTCTTCTGTTGGTGATTTGGGGCTAAGTGTGTGGAGCCCACATCTGAAGGCATCTGTAAGCCATTCTGGGAAGCTTGGATGCTAGCATTCTAAGAATGTGGGGAACCCTCTGGAGGTTTGATGCAAGGATGTGACAGGATAGGTGCCTACTGCCACAGCCCAGCACATGATGGTGCTGTTTTTCCTGGGATGGGAGCTATGGAAGATGGGGAGCTGGCCGGAATTTAGGTGGAACTGGTGAACTTGCTGCTGGTTTGGGTGTGAGGAGTAATGAAAGAAGTGTCCAGTGTTTGGGGATTGAGCACCTGGGTAAACAGAGGTGCGCATCCCTGAGGAGGGAAAGTCTGAGGTGGGGCAGGTGGAAGAGGTCGGAAATCAAGAGTCATGGGAAGTTTGGGTTGTCTTTGCTTTTCAGATCCCAGTCTGGAGGGAAATAGATAAATACAAGGGCTCCACTGGCCCGTATGGTGCCTTCGGGCAAATGAGAGAAGGGCGCCCTTTCCTTCAGGTGAATGTAGCTTCCTACAGGAGCGCTGGCTCAGTGAACGTACAGCTGGACCTCAGCCCCGTGAGTCCTCTTGGCCATGCACCCTTGTGTAGTGACCAACTATACAGCTCTGCACGGTAGCCCTGGATGCGCATGTCGGGAGCTCAGGTGGTACTTGGGGCTGGGGAAGAGCCATTAGCCTGCAGGATGTTTATTTAGGTGCTGTGTAAAATAGCAACTTCCCAGCCGAAGTAAGGAGGAAGGACCAGGGTGCACCAGGTGGGCTGAGAGCTTCTCCTTCCCGGGGCTAAAGCCTTCCTTCTCTTCCCGTTGGAGAAGCCCCCCTGCTTCCCTGCAGGGCTCAGTAGCTCTGAGCCCCTCAGTATTGTCTTCTCTGGGTTCGTTCTGGGGAGCGGCACAGAGGGGAGTGAGGAGGCCTGTCCACTCTCTCCTCTCACTTTCCTTAATGCAGGGATGTTGACGTCTGTCACCGGGCTGATAGCCATAGTGTCCCAGAGGCGCTCCACAGACCGGGAAAGCACTGAGTCAGGGGAGGAACACTCAGGGTGTCCCACTGGGACCCAACAGCAGAGGAGCAGGAATAGTCAGCCAGGCCACGGAGACTACATGCTTTCAAAAATAGAAGAGTGGTTGGCATTAGACTACCTGGGTTCAAAGCCTAGGGCCAGTTTTTACAACAGCTGGGTGACCTGGGCAAGTCCATTAGCAGCTTTAAGCCTCAGTATATCTGTAAAATGGGGATGATAACAGTATCTGTCTCGTGAGGCTATGGTGAGAAATGAATGAGTTCCTTCATAGAAAACACTTAGCAGAGAACTTCAGATTGTAAGCAGCCAGTGCATATCAGCCTCCATGGTATGTATGAGGAAAGCCCTTCCCAGTGGAACCCCAAACCGCCTTGAGAGTTGCTGACCGAAGCAGGCAGGAGAGGAAGTGGCCTTGCTGAGCTGCTAAAGCTCGGAGCTGCTTCCTGCCTCCCCAAGTCAGGGTCCTCAAGGGGCCACATTCCCAGAGCCTTGTGGAGGACAAGTCTGAGTCATGGCAGCTGGACAGGGG